>NC_056680.1:82020432-82328961 GCF_018350215.1 Panthera leo | reverse complement strand
GTATTAGGCACCTACAAATGAAAAAAAACTTAAGCTTTTGAATTTTAAAAACTTAATTCATAATTGAGAATGCAAAAAATAGAAAAGGTCAGTAGCTTGGTTGCTTTGAAGTAGGAGCTTACAAGCATGGAGCACAGCCCTGTGACCCCACTGTAATTCTCCTTGTTTAAGCTCTTGCTTTTGGTTTTTCTGTCACATCATCTAAAATCTAAGCTACCAACATAACTGAGAATCCGAATTGTCGAGAGCTTCTTTATCTGTAGGATATGGTGGGCTACTCTGAGATTGATAAACAATCCCCAAATCTCAGTGTTTTAAGCAGCAGTCCTTTATTTCTTACTCTCTCTACATCCCATTGTGTTTCTATAGGGGCTGCATCGCACTGCGGATCTCACTCTGGGGATGAGGGGGCCCCGGGTTCAGAGAAGTCCCACCATCTGGAATGTTGCCTGTCATGGCAGAAGAGGAAGAGGGCAGGGAGATTTGTGCACTGACTCCTAAGTGCTTTTTCCTAGAAGTGACACATACCACTTGCACTAACTTAATGACAAGAGCAATCATATGACTGCAATTTTAAGAGAGCAAGGAACTGTGATCTTGCTTAATGTGAGAAGGAGGAGAGGGATCAGAAACCATGTACATTTGTAATGTCTGCTGCATATGATAAATGTAGCCACTCTCCCTTTTTTCCTAATCAATTCCAATTATTGGATCAACAAAAATCTACAATTAATCTGAGCCTCTGTTTTTGCAACTGCCTACAAGAATGATTGCCACTCTTCCTTTATGGTCTTTTTAGTGTGACCGACAAGTCCCAACTACACATGACTGGAGTGGGTCATAGCTTTATTTCTGTGTTTAGTTTTATTTTATGGGGTCCAACTCCCTACTAATCAACCATTGCTTCAACATTAATAACACACATACTTCATGGTCATTTTTTTCTTCAACTGCTATCTGCAAGTAGAACCATATTTTTTCATTTTGTTCAATATCAAAATAGATATTCTTGTTTGCACTGACATTTTTTGCAATGATAAACTTCAGTGCCCATTGAAAATTTCTGTATTTCCTTACTAACTGCTCAGATAAAACATTCATCCCCACCATTCACACCTTAAGTATTTAAATGAGGAGAACAGGAAAGAAGATTGGATTGGCTGTCCTGTTAGGATCTCCCATTATTAGGGAAATGTAATTAAGAGGATTCCAATGCACATTGAGAATTGTGAGAGAAAATTATGTGTAGTATGAAATCAATAAGGACATATGATTAAACCCAGATAGTATACCCAATTATAAGTAATGAATTTAAAAAGTAATGAATGTATTTTTCTTATGTTTCCTATATTTTGAAGCACTGTGCAACGAGTTCATGTTTATAATTGTATCCAGAAGATCTTCAAATACCATTTTGGACTTCCCTGCAGCATTTGAAAATATTAATCGTGTTTCAACCCAGTAATCAATGGGTTGATTAATCCATTAAATTTGCCCATCCTTGTGTTTTCTGAAGGTCTTCATGAAGAGAAAGACAGAGCTGCACCTAGTGTTTGCTTTTTAAATTTTTAATTAACATTATTTGTATGGAAGCTAATGAGCTAATTTCTGTGCTAACTTACTGGTTGTGAGTTCATCAAAGAAAACCCTGAAGAAAAGCAACCCCTTTCACACATGCTGGATGGTTTTAGTGAATTGTTTTGAGATCTTTACCTTTTTTCAGTGGTGCTAAGTTTATAGATAGTCAAGAAATATGTACTGAACTTCATTAGCCAAAGTAAGTAGTTTGTTTATGCTTTTCTGCATTGTTGGGGACTGATACTTTGGTCTGTGAAAATGGAAATCCTATGGAATACCATAAACTTTTAAACATTTTCTTCTCTGATCCATACTTATTAGTAAGCCTCAGTTATATTCAGCTAACAATTAGAATGAACACTATTCAGTAACAAGCACTCTGCTGGTGAGAAGACCTAAAACTGATAGCAGAGGACAAACAAGTGGTTGACAGAGGTGAGGTCTGGTGGTGGGGCATGGGTGAAATAGAAAAACGAGAAGAAAAGTGATGTCAAGGAATTTAGCCTGTTCTCACATGAAAGCCCTAATATTTAGATGAGCACATTCACTTGATAAATTAAGCTTATTTTACCCTGAATTTGTGGGCATCTGTTGGAGGATCTACTCCAGGTCTTACCCTTTGCAGGAGGCTGAATAATGGCCACTCAAAGATGCCCATGTCCTAATCCCCAGAACCTGTGAATACATGATCTTATATAGTAAAAATGGGGTTTGGGGTGCCTTGGTGGCTCAGTTGGTTAAGCGTCTGACTCTGGATCTCGGTTCAGATCATGGTCTTGTGGTTTGTGAGATCGAGCCCTGCATTGGACTCTGTGCTGCTAGTGTGGAGCCAGCTTGGAATTCTCTCTCTCCCTCTCTCTCTGCCACTCCCCTGCTTGTGCATGCTCCCACATGCACTCTCTTTCTCTCTAAAAACAAATAAATAAGAACTTTAAAAATTTTTGGGCTTGCAGACAAATGTGATTAAAGAAAAATTAAAAGATCTTGGGATGAGCAATTTTTCCTAGATTATCTGAGGTGGAACTGATGTAGTTATAATGGTCCTTATAAAAGGGACTTGGGAGGAATCAACAGAGTATCCTATGTGACTATGGGAGTAGAAATAGTAGTTACACATTCTGAAGAGGAAGAAAGGGGCCATGAACTAAAGAATGCAGGTGGCTACCTGAAGCTGAAAACTCCTAGTCCCCAGAACAAACTAGCCCTGCTGACACCTTAATCTGACCAGGAAAAACAGATTTTGGATTCCTAATACCAGAATGATGAGAAAATCGGACCATCTGGGTGGCTCAGTTGGTTAAGTGTCCAACTTCTGCTCGGGTCATGATCTCATGGTTTGTGTGTTCGAGCCCCACATCGGGCTCTGCACTGACAGTGCAGAGCCTGCTCAGATCTTGTCTCCCTCTCTCTGTGCCCCTCCTCCCCCCCTCAAAAATAGATAAACATTAAAAAATTTTTAAAAAAAAGAAAAGAAATTGTCATTGTTTTGAGTCACTAAGTTTCTAGTAATTTGTTGTGACGATGATGGCAAATTATTAATGCAGTCTCAATAATAAATTGAAATAAGAATCTATTATTTTTTTAAAGTTTGTTTTGAGAGATAGAAAAAGAGAGCAAACAGGGGAGGGGCAGAGAGAGAGAGAGAGAGACAGAAAATCCCAAGCAGGCTGGGCTCTGTCTGCCCAGAGCCCGATGTAGAGCTTGAACTCACAAACTGTGAGATCACGACCTGAATGGAAATCAAGAGTTCGACACTTAAGTGACTGAGCCACCCAGGCTCATTGAAATAAGAATCTATTATGATAAGAATGAACTTATGATGGTAAAGTAATTTAGATTGTCACCAAAGTATCTTAAACTCAGTATTTTAAAATGCCTTCTACACATAGCCACTTTGAAATGTTGACTTCTCTTAGTTTCTAAATTTTCTGATTTCTGACTTTTCTTATTTTCTATATTCTTTTTAGTTGTATCTCAAGTTTTGTTCTTAAGATAATGTCTCCCCATTCTTAATTGTCTCCTGCCATTATATGCAAAACATTTTAAGTTTTAGAATTAGCTTTCCCATTAAATTCTGCATTTATAAAATCATTCTTTTAAATTCCTTTGAGAATGTCTTTTTAACCTCTGGGAGAGCTTATTAGCATTGTTTTTTTAAAGTAAGAAAAGTATTAACATTTATTAATTTATAGTCATTTGATGGTATCTCTTAATTTCACTGTAAATCAGAGGGACCATCTGGCAGTCATGACCTACACACGGGAGGACAACACATGCAGTGAATCTCTGATTGAGCTTAGGAATCTCATTGTCAATTCCATCTTCAAACTTTGTCTTTGTTTAATTTTTCTTTCAGTATAAATAATGACCATTACTGTTCTTCTAAGTACATTCCTATTAGAGCAGAAGTTTTCTGAAAAACAAATCTTAAATGGTAAAACTCTGATCTATAATCTTCAAGGTAGAAGCATCAAATGCCATTTTTTGGTTTAATCATTCAGCACGTGTTTGTTTATTGAGTACCTAGCCAAGCACCTTGCTTCTATTCCATTGAATTGATCATATTTCAAATTCCTGGGGAGTACAAGTAACTTTACTCATGACTAGAGCCCAAGGGAACAGTCTCAAATGTTCCTTTGCCAGTTACCTAAACTGTGCCGGTATATAAATACTGATTAACCAATGTCCTATTTAACTTTAAGAGGAATGAACCTTCAAGTTCACATGGTATTTCTAGTTCATGAGCTTTTATTAATTAGTGTCTGGATAAAACTAGAAAGAACCTCATGACTGCACATGTCAAATGAGTCCATAATTAATGTTCTAAAAGGGACTTTGTTGTCATAGTCCAGTTGATGGATTTTTCCTGCTGGTGGGGTGACAGGCCCCATCTGCCTCTCATCTATGCATTGAAATAATTTTTCTCTAGAGTTTCAGGCAGCACATAAAATCCCAGGCACTTTTACTAACTAATGTCAGTAGAAGGAACCATTTGCTATGTTTACTTTTTGAAATGTGGAAATTCTATGGTATATATTATTAATAGGTAGAAATAAATATGAATTTATTCTTTTTTTCTAAAAAAAGAAAATTCATGAGGAAGGAAAAAAACAATATAATTCAGAATTAATTTTAATAAATAAGTTTCTGACTTGTTTAAAATTTGTTCCATGAGTATAATTAGCAAAACTTTGTAAATTCAGCGTTTTTCTAAAATGTTAGCATACAAAACACTTAGGTATTGCAGAAGCCGTCAGTGTGCTGTAGTTAACAGTTATGAACTAACATGAGTACAATCCTCTGAACTTCCTTATCATTTAAATACATCAGAAAATTTGGCTTTGAAAATAATGCCTTGGCCTTCTGGATAAGATTCAGAATTGGAGAAAGGAGAAAGGATCTGTAAACAAATTTAATGTTGATTTAATTAATATAAACCATCTATATTTTTGAAGTTATTTAAAATATGTATATTTTTAAAAGATAGATTCCCTTCATGGGCAGGTAGGTTAAGAAATCATTTAATCCAATCCTACCTGTGTTTCTGCCCCCATTCAAGAGTCTTTACCCATATCCCATCCCCTTCTCTGATACTAGGTTGATATTAGGGCTAGAATCTCGTGGACAGAGTAGAGAATTGAAGTGCAAGGTAATTGCATTTTCACCTTGATTTTACCACTAACCTCCTGGATAAACAGGAACCAGGCATTTGTAATCTAGGCATCCTTAATATCTGGAATAGCCATTGGTTTATTTCCCATGAACCTGGAAAAAAACATTAGAAATTATCTAGATTAGAACCCTGATTTTATAGAAACAGTTTTGAACTCAGTTCAAAATCACTAAGTGAAGGTGGAGAAACGAAGATCTAGAGAATTTAAGTAGTTCAACTAAGACTACTTAGCTCTGTACTAGGAGACAGACACCAGAGCCTAGGTTTTCTGATGCCCGTCTCGCTCTTTTCATCATCATAGTGTGCTTCCCATAATGAAAAGTACTTTTGTACTTTTTGATCATAAAGCTATGACATGTTAAAACCCATTTTGAAGTGTGCCTGGGCATACAACTTATTTCCTATAAACCACTGTTTAAGGGATGAGATTTAGTACAAGGTTGTCTTTCTTAGTGTTACAATAGTAAGGACATAGGGAAGGCAGTGTTGGGTTTGTCTCACGATTCTCACTGCATGACTACTGAACTATAAATTACCATCAGAATATCACTCAGGTTGGATGCATCCACCTTTGCAAAACAATCGCCCTTCTTTTTTGCCAGCTCCCCCCACTATATATATATATATATATATATATATACACATACACATTCTATTTATTCAAATTACAAAAAGAAATTATTCCTTTTTCTATTTATAATGTAAGTACCAGGGAGGAAAATAAATTGTTTACTCATCTGTTGGTATATTTACTTCCTTACAGCCAGTCTCATTCAATTAAAAAAAAAGGCTCATAAAGAGGCTTTAAATGTTATTAGTCCATTATATGTGAAGATTATTTAAAAATTTTATTTAACAAGATTTTTTTCCTGAATATGTGACTAGGAGTAAGCATGAGTAGGAAGGACAAAGGGGATATGGAAGGGGAGGGAGGAGTAAAGGAGGACAGGAACAGAATGGGTGGCAACGGGCAATGGGGAGACTGCACGCAACTACAGACCATTCTGTGTGCTCACAGTTGGGCTCAAAGATGACCCTATACTTATTGTTCATTGCTTTAGCCATTTGCATTTGCCTCAAATTTGCAGCAGGTTTACAAAGAATTCTTTGAACTAAGGAGGAAAATATGTAGAGCACACACCTAAAACATATTTGTATAGTTCCTACTTTGCACAAGGCGTTATACTGAGTTCTAAGAGGGAGAAAATCCACAAATAATAAGCAGACCCTGCCTTTTCATTTCCTCAAGGATCTTAGAAATTAATATGAAAAGAAGTCATGAGGAAAAATAAATTACAATAAAAAGGTTAAAATGATTAATGATTAATGAGAGAGAAGCTCATCTGAAATCTTATCCAGTGAGAAATAGAATTAGGGCAGAGGTGAAGAGGAAAACAGTTATGAAAGTTGAAATGAATTTCAAAGGATGGTGAAGATTTGTGTACACAAAATGGAAAGTGTGAGGAGAAGCATATCTCAGTCAAAACAACTGAGTGTTTTAGACAGAATAGTACAAAGGTATTGAGAATACAAAGTGAACAGCAATAGTTTAACTAGAGCAATGGTCAAATATTTTGGCCTCAGGTCACCTTTCCACTCTTTTTTTACAACTTTATTGAGATATACTTGACATATAACATTATGTAAGTTTAGGGTGTACAACCTAATGATTTGATACGCATATATACCACAGTAAGGTTACATGATCACCTAACAAAGTTACCTTTTTTTGTTGTTTATTTTGTGGTGAGAACATTTATGACCACTCTTAGCAACTTTCAGGTATACAATACACTATTGGTAACTATAATCACCCAGCTTTACATTAGATGCTCAGAACCAATTCATCTTAAAACTTTGTACCCTCTTACCACCTTCATTCATATCCCAGTGCCCCACTCCTATGCTTGGCAACCACCAATCCACTCTGTTTCTAGGAGTTTGTAGTTTTTTAGATTCTACACGCCAGTGAGATTATTCAATATTTGTCTTTCTCTGTCTGATTTATTTCACTTAGCATAATCTTCTCAAGGTTTATTGGCATAGGCACAAATGGCAGGATTTCCTTTTTTTTTTTTTTTTATGGCACAATAATATACATACATA
The DNA here is from genome assembly GCF_018350215.1 of Panthera leo. Taxonomy (NCBI): domain Eukaryota; kingdom Metazoa; phylum Chordata; class Mammalia; order Carnivora; family Felidae; genus Panthera; species Panthera leo. The sequence goes on along the minus strand of NC_056680.1, from coordinate 82,321,604 downwards.
TATATCACATTTTTCACCATTCTTAATTATTTAGGCTCCCAGAAATCTTTCTATGGGTTATATTTATCAATATTTGCTGTGTTAGAAATTAAAACTGATCATCTCTAAAAATATTTATTGGGGCGCCTGATGGCTTAGCTGGTTAAGCATTGACTTCAGCTCAGGTAATGATCTCACAGTTTGTGAGTTCTAGCCCCTGTCGGTCTCTGTGTTGACAACTGAGAGCCTGGATCCTGCTTCAGATTCTGTGTCTCCTTCTCTCTCTGCCCATCCTCCTCTTGTGCTGTCTCTCTCAAAAATAAATAAACATTTAAATTTTTTTAATAAAATTAAAAATATTTATTAATTTATTTAAATAACACTAGTAACCTATTACATTTGAACATAATTAATATACCATTTTTAAAATAACTATATTTTCCAGAGCAAAATGTTTTTTTAAACTCTATTATCTGGATTAATAGAAGCAGGATTAATGAATGGTCATATTTATTTCTGCCTTCAGTCTGTTGAAAAATCACACCTCATGAATTTCTGGAAAACGTCATTGTACATTCATAAAAGTTTAAAAAGCACATAACATTCTTTTTTAAAAAAAGCACACAACTTAGAATAAAAATCGTTTTGACTGTGCAGTGGTCCCCAGACCACACTTGAAGACCTGCCTGATTAGAGAGTAGTACATAGGAAGCATTAATATATAGGCATAGGGAGAGAAATGAATGGAAAGTTCAAAAATAGTGCTATCTACAAAACTTTCTAGAAAAGCATAGAAATTCCATACATTGGTAGAAATAGGACCAATTTCCCAAACTTTAAAACTGCATCAGATATCATAGCCTGACTTTCCAGACCATGCAGGTAAATATCTAGGAAACAGCAATCTTACTTATTCTTAATACCAGATATTGTTTTATATTTTATAAAATGCCTCAAGGTCATGTCAGAGGGATGGAGAAAACACTATGATCAATCCTGAACAGTCCAATGCCAACTGCATTCCCCACTGCGGTTGTAGCCAATCTAATTTGGAATGTTTAAAAGGGAACACCCTGAATTACTTGAAAAAAAAGTATGTCCAATCCAGATTTGACCTTTGGCCAAAAGCCAAAACTCTCATTTTCCTTTAAGGTTAATTTCATCGGGCAAATCACATATCAATAAAAACACTCTTTACCATCTGGCTTTCAAAGGGCGCCTCCCACCTGAAAAGCACAATCCCAAGGCATGACCCTGAAATAAAAACAATTGCACTTTGAATCTGGACTGTAACTAAGCTTTGTTCCAAAAATATAATGTAAGGGGAATTTCAGCAAGCATGCCAGTAGGGGGAACTGTTATTCAACAAATAATAATAGGACTGGGCTTTTCCTGGACAGTAGGCACAGACCATGGAGAGTCAGATAGATTCTCATGGTTTAACTTTGTGATGAGCTGACTGATACAGAGTCTTCCTTGTTTTTCCTTAATGATTATCTTGGTCTAACTTTAAAAAGTCACATTTCTTCATGGTCAAAGGAAGAAGTTGTTTCCAACGTAGTTAAAGATTATGACTCTGGCTGGATGCACATGTATTAGAATATTAAGATGTGATGAAGAGTGACAAATCCCATATAATAATTGGCTGTTTGGGTATGATTATTTGTGCTGGTTTCTGATTACCAGCTATCAGAAAGCCTTGTTACTGATTAAAGTTTTCTAAGGCAGAGTTTCAGAAACCATGTACAAGGACCACCTACATTAGAATCTCCAGAAGAGCTTTTTGGCAATGCAAATTAAGGTCCCACCCAACCCACTAAATTAGAATCTTTGGAGGTTGAACACAAGAAGACCTGTGTTTTAAAAAGTTCTCCCAAGTGGTTTTATTCATGACAAAGTAGAGAAGCCATTTTTTATCATATCTTTAGAAGCAAGGAATAGAAGAAAGGTAGCATAAACGCTGACCAGATAATATTAGCATAAAAAGAATGAACTGAAGCCCATAGCCAGCAATTTGTTTGTTTGTTTGTTTTCCCTTAAGCCTCTTTCTAACGACCCTCCACTTTCCTAGAGATGAGTTGGGGAGGATAAATTGAAGACACAGAGACATGGAATTCTGAGAATCAAGAACCCAAGATTTCACATTGTAATCAACTTTAAAACCTAAATGCCCTCAGGAGTGTCAGAAACAGTCAATCAGCCTGCCCCTGAGTCCATACCATATTATGCCTGGTGGAAATCAGGAGCTTGGGAACCAAACAAGCCTCTTGCTTTTCAGGGACATGTCACAATGAAAAGTTGAATGGCAAACACCTTACAACTTTCAAATCTTATGTAATACAACAGTTAAGCAACATGGTATTTTGGATTTGCCTCTTGATTGTTATATTTTAATGTTTAGTAATACTTTGTGACACATCAGATGCAGCTCATCCTACCTACATTTTATAGCATTTTATTTTAGGCTGAATGTAAAGAGGTAAGTAAATAGAAGCTAATACTTTGACTTGAAAATATTGAAGATGAGAAGATTTGCTAAGGAGAAGAGGAAAACTGAAAGTCCTGGGATTTAAAAATAAAAGTCCATAATGAAAGTTACTAATTTGTTTAAATAAGAAGCCAAAAAAGGGTGGAGAGCAAGTAAGGGTGAGAGAAGGTAGTTTGTTCAACTAAACCAGCCGCAATAGGTAGACAAATTCTGTATGATTTCACTTACATGTGGAATCTAAAAAGCAAAACAAACAAATAAAACAGAAACAGACTCATAGATACAGAGAACAAACTGGCAGTTGCCAGAAGGGAGAGAGAGCACAGGGATGGACAAAATAGGGGAAGGGGATTAAGAACTACCGTCTTCCAGTTATAAAATAAATAACACATGGAGCTCTAACATATACCATAGGGAATAGTTAATATCGTAACAACTTTATATGATAACAGCTGGTAACTAGACTTATAGTGATGATCATTTCCTAATGTATATAAATATCGAATCACTATGCTGTACACTGGAAACTAAAATAATATTGTATACCAATTATACTTCAATTAAAAACAAGTTTAAGGGGCACCTGTGATGTGGTTTTGGAGTGGTTGTGGGGGTTGAGAGCTGACAGCAAGAAAGAATTCTTGAGACGTCTTTGGCACAAAACATGATTTTATTAAAGTGCAGGGATAGGACCTGTACTGCACCGGGGTTGTGAGGAGTGACTGTATATATCTATAGTATATAATCTATGATGTTGAGGAGGTAAAGGCAAAATGGAGGTTTCCAAAAGGACTTTTATATGCTTAAGAGGACTCAGAAGCTTAGCTATTGTCAATCTAAGGTTGTTCTTTCCCCTCTAGCAAAACATTAACATTAAGACAGTAGGGAGTTCTTGGAGAAATGTTATACTCCACCTCAAGTATTTGTCAATGGCCTGCAGGTATAAGGAAATTTAATTTTATTTACCATTTTCTTCTTGCATTTGTTCCCCACATCACTATGGAGGGGAGGGTGATGTTAGGGCTGTAGGACTGAGTCTATAGGTTTCTGGAGGCTAGGCTATTGACAGGATTACCTTTTTCTTGGAATTTACTAAGACATCTGTAAGCTGATGGAGACTGATGTCCTGCATGACTGTGATCTCTATCAATTAACCATTCGTGTTTCACTTTCCTTTGTTCTTGGGCAGCCAGAGGTGCCTGAGGAATATCACACATACCCCATGGTCACAGTGAAGGGGGTGAGAGTTGAAGGGTTTAGTTTAAGCTTTGCCCTCAGCTTGCCTTTTTCCCCTCATCACTTGGGTGACTCTGTTAGTTGAGCATTTGACTCTTGGTTTTGGTTCAGATCATGACCTCACAGTTCATGGGTTCAAGCCCCATGTCAGGCTCTGCATTGCCTGCACCAAGCCCACTTGGTATTCTCTGTCTCCCTTTCTCCTGCCCCTCCCCCACATGTGCACATGCGTGCAAGCTCACTCTCTCTGTCCCAAAAATAAACAAACTATAAATAAAAAAGTTATGTCAACCTTCAAAGCAGGTTAATTAATTAATTAAATTTTAAATTTACCTTTGTCCTTTCTGTCTACAACATTGTGTGAGGAATTTCTTCACACTTTGCCCTTCATTATCCCCTGTATGTGTACATTTTCCTTGTAGGTTCAAATGAAGTGGAAAGTGAGTGATGTTGCTACTGGCAGTAACTGATCTTAGAAAACGTCAAGAAAAAGTTTTCATTTAGGGAAAAGATTATAGGGGGAAAATCTATAAAAGTAAATTTCTATGATGGACCAAAAAAGAAATTCTGAGTAAAAAAAATACAGTCCAATTCCTAGACCAGGGAAAGTTTTTAAAGTTGGAGGAGGGCAGTAGGGGTAAAGAGTAGTTTGTTGAACTAAACCAGGTACAGTACATAACAGAATACAGAGAAGCCTATATTCTTCAATAGGTCAGAAATTCTGAAACCATGCTAAACATGATTGTCTACTTAGGGCAAGGATACATTTATGAGCCATAGAAAAATATTGTAAGGACTCTTCTTAAAGTTTCTCTTTGGCTGTATATCTATCCTGGATTATTGTATCTGCACATTTCATCTCTAAATTAAACACTAAACACACTGAAAAAGTGGGAGATGTCCTTCTCTAAGAGACAAAATTTTCAAGTTTTTTGTATTCTTTAAATTATTCTTCACCCTGGTGATGTTGAGAATTGTAATGAATGGGAATATTTCCCTAAACTAAAATTTCAGCTAATTCAGTTTTGCTCTTAAGACAACAAATATGTCTTTACCACATCAGTGCAAGTGAAGAAAAGATAATTGCCAATTTAATGCTATAAAGATGAGTATTCAACTGTAGATCATTAAGGAAGCTTTTACAGAATGTACATTGAAGCTAAGGATAATAAATGTTGCTAATAATTATTACAAACATTTATTGAGCACTCTCCACATTCAAGAAACTATTTTAAGTAATTGATATATGTTAACTCATTTAATCCTGTTATTATTTTCCTCATTTTCAGCTAGCACGCAGACAGATTAAATATTTTGCCCAAAGTCACACAGTCTTTATATGGATTCATATCCAATTTTTATTTCAGAGTCCATGCTACTCTATAGTTATCAAGACTCCCTGTTATCATGGAGTCTCCCTATTATCAAAATAATGATGTAGAAATCCATAGGTTCATGGGGACTCATTTTTATGATTTTCTCTGAAGGCTTAATGAAAAGTTTCAAGCTGAATTCTGAGTTTGACCGAAAGTTCAAGGCCATGAACTCATCCAGTGTTGTAAGCAACAGAACTTCTTATAAAGGTGCCTGAACCATGAACAATGACTTTAAACATGATGCCTGTTACCTAGGAAATAAAATCTTAAGTTACATACATAATCATGGAGCCAACATTTACTTTTGCACTAGCCATGAAAGAATTGGAGGTAGATGAATGGCATGAGTAAAATTTTAAGAAGAAATATTTAACTTATTCATTAAGATGCATATTACGTTTTAGAATTTTTAAAGCATGCATTTGCATATAATTAATGTCTGTTATAAATGAGTCACATCTTTCCTTAGCCTAAGCTCAGTAAAACCTCTATTTAGTAATTTTGGTAGCAGTCCCGTAGTTTGAATTATCACGTTATAAAACCACATGTAAATTAAAATGTCTTATAAGTCCATTTTTTAGCTAATTCAGATGGACTCTTTCCAATCAATATGATTATTTATTCCTGAATTACTAGCTTCAAACCTATTTAACACTTTCTTAACTTTGTTGGAATGCCATTATACTATTAATTATTTGACACTTTTCTTCCCCCGTGGTAAATGAACACATTGTGCAGTATTTATGACAAAGCATTGTATACATGCACATCATATTATAATAATTTGATCTCTATTAAGTCATGTATAATCCATTCCTTTTAAAACATGAGCTACCAATAAGAAAATCTTTCCTGGTATGACTTATTGTTCTGTACCAGTGAAATCATATATAGTTGCTTACTGTTCTCCATCTTTAAAGACTTGATATTGCTTTTTAGATTGAATACATTATTATTACATTTTGTCTGACAAAATCATGAATGAGAAGAATTGTTCTCATCACTGACATGACCTTACAGGTAGACAGTTAAGATGGAGAAATAATGATTTGGGTAGATTTACATGTGACTATTCTGGTATGTGATATTGGCAACTCATTTCCAAAGTAAAATTATTTAACATACCTAACTTAGGCAATATATAAAACAAAAATTTTTTAAAGAAAGACAACTATTGCATCAGAATATGATATACATTTAAAAAATGTTCTGCCCTTGGGACATCTCTTTATGTTTTAATTCTTTGTTTCAGTATTATTTGAAAATGGGTTTTGTGAGACACATGGAACACAGGTTGCTTCTGGTAAAGACAAAATAACACAAACACTCAGATAACTCACTCCATAATGAGGTTTTCTGGAAATATATAACTAATGTTTAAAATTATTTGCAATTGTATGGGGCTTAAGAAATAAGATTTTATGAGTTTGAAGAAAAAAATCCAGTATATTAATTATTAATATCTTTTACACAGTCAAGTACATACATCTTCAATTGGAAATACTTTAACTTTGTTTCCAATAGTTAAATACACTTTTCAAAAAAAAAAAAAGTTGATAGCTACATATCATGTGTAACATTTGGGATAAATGTTGGTCTCCAGTTCTCTGTTTCATTTAAGGCCAAAATGATAAAGGCTAGAGCTGGGTTGGTGTTTGATCATCAAATGTTTACTGAGTGCCTACTATGAGCACAACATCGTGTTAGGTATGTTAAATGTACACGTCATTGTTTTAAATTCCTTTCTCTGGTTCATTTACTTGAATATGCTATTAAATACATTGATTACCATTTAAAGAACAATTTCTTCAGGTCAAGGCTAAGTGCTTGGATTTATACGGTTGGAGATAGAACTATAGCACTTACCATCATAGAAATGGTATTGAAATAGGGAAGCTGTGGATAAGACAGAGTGTACCACATGAGAAGAAAATATGGCCAAGGCTGAAACCCTGAGAAACACATTAGAAAAAGAGATATCGTAGAGATTACAGAGATCATTTTTTCCTCACTCTGCCTAGACCTTGCAGCTTTTAATTTTCTTCACAATCCCACCTAGTTCGCTTGGTTCCCACTGTGCATGCTCTCCTGGTGAGAACATACTCAACTCATACCTTTTTTTTTTAAAGACTTTATTTTCAGGTAATCCCTACACCCAACATGGGGCTCAAACTTACCACTCTGAGATCAAGAGTCACATCCTCTACCGACTGAGCCAGTCCAGTGCCCCCCAACCCTCACCTTTTAAAACTTCCAGTAGTGTGACAGTCTTACTGTCTCTTTTTCTCTAGACTTGAAACTCCTGTGAACCAGGCCCACATGTCTGTCTACTTATCTACAGAACTGAATTCAGTATTTTCCTCCCCAAATCTTCTTACTTTTAGTCTTCTCCGTCTTTCAGTTTCATTTAACCCAGATATTTGAGAGGTCCTACCTTCTTCCTCTTTTCTATATCTAATCAGTCACTTTAAATAGTTATTATATTTAACTAATAATTAGTAAAAATCTGCTATGTGACACACTGTTCCAGAACCTGGAATGGTAGTGTGTCAATGATCACTACTTTCTTTAGAATAAATGACTGAATTGGAAATTTGTTACGTTTCTTTCTCTCAGTGTCTTCCTTAGCCTCTTTCTCACCAGACCCTGAGCCAGGATGTTCTGAAACACTGTGTAATTAAAGTCTTCTGATCCCAATATTAGCAACTCCTCCACACCATTCCCCACACTGCTGCCAAATGAGGTTTTTGAAATGGAAACACAATCATGCACCGCCTTCAGAATGTCACAGAACAAAGTCTACATTCTTTGGTGTGGCATATAAGCCTGAAGGCGTGTAAGAGCCTGCATTATTTACTTTCAGCCTTCAATTACAACTTCACCTCTTTTCTTTACAGGTATCTTGTGATGTAGTCAAAGTTCTCTAAAGGTGTCTTTTTTTTTTTTCTTCCTGGCTTGTCACTTTGTGACTTGACTGCATTCTCTGTTCTGTCTGCTGCCTTGCTTTCTTCACATCGTTTATCTGCTGGACTCCAAGTCATCCTGCAAGGGTCAATGTTACGCATCCCCTTGGTGTAACCTCCAATCAGGTCCTCAAATAGTGTACATTCACTTCGTCTTCTTTATTATGACAATTATTGCATTACATTATAAATGATTTTTCATGTTTATCTCCAATGCTAATAAGTAAATACATTGATATTCCTTAAATTTTGGTATTCTTGTCATGGTGTATAACCCACAGTCAGGGATTAATAAATGTTGAATGAGTGAGTGAATGCTACCCAAAACTATGGGGGTCGATATGAGTAGAGTTCTAATTTACATTTCTTTGTTATTATTTTTTTAATGTTTATTTATTTTTGAGAGAGAGAGAGAGAGAGAGAGAGAGTGTGAGCAGGGGAAGGGCAGAGAGAGATACAGAATCCGAGGCAGGTTTCCGGCTCTGACATGTCAACACCGAGCCCGATGTAGGGCTCGAACTCATGAACTGCAAGATCATGACCTGAGCTTAAATTGGATGCTCAACCTACTGAGCCACCAGGCACTTCTATTTGTTATTCTTAATTAATAATTGCAACTACATTGGGCACCCTATTTTATGTTAAGCATTATACATATTTTTCTTTCTTTCTTTCTTTCTTTTCTTTCTTTCTTTCTTTCTTTCTTTCTCTTTCTTTCTTTCTTTCTTTCTCTCTTTCTTTTTGTTTTGTTTTGAGAGAGAGAGAGTACACAAGTAGGGGAGAGGAGCAGAGGAAGAGAGAGAGAGAATCTTAAGCAAGCTCCATGCTCAATGCTGAACCTGACCTGCAGGACTCGATCCCACAACCCTGGGATCACAACCTGAGTCAAAATTAAGAATCAGATGATCAGTTGGTTGACTGAACCACCTAGGTGCCCCAAGATGAGGGTTTTTTTCTTTAAGAATTTAAATTTTTTTTCCAGTAATCTCTATACCCAAAGTGGGGCTTGAACTCACAACCCCAAGATCAAGAGTAGCATGCCCTACTAACTGAGCTGGTCAGGCACCCCTATATTGTGGGGTTATTGTCTCTGTTTTACAATGAGGAACTAAAGGAAATTAAATACCAAATCCATGTCTTATAGATAGTAAATTGTGGGGATTTGAACATCTGCTGTACTTCATAGCTGTGGTTCTAAACCATATGCTCATGTGTGAACTAGGTATCAAAGATTATACATAATCCATCTCTCTTACATTAATCAACAATATATGTTACAATAATGGGGGTCCCTAATGCAAAATAGTGTATTGAGATACGTAGTCAGTTTCTTCCCCCAGATTTCCACATAATTTTCTACTTTATTTCCTCTAGTTCTCTGCTGACATGCCATCTTCTCAGAAAGACTCTCCCCTGATAACCCTATGTGAAATAGCAACCCCACTCCTTATTATGTCAGTATCTCTTCCCTTACCCTGCTTTATTGGTCCTCATTCTTCCTCATAGCATTAACACCTAGCAGTTCCTTATGGTTTTGTCTTTGTTTTTGTTTTTGTGTTTTATCATCGTCCATGATAATGTAAGTTCTTGGCAAGCAGAGACTTTGCATATCCCCAGCCCTAGCACTGAGCCTACCACACAGTACCCACACAATAAATAATTGTGGAATGAATGAAAAACTGGTCACCATACTGTATCCCAATCCATGTGAGATGAAGCAAGCACATTCTTTTAAATAAATTATAAAAATCCAACTTAATGGTACTGTAAATTAGAGAGTTTAAAACTCTCTTTTTAGTTTTGTTTATTTAGTTTAGTTTAAAACTCTTTATTTTGAGAGAATTATAGATTAATAAGAATTTATAAAAAAAAATCTACAGAGAAATCCTGTTCATCTCTCAGTTGAGTAAATTTTTATCTTTCAGAGGGACTTAGACCATGCTCTCCCTATATGTAAAGATTCCCTAGGGCACTTAAAATATCATTTTATTTCTGTGCGCCTTTTCAAGAGAATGTTGAAATAGAACTCTAGAAGCAACTGCACTCTGTGGAACTCAAAGCCTAATTCAGTAAATGTACCAACTGAATAGGCTCTCCTTAGTATTCATTCACAGGTATAAATTTGCCAGTGTATTTGCAAAAATAAATTTCACAGTTATTGTATTTACAGCTGGTGGCTGGCAGTGTTCATGATCCTGCTTCCTTTAACGACTGTGATTAAATCGCCAAGAGATTCACACCGTGGACCCTTTGCCTTCTCTCTCATGAGTAGTGTCCTCTGAAATCATTACAGCAGTAACAAATAGTAACCTTCTCATATAAAGCTCTACCGAGGTGGAGATGATGTAGAAAGATTTCTTCATGGCATTTTCTCTCCTACTCCTTCAGCTATAATTTCAAAATGATTCTTAAAACAAAGTATGTTTTGAAAACAGCAAAATTTGTTTGTATTTAAGTAATATTTTATAAATGTCGCCTATATTTTCAACCTATTAGTCTGATGGTATTGAAGAATCTAAAATAACTTCATTGCCATGATGTTCTGCTCCAATGTATCGGAAAGTTGTCTGTCTCTTTGGCGTTGTCAAGTTAATGGAAAATATGGCCCTTGCTACCTTTTGTCCTTTAAATCTCAATTATTGAAAAAAAAATTTCTTTTCCATACAAAGATAAATTTTAAAATATTTATCCAATTGTTTTCACTCTTTTGCCTGTCCTCTCTAACAATATTTTTCTGCAAGTATGAGAAAATTCATGAGTCAGAAGCTTCTCCTAATGAAGAATAATGTTTATTAAGCAAATCCTAGTCCTAGTGTCTTTAATTTTAGTTTCAGTGTGATTGATCCTGTGTTCTTTCTATGGAGTGCAATATATGAAATGCAAAATCATTTGTAATTACTCCAAGGCACAAAAGACAGATAAAATTATTTCACACAAACACATTACATTTTATATTATTTGACAAACACATAGTTGATATGAAAAAATGTATTTTTTTCACTTTACTAAAAATTTAAAGTAAACTGTTCATACTAAGGTAAAAGCCTAATTAATTGGCACTCTTCAGTGTTAACTCACTAGATTGTCTTTGTGTTTCATAATTGGACATCTTGTAATGCACACAAGGAGGAGCCATTTTTTTTTAAAGTGTGAATGATTGAATTGTCATTCATTCATACATTAACAAATGTTTATCAAATCTTTATCTATGTTAGGCACTTACTCTATTAGTGATAAATCCTGTTCTCTTAAGAATTTAAAGTCTTTTGGGGCACCTGGGTGGCTCACTTGGTTAAGCATCTGACTTCAGCTCAGGTCACAATCTGCGGTCTGTGGGTTTGAGCCCCGTGTCCGGTTCTGTGCTGTCAGCTCTGTCACTTTGGAGCCAGGAACCTGCTTCGGTCTCTCTCCCCCTGTCTCTCTGCCCCTCCCCTGCTTATGCTCTGTCTCTTGCTCTCTCAAAAATAAATAAACATTTAAAAAAAAAAAGGATTTTAAAGTCTTTTGAAGAGATAACATAAATCATCAATAAACCATAAGTATTGAGATTTCATGATTTGATTACCTTTTATTAATATGACCTCAATTTGCAGACGAGACAGCCACATTTTCTAGTCTTCCTTTGAAGGAATATACTCTCTGAAAGTGGTATTTCCCCTGCTTCTCCAGGCATTCAAGTCATCTTGAGCACACAGGTTCCAGGCCCTCCTGTGGTGATTCTGATTTGGTAGGTCTAGGGGATGCTGGGCCATGGAATCTATAAGAATAATAAATGTCCTGGGTGATACTGTTATGGGTTGGAAAAATTTACTAGCATATTGCACTTTTTCACTCTCCATTCCTTTTTTAAACTTTTTTCTCTGCCTACTTATAAAATATTTAGGCCCGCTTAGGATAGATAGAAGTGTTACTGCTAATTAAATGTTAACTTGTCAGGTACTATGGAATTTAACACTACATCAAATCAGGTTATAATAACATTAGATACTAAACTGGTAAGAGTAAACAGACACATTGGGTGTTGTACTAAAGTGATGAATCACTGATTTCTACTCCTGAAACCAATATTGTACTGTATGTTAACTAAAATTTAAATAAAAAATAAAGAGTAAAAAAATAAGAAAATGGATAAAACATGTCAATGGATGGTTTACAGAAGACAAATGCAAATAGCCAATAAACATGAAAAGATGAAAAAAAAACAGGCAGTCTTCAGGCTGACAAAATAGAATAATATTCTATTATTATTGCTGTTCTAAGAGGAACTCTTTATTGCCTTCTGGATAATGTCCAAAGTGTTCAGGCCAGTACAGGAGGTTCTCCATGACTTAATCCTGAACACTGTGCAGTCCTCTTGAGTGCACTGTTCCTTGCCTCCATGGCTTCCAAACAGGCTGTTTCCTCTGCTTCAAATGCTTCCTTCCTCCTGATGTGCCCAGAAAAATTCATCTTTATTGTTTTTTTAAGTTTATTTATTTATTTTGGGGGGGGGGGGGGACAAGCACATTAGCGAGGGAGAGGCAGAAAAAGAGGTAGAGAGAGAATCCCCAAGTAGACTCTGCGCTGACAGTGAAGCTTGACATAGGATTTGAACTTACGAATTATGAGATCATGACCTGAAACAAAATCAAGAGTCAGAGGCCCCACTGACTGAGCCACCCAGACGCCCCCATCTCTCTTTGAAATTCAACTTAACTACCTCTCTTCCTAGAAATCTTGTCCAAACCCTCCCTAAACAACTACATGGATTGCTTCCTCCTTGAAGTCACATTCTACACATCTATGTTATGTCATTGTTCACAGAATATGAACCCTATGTTTTCACATTTGCCTTGTCTTCTAAACTATATAGGGTCTATGACAGTGCCTAATAATTGTATAGTCTCTGGAATATAGTAAACATTTAATTTAATGTTTATTGAAATGTACAAAAGTACTAAACTTGTGGTTTAAAAAAAACATTGGAACTTTAAAAAAATATATGATAATTCAGTATAATGGGTAATCTTTAGATTTTTTTTGAATTAAAACTAATTTTTTTATAATTTAATATGTAAGTGTAGTTGGTAGCTCATTCTATTTGTGACCTTTTATATTTACTAACTTTGTGTGGACACAAAGTCACCCCCAATGACAGAGAATTTTCTAGAAATATAGTACTTACTCTACTGTATCTCACTAATTAGGGATATTCTGAGCTTGTGGTATTTATATTACAGAAAGTCTGATTAAGGTGTACAACATGATTTTAAACATGAACCAAAACTGGTAAGAAAAGCAAAACCTGAGAGAAGCAAAGTCAGTTATTACAAACTTAGGAGGGGTTTATTTTTGAATTAAAAAAATTTTTTAATGGTTATTATTTTTGAGAGAGAGAGAGAGAGAGACAAAGACCAAGCAAGGAAGGGGCAGAGAGAGAGGGAGGCACAGAACCGGAAGCAGGCTCCAGGCTCTGAGCTGTCAGCACAGAGCCCCGATGCGGGGCTAGAACTCACAGACCGAGAGATCATGACCTGAGCCGTAGTGGCTGCCCAACTGACTGAGCCACCCAGGCACCCCTAGGAGGGATTTACTTTTGAAAAGGGACTTACAAAGCAGCTTATAAAACATAGGTCATAGAATTTATAAATTCTTTGAGATTATCTATCAAGAATGTGAATGTTTATACATAACAAGAGAAATAAATCCAAGTCAGACTCTAAAATATTGAACGTGCTAAATGAAAATACTATTTCTTTTTCTAGTGAGACACTAAACCAAGATTTTACTTTGCTCAAGAATAAACCTTATTCCTGAGGAATTAGAGATGTTTTACCAGATTATGTTTAGCTCTTTCTAGGGGAGTATTTCAAATGCAAAGAATTAGAAAATACTTAAAAGATAAGTATAAGTTACCAAAATAACCAGTACGATTTTCCCAGTTTAGAAAATTAAAATATTTTACCAGATTATGGTAATATAAATTTACAAGATTATGGTAATATAAAATATTTTCCCAATAATATAAAATATAATATAAAATATTTCAATATAAATTTACCAGATTATGATAATATAAAATATCTTACCAGATTATGTTTAGCTGTTTCTAGGGGAGTATTTCATATGCAAAGAATTAGAAAATACTTAAAATATGTTACCAAAATAACCAGTACTGTTTTCCCAGTTTAGAAAATTAAAATATTACGGATGAGGGTGTTTTGAGCCTTGTAATATTTTATTTGGGCAAGAGAAAAGCAAGAGAATTTTTACTGACTTGAATTTTTTCCCTGGGAGGTCAAAGAAAAAAAAATATGACTGTTTTATTAGTGGCTATGGAAGAAGATTTGAAAAATGCACATTACTTCGTAGAATCAAATTATATATAAATTTTAATCAGTTGTTATAATCAAATGGTATTTATTGCCTTCCTGTGTTTATCCAAGGGCATTCTACATTTATGTTAATACCTATGGTTTTTTAACTGTATAATAGAACCCAGGTGAAGAATTGGGGGAACATTTCCAGTTGATTGATTCTAAGATTTGACTTAGTTGTAATTTGCATCTATTTTAAAGTCTATTATGAAATACAAAATATACTTCCTGTGGATCTCAGAGCATGTGTGTGAATATGTATGCATTGATGGAAAAGGGGGGTGGTTGAAAGATTTTTAGAAACAAATCTAAAGGCTTTGAGATCTAGCATTTATAGCATTAAGTTACCTTTAAAAGCTCTATAATTAGCACACCTACCTTTTTAAGGATCATTATTTCAACTGATAACAAGAAAATGAAGTTTTTTTTAATAAAAATTATGGACAATTACTAATTACATAGCTTAAAAGATTTAGAAAGGAAGTTTATAGGAGAGAGAATGCTCTTGATCAGAGAAAAATCCTGAAATAAAAAGCGCAAATACTCAGAGATTTACTGAGATAGTAACCTCATTTCAAAGCCCATATTTATGTTCATAGTCATTTTTATACAGACTCCACCAAGTCATTCTTCAATCAGGTATTGTATTCGCCCACAATGTTAGACACTTTAAAGGTGCACCACATACTGAGTCTTTTTATGACACTAAATTATACCTACCCATCCTTGGAAAGTTGCTTGTTTTACACTTTTAAGTCTAGTTATTGTCTGTTTAAAGCTGAGGAAAAGGACACTTCTGTTCTTGGGAAGCGTATATTCCTTGACTAGCATCTTAGGTATGGAAGTCCCAAGATAGAATTACCCTGCAGCAAATAATCACCTCACTCTGCAACTGTTTGGGGATCTATATTCAAGATTTAATGGCCAAACATATAGAGGGTTCTCCTTCCGATCTGTGGCAGGATGGGGGTCATTCTTTCCTATTTTCTCTTTGAATAACACTCTATTGCAGTTATCTACATATATTTTCTAGCAGAAATCAGGTATATAATATGTTCTCAATAAAGGTTGTTAATTTATTCCAGAAATATTTAACTAATTGCCAAAGTTCAGAAAGCATTCAATGATGAAATTGCTTCTTTGAATCTTAGTGCTTTCAATATCAGCCTATTTTCTTTCTCCATTGATTAACTTTCAAACAAACACCAACATGAATTATGTTAAACAAATGAAATTATTTGAAATCACAAAACTGAAGCCTTAACATGTTAATTTAATTTAAAGGAAAAAAGCTCTAAGATTTCTTGCATGTCCAGCAAGATCCCCCAAGTTCACAGCCAGCTGTTGTTAATAATTACTGTCAATTGTGACAACTATAGAGATTATTCCATGAACCGCAGGAATGTAAAAGCTGGTGTATTTCCTGTTTTGGAGACTATAGTGTCTTATTTCTGTAATACAGATCTAATCACAAATCCACCTCACTATCCAAGAGTACAGCATTGTTATGAAACATTTTGTAAGTCAAAATGGCATGAAGCAAAAGTATCCTTTGCTTTCTGAAAACTACGTTATACCACTTGACTTCTTTTTTTTTTAATTGAATACAGTTGACATACAATGCATTAGTTTCAGGTGTACAAATAACTCTTTGACAATTACATACATTATGAACTTCTTACTAAGATAGGTATAGTTGCCATTGGTCACCATACAAAGTTTTTACAATATTACTGACTATATTCCATATACATCACTTTTCATCCGAGTGACTAATTTATTTTATAATGGAAGTTTGTACCTTTTAATCACTCTCACCTACTTTGCCTATCCCCTCAAATCCCCCTTTGGGAACCACCAGTGTGTTCTCTGTATTTATGAATCTGTTTGTTTTTTGTTTGTTTATTCACTTAATGACTTTGTTTTGTTTTTTTTTTTTTGATTCCACATATGAGTAAAATCATACAGTATTTTTCTTTTTCTGCTTTATTTCACCTAGTATAATACCCTCTAAGTCCATCCATATTGTTGCAAATGGCAAGAAGTCTTTTTTCTTTAATGACTAAGTAATTTTCTATTGTGAATATATACCACATCATCCTACCCATTCACCTATGGATGGACACCTAGGTTGCTTACAGATCTTGGCTCTTGTAGACAATGCTGCAATAAGCATAGGGGATGCCACTTTCTCGTACAAGTAAAAATCTTCATATTTCTTTCAGTTAGCAAAAACAGGTAATAATGTAGTTCTTCCATAAAAGCAAAGTGGCGTAACAGAAACTTTTGGAAAGCAAAGGATACCTGCGCATCATTGTCCTTCCTAACAGATTCTATATATATATATTTTTTATTTAATGTTTTCTTAGAGAGAGAGCATAAGTGGGGGAGGGACAGAGAGAATCCCAAGCAGGCTCTGCGCTGTCAGTGCAGAAACCCATGCGGGGGGTCAATCTCGCCACCATGAGACCATGATCCAAGCCAACATCAAGAGTCAGACACCCACCAACTGAGCCACCCAGGTGCCCCCTTCCTAACAGATTCTAGATTCCTATGGCTCCCTCTTTATTAATTGGTGGTAATTCCGGCATCTGTGGTATGACCCATGAGACTGTGTAGATAGTGTTTTACTCCAACTTCACTTTTCACTGCTATACCAATAAACTCAATGCTCTTTCCAAGCTCAGTTTCCCAAATGTACTGTACTTTTCCCCTAAATCTTATTTTTGCAGATGGTGTAGCTTCTACCTAGTTTGTCTTTTCATCTCTTCTTTGTGTAGCAAATTCTTATCTATCTTTTCCCATTCAGCTTAAAAAAATTCCTTCCCTTTAAGGCCTCTTTACATCCCTAAGAGAGCCAGTTTATCTCTCCTCTTGTGAGTTTGTATAATGAATTTATTCAGTGTTTTAGATGGTTAAATATACCTTAGCTTAGTTCATATGCTTGTGTCTTGTTCTGTTTTAATTTAGAATTTTTAAAGAACCCTCCCTCTACCTAAGAAACATTCTAGTTTATCAGACTCTGTTTATCTCTCCACTTGCAAAATGTACTTGAAAACTTACTGGGAAAAAGAAACAGACCTAATTATTAAATAGAAATAGGTAATTCTGAACAAGTGAAAAGTCATTTATAAATAAGTGAAAAGTTAAAATGAAGGCCATAATAGATGCATATGTTTAGATTCTCTGAACTATCAAGAAGCCAAGAAAAAAATGGGATTAATTTTATTTCTTTGTCAAATCCTGACCTTGGGATTTAGCATATAAGTTTCAATAAAATTGAGTAAGAAAATAATGAGGCAAAATTTTGGGGAGCTAAATCTGTTGCTCTTTAAACAAGTAAGCTTGAAAAATTATTAGGAAAATCCAGAATCCGAGATGACTCACTATTCCAGATTTCAACTTAATCTAGGAAAATGTGAGACCTAGTAATTAATATGGTCTAAGGAAATAATAGTGTACACACCTCAGAGTGATCATCTCTACCAAGCATTGAGAAAACATGATTATCTCTACTATGTCCCCCTTCTTTTCAAACTCAAGGGAAAGAAGATTTAGCATCTCTCATAAAGAAACAGACCAAAGGTAACAAAGGGATCCTTTCATCTGAGCAAGCTCTTATGTAAAACAATGAAACCCAGGCCTTTTAAAGAGGGTTCATAGATTTCTGTCCTCTCTTTGAAGCAGTCTCTGGCCAGGGTTTTGCTCTGTCTCATGTGCTGGGCCTTCAACAACTTCCCACTTCCTTCATAATATCCACCTCTATTCCTAATGTTTTGGTTCCTTCGCCATAGCAATGATGATTTCTTAACACATGTATGCAGCTCTTCAATTACTCCTTACTGGCTAGACTCTTTTGCTGAACTCTGCCCATAGCAATAACACTCATCCCTGCTCAGGCTTTTCCTCCAACCCACCATGCAGCTTAAGGCAGAGCAATTACTGCCATTACTTTTAATTATTCATTTTAAAAATTACTTTTAATTATTTATGCATATATGTATATGCATATATATGTGTGTATGTGTATACACATACGTACATTTGTGTGTACCTGTGTATACACATATATACATATGTGTGTATATGAAACTCCCATGTAGAAACTGGCTCTAGGGGTGCCAGCATGGCTTACACGGTTAAGTGTTCAACTCCAGATTTCACCTCGGGTCATGATCTCACAGTTCGTGAGACAGAGCCCTGTACCCGCATTGGGCTTTGCGATGAAAACACAGAACCTGCTTAGGATTCTCTCTTTGTCCCTCTCTCTCTGCCCCTCCCCCACTTATTCTCTCTCTCTCTCTCTCTCTCTCTCTCTCTCTCAAAATTAAGTAATTAATTTTAAAAAAGAAATTGGCTCTAGAGATGTTTATAAATTCTATAAATTGTATAACACCATTTTGTCTGACCAAAAACTAACACTACTCTTAGCTTGGGTGCAACCCAGCTTCCTTTATAAATTATAGAAGAGAAGTACCAAATTTGTAGAATGTATAAACTAAATTTTTTGTATCATTAGAATATTACAGAAAAAGACAAGAATGTCACTGTGTTTCAAGGATAAATAAAATTGTACATAAAGCATGTTGGAAGGAAGATTCTTCTCTACCCTCAGGGATGGTAACTATTGAAGCAGAGATGTGGCTAAAATTATTCTATGGTAATAAAAATGAAGTCAATATCACTATCCAAGTCCTTAAGGATATTGATGGCAATAAAAAAAAGAAGTAATAATAAATATTTATTGCAAACTGCAAAGTCAGTGAGAGGCTCAGCTATCATCTTCAAGAATATAAGTAGACAAAAACAGTGAAATCTAAGAGAAAATGAATAGTGAAGATCAGCCACATCAGATGCCAAAGGACAACTTTTCTAACTGTGACAGAATCAGCTAGCTACTTTCAGGACCTTTACAAAAGAAACACGGTGGTGAGGGGGTTCCCACAATTATAGGAGAGAGAACTTTCAGCTAATAACCACTATGTCATGATGTCTCTGCTCTCTATCCTAGAGCTGAAAAGCCTGAACTCCAGAAGAATATATATGTTTGACTTTCTACTCACCTGTGTCCATAATTTCTACCCTATTTGTAAATATTAGTCACTATTTGAGTTATATTTCATACTAAATAGTAGAAAAAATGGGTACTTGTTCTTCTAGGTGTTCTAGAATTGATTTAGCTGACATTTTAATACATATTGTGAGTTCAATCTCATTGGCTTACATTTCCTTCCCCTTGGGAAGCCAGTAGGTACTTAGAAGAAGATTAAGGATACAGTCTTGAATAGTTAATCACTATTCCTTTTCTTCTGTTACTCTTAAAATTACATTTTAGGTAAGCCATACAGAGAAAGACAGATACCATATGGTTTCACTCTTATGTGGATCCTGAGAAACATAACAGAAACCCATGGGGGAGGGGAAGGAAAAAAAAAAAAAAAAAAAAAAAAGAGGTTAGAGTGGGAGAGAGCCAAAGCATTAGAGACTGTTAAAAAACTGAGAACAAACTGAGGGTTGATGGGGGGTGGGAGGGAGGGCAGGGTGGGAGGGAGGACAGGGTGGGTGATGGGTATTGAGGAGGGCACCTTTTGGGATGAGCACTGGGTGTTGTATGGAAACCAATTTGACAGTAAATTTCATATATTAAAAAATAAAAAAAAAATTAAAAAAATTAAAAAAATAAAAAAAAATAAAAAAAAAAAAAATTACATTTTAGGGGCGCCCAGGTGGCTCAGTTGGTTAAATGTCCAACTCTTGATTTTGGCTCAGGTCATGGTCACATGGTTCATGAGTTTGAGCCCTATGTCAGGCTCCACACTAGTAGCATAGAACCTGCTTGGCATTCTCTATGTCCTTCTCTCTCTTCCCCTCCCCTGCTTTCTCTCTCTCTCTCTTTCTCTGTCTCTCTTTTTCTCTCGTGCTCAAAATAAATAAATAAAAACTTTTAAAAAATACATTTAAACTACAAATCTATTCTCTTATTTTAAAAATGGGTTTATTTATTTGAATTACCCTTTTGATACTTCTAAGTTGTAGTGGCTATCTTTGGAAGTAGATATTTCCTCCTATTTTATGTCTTTATTTTACTTATTTTTTTAATTGTCTTTAATGTTTATTTATTATTGAGAGACAGAGACAGACACAGCATGAGCATGCGAGGGGCAGAGAGAGGAGGAGACACAGAATTTGAAGCAGGCTCCAGGCTCCGAGCTGTTAGTACAATGCCCGACGTGGGGCTCGAACTCACAAACTGTGAGATCATGACCTGATCTGAAGTCGGACACTTAACCGACTGAGCCACCCAGGCACCCCCTAATTTGTGTCTTTAAAATGTGAGAAAAAAGTAGCATACTTGCTTTGAATTTTCTGCTTCTTAATAGCAGCCACAACTCCAGACTTTTATTCTGAAACCTCATTTCTATGTTACTAGTAGATAACTATAATCAGAAAAATCTTTTCATACCTGTATGTTGTGGCATTATGTTTCATGTCTTTTCCCTCATTTTTCTGCCTTCCTTCTCCTCCTTTATTTTCTTTCTTTTTTCTTTTCTTTTATAATTATCAAGGTCTTGCTGCTATAAGCAAGGAACACTCTTGGGTGTTGAATATATGAAGTTAGGTAAGACATATTTTTCTGTTCCTCAAAGTATCTTCTTTGATTTAGATGACCTCATAGATGAAGTATGTAAGGGCTAGAGAATCCTCTACTGAGAGATTAGGTATTGGATTTGGTATATGACCCATTCCTTCCACGCCAGACTGATTACATTCACTTTCCTCTTCACTAATTTGCCAAAAGTAAAATCTACAGGCCAAATAACCTGTCCCTTAAATTAGAGGAGATTTATTGCTTATAACTCTTAGGACACTTGTTACAACCAGAAGCCCATCTATCAGCAAAGACAGAATCCCAGATGCTTCTGCTCTATATGATCAGCCTGGCATCTAAATTATAGTAAAATCCTAGAAAGGGCATTTTAAACAGAGGAGACAACATGCATGAAGGCATGGAGGTGAGCAATAATAAATTATTGAACACTTAGTAAATGCCAGGCAATGCTCTAAGCACTGAACATATGTTATTCAGTTAATCATCTAAACAACCTGATAAGACACAGACACAGGGAGGCTAAGTGACCTATCCAAGTAAATATATCTAGTAAGTGGCATGGTCAGACTTTGAACTCAGCCCTTGACCACTGCTTCATATTGCTTCTGATTTGGGGAGTAGGATAAGAAAAGTAAGGCAGGAAGAATTCTAGATAGCTTCCAGATATTTTTGGGTTGGGTGACATAGTATCATTATTGAAGATAGGAAAAGTAGGAAGCAGTTTGGAGGGTAGATAAATGGAATGCTGAGCATGTGGTTCCTGTGGGATATTCAACTGGGAATAGCAAGTGGCCAGTGAGAAATAAATGTTTGAAACTCAGGTCTGGAGAGCCTGGGAATAAGACTGTGGGGACCTCCAGCATATGCAACAGGATGTGGTGGGGCAGTTACAATGGAGAGTATATAAAAAAGGAAGATGGTAACTGCAGAGATGAAGGCTTGAGGACCATCACCATACAAAGGGTAAATGAGGTAAGAGAATCACAGAGAGAAAATAAGTATTTTGACAAGTACAAGAAAAACAAGGAAACTGTGCATAGAATTGAAGACCTTCTTTCTGTCTTAGGGTACACTATTTCTCCTGGAACAATGAATGTTAAGAATGGCTTTATTATTTTGTATACTATGAATGCAGTGTTAACCACAGGTTATGGCAAAGCATATTAACTTCCAAATTTATGATCTCATAACAGTGGCAGAGAGCACAGAGCTTACCTTTAACCATATCCACCCCTGAGTAAAAAGAAAAATGCTTTCTCCCATTTTTCAGATCCCCTGGTATTATTGCTTGCTTTCATATAATTTTAAAAGTCTTAGCCTACTTTTGTGTTCCGTATATTCTCAAGTTTCCTTCCCTCATCTTTCCTCATCATCCGAACATTTCTTCCTATTTTATCTGCAGCTTTTCGAAACTTGTGCTCATCTAGCCAAATCACATTTCTCCATGTGTATGTAGATTTCATCTTTCTCCTCCACTTAGAGTCAGATAATGGTTATGTCATTGGCCGAGAACTCAGCAAAGCATAGCAGAGATTTAGCCACTGGCTTAATTCTGGTCAGTTCTTCCATATGTCTCTGAACTATTTACTACAAAACCCAAATGAAGTGGATTTATAGAAAAGTCATTAAAAAAGAAAATAAGAACGATGTTTATAAATCACACAAGATATATATTGGTGTTCAGCCCTCAAGTGTTTTGAAATTTTAAAAACTTATAAACAATAATTTGGTGCTACTTAACATATTTGAAACTTCAGAATTTAACTGTGTTAATTCAGCTATCTTCTTTGTACCAGATTCCCAAATCCCAAGCTCCCAGTTTCCATATCAAATGCCTTATTGGCTAATGAATATGAGTGACTAATAGCTAGACTTCACTGTGCAGCACTGATAAAGAAGAGGATACTTAAACATCTTTAAATGTGTAGTAATTAGTCTTAAATATCTCAAGTTGTTCAGCTAATTCCACAATTTATTCAGAACTAATTACCACATAATTTCCTATGTCCATTCACACACATACACACACATTTTGCCTTTGGTAGTGATGTATAGAGAGGTGGCAAAAAACAATGTTTGATAAAAAATATGCATCAGTGGACATATAATTTCAAAGATATGGCATCAAATTCTTAGAAGTAACATAAACAATGAAAGTTATGGCTTTAGTTTTACTTTCTCCTCCATTTTTTTGTATGATATTTTTGTATTACCGGAGTGTCTCACAGATTGTGACAGATGTAATATGAATTTAATACAGCTTAAGATTCAGCAATCCCCATGGGGTGCCTGGGTGGCTCAGTCCGCTAAGCATTTGGCTCTTTATTTCAGCTTAGGTCATGATCTCACAGTCATGAGATCAAGGCCTGCACTGAACCCCACATTGAGCTCTGTGCTGAGCTCAGTTAGCATGAAGCCTGCTTAAGATTCTCTCTCTCTTGGGGTGCCTGGGTGGCTCAGTTGGTTAAGCGTCCTACTTTGGCTCAGGTCATGATCTCACAGTCTGTGGGTTCGAGCCCTGCATCGGGCTCTGTGCTGACAGCTCAGAGCCTGGAGCCTGTTTCCGATTCTGTCTCCCTCTCTCTCTGCCCCTCCCCTGCTCATGCTCTGTCTCTCTCTGTTGCAAAAATAAATAAAAACATTAAAAAATTTTTAAATAAGATTCTCCCTCTCCTTCTGCCCCTCCTTTCTCTCTCTCTCTCTTTCTCTCTCTCTCTCTCTCTCTCTCTCTCTCTCTCTCTCTCTTTCAAAATAAATAAATATACTTTAAAAAATGATTCAGGGACCTACTACTTGCATGAGCCCCAAGTAAGGGGGCCTAGTGATGTGTTCACATGTTCATATGTTTTGTTTTGGTTTTTTTAATTTGCTAAAGATACGTTAGCCAATCAGTTAAGATGTTCTCTCTTTCCTCTGTCACATTTTCCCTCAAGTCTGCTAGCAAGGGAGTAACCATGGGGATTTGGGGGATCTGACTTAGGGGAATTAAAGTTGGGAAAGCTGTATGTCGGGACACAGCTCAGTCTCCAAAATCATTAAATATGTTGTGTATTATCTCCAACACATTTTTTGTACTCTTTCACTGAATGTTTAACTTTCCTGGATCCTAGCACTTGTTTCTGCCAACAGGGATCCAACTGAGATTCTGCCTTTCCTATCATTAACATATTATTCAATTAAAGAATATATCCTGCCTAGGTAATAGGAGAGCTTGCATACTTCACACAAACAACTGGCCAAAGAGTTCAATTGGTTTTCTCTGTGTGGAATTTGCCAGTTTTCTTGTAGTTTCCTTGTGTTCTTAAGGGTTCAATAACACTGTCATCTGAAAGAGTTCTACCCATGTCAGTGGCTGCCATTGTTTTTGATTGCTGTGAGTATGATCCAAGGTGAGTTAAAGATTCAAATGGAATCAGATTATTTGTTCCCACTGTTGCCCCAGATAATTTGCTTACACTGAGACACTATTAATTGGTACCATGGTTCAGTTTGACAGCATATAATTTTATTGTAAAATGATGATATTTTGAAATCTCAATAACATAGTGTCATGAGGTGAACATGGCCATGTAAATGCACTGGAAAAGGTTATTTTATTAGCCAGCAATATGAAAGTTTCCATATTCCTTTTTTTAAAAAAAGTAGTATTGAAAGTCCCAGCCCAACAGTGTATGATTTATTCAGAGTATGAAAAACTCTCTAGGAAGGCTAAACATCATTTTGGGGCAAGTAGTATAGCTTTTTGCATTCATATTTGGGGGAAAATGAGAATTTAGAGGAGGATACAAATAACAACTATAAAGTTGTCTGAAAGGAAATGAAGAGGTAAATATTATTTTAATAATTTCCATGATTTCTCCTAGGTTTTACACTTCCTATAAGGTTTCCAAAATACATATACATGCATATGGTAAATTTGGTTAGATTATTTCATTGAAATTGAGCTTTCTTTATGGCTGAGATGTAAAAGAAATTATTTCATTGGATCAGCTTTATTTCCATCTGTTCCTTATGTGCTGAGAAAATAGAAAACTAGCAAAATCTAACAGAAGAGTACATATCCTCTGGCAATAACATATTTTTCTGTCAAAGAATTGCTTGTTTCCTGAAAGAATAAAATTTGACTAAATGTCAGAAAAATTCTTTCTTTAAAACAACTTACTTTTTGTTTGACAAGAACTTATCGTTTAATTTCCTGTATTGTGAATAAGAGCACTCTTACTTCAACAAAAGCATATTTCGTTTGAATCTGGCTGTGTTTATATGACACAAAACAAAATTGGTGAACTCATGCAATGTTCTGTCTCAGTATCACTGTACACCAAAATAGCCAAAATGCTTGCTTGAACATTTCTAACAGGCTATTTTGTTGTACCACTTCCAGGAAAGGAAAACAACAACAACAAAAAACCCCAACACACCAACATCATTATTATTCCTTAACAAAGATGAGATAATGACAATACTAATATTAGGTGGCATCTATTTCTAAACTTCTGAGCAGATATCAGTACTATATATATATATATATATATATATATATATATATATATATATATTAAAGCATTCTATCACACACTTGCATTCACTACACTTAGTGTATTGAGCCACCTATAATACTGTTTGATTTACAAATGGTAAACGTGTTAGGAAGAACATTGCCAAATTATATTACGTAGTGTGTTGATCTGAATTTTTCAAATTAAATGTTAAAATATAGATGCCTTTTCCTTCAAGCCTTTAACAGAACAGAATTAAAAGTGATATAATCTATGCCCTTTAAGGATATTATAAGGTGCTCTCTTTTAGATTTTGTGAAAATATAAACAATGGGATGACTAGGGTTCGAGGTATGCTTCCATAATGCTGCTGAATTTTAAGCTAATCTATGCACACTCCTGTCTAATGCATCTTGTGACAGATGCCAGAATTAGCAAGATGGCTGCTTGGCTTTAGGTTTGCCATCTGTTGTGAAGCTAATTGGTCTTGCTGTTTTAATCAATGAACCAAAAGAATTCTAGAATTTTCTGGGAGATACAGGACTTGGAAACAACTAATCCTGACTTCATGTTTATTTATCTATCCAGAAAGTATTTATTGAATTCCCACTCTGTATTTGCCTGTGTTTGTATGCTGAGAATACTGTGACAAACCAAAGTACAAAGTTCATCCTCTCATACAGCTCAAATTCTATGGAGAAAAGATAAAATGAAAAATAAATATGTAATATAAGTAACGTGATTAAAGTGCTATACAGGGAAATAGAGTTGAATAAATGGATGAAAAGTGACAATAGCTGTAGAATGAAGTTATAATCTTAGCTAGATGGTCAGTCAGGAAGGTCTTTGTAAAGATTGACATTTGGGTAGATATCAAATGAAGGGGAGGGAAAGCCAAACCATTCGGAGTAGATGAATGTTCTAGGCAAAGGGCAGAGCAAGTGTAAAGATCTAAGGAGAAAGCTTTTCCAATGTATTAGTTCAAGGATTAGCAAAGGGATCAGAGAAGCTGGAGTGGAGTAAGGGATGAGAAGAAGCTTATCAATTAGATCAGAGAGGAAACTGGAAAGCTGCTCAAAAAACCTTGTTAGGGATGAACTCTGGATTTTGTATGTAAAGGTGACAGGAAAACAGCAAAAGAGGGTTTTGAGCAGAAGAGTGAGAAAATCTGCTGTGTGTTTTTAAGAGATCCCTGATAGGTTCCAGGAGTATGCATTAGAGGTTGGACATGAGTGGCCACAGGAAGGCCATGCAAGGGAGCACTTGTAGCAGCCTCATTTAGACATGGCAGTGTTTGGACTTGAGTGGCTGCAACAGAACTTGGTGGAAATGGAAATTAATTCAAGAGTTTCACTAAATTATGTGCACAAAGTAACACAGGAGCAAAAGGATTCATTTGAAATAAGCTGAGAAAGGTTTTCTGCCTCTTCCACTCTGGAAAATGGATCTAAGACAACCACTTTTATTTTTTTTAATATAATTTATTGTCAAATTGGTTTCCATACAACACCCAGTGCTCATCCCAACAAGTGCCCTCCTCCCTGCCCATCACCCACTTTCCCCTCTCCCCCACCCCCCATCTACCCTTATTTTGTTCTCAGTCCTTAAGAGTCTCTTATGGTTTGCCTCCTTCCCACTCTGTAACTTTTTCCCCCTTCCCCTCCCCCATGGTCTTCAGTTAAATTTCTCAAGATCCACATATGAGTGAAAACATATTGTGTCTGTCTTCCTTTACCTGGCTTATTTCACTTAGCATAATACCCTCCAGTTCCATCCACATTGCTACAAATGGCTGGATTTCATTCTTTGTCATTGCCAAGTAGTATTCCTTGTATATATAAACCATATCTTCTTTATCCATTTGTCAGTTGATGGACATTTAGGCTCTTTCCATAATTGGCTATTGTTGAAAGTGCTGCTATAAACATTGGGATACATGTGCCCCTATACATCAGCACTCCTGTATCCTTTGGATAGATTCCTAGCAGTGCTACTGCTGGCTCATAGGGTAGTTCTGTTTTTAATTTGTTGAGGAAACTTCATGCTGTTTTCCAGAGCGGCTGCACCAGTTTGCATTCCCACCAGCAGTGCAAGAGGGTTCCTGTTTCTCCACATCCTCGCCAGCATCTATAGTCTCCTGATTTGTTCATTTTAGTCACTCTGATTGGTGTGAGGTGATATCTCATTGTAGTTTTGATTTGTGTTTCCCTGATGATGAGTGACGTTGAGTATCTTTTCATGTGTCTGTTGCCCATCTGGATGTCTTCTTTCGAAAAGTGTCTGTTCATGTCTTCTGCGCATTTGTTCACTGGATTATTTGTTTTTTGGGTTTGGAGTTTGGTAAGTTCTTTATAGATTTTGGATACTAACCCTTTATCTGATGTGTCATTTGCAAATATCTTCCTTCTCCCATTCCATTGGTTGCCTTTCAGTTTTGTTGATTGTTTCCTTTGCAGTACAGAAGCTTTTTATCTTGATGAGGTCCCAATAGTTCATTTTTCTTTTAATCCCCTTGCCTTTGGACATATGTCGAGTAAGAAATTGCTGCAGCTAAGGTCAAAAAGGTTTTTTCCTGCTTTCTTCTCTAGGGTTTTGGTGGTTTCCTGTCTCACATTCAGGTCCTTTATCCATTTTGAGTTTATTTTTGTGTATGGTGTAAGAAAGCAGTCTAATTTCATTCTAGAACACAACCACTTTTAGAAGACCTCCTCAAGTGCAATAAAAAAAATTAAATTGTGACTCTACTCTCATGGAAGGGTTGAGTGAGAACAGTTAAAAAAAACTTCTAATTTCTGAGCTGTTTTGGCAAGTGAACAAATTAATAAACACATTTTCTCCTATATTTCTCAATACCTTTGCCCCTTGGTAATTATGTAGACAACTTCATGGTATGATGGATTGAAGCACTGATAATGATAGCTAACAGTAATTCTCAAAACATAATGCATGGGGGTGTGATTTAAAATACTAATCCCCAGCTCCTCCACAGATCCATTAAATTACAATCTCTAGGATTGTGACCCTGAGCATCATTGTTTTTTTCAAAACTCCCAGGTGATTCTAGTGTTTGGTCAGGGTTCAGAACCTCTTCTTTACATACGTGTCATTTAAAACATACAAACTTCTTATGAGGAAGGTACTCTTACTTTGATTATATAGTAGATTAAGTTTATAAAAGCTAAATGCCCAGCTGACAAATATGCAACATAGGATTTTTTTTTCTTTTCAAACATTTTTATTATGTGACACTGGATACATACAAAACAATATGTAGTAAATGTGAATGATTAAAGCATAATATTAAAATAGGCAGCAAACCCACTACATAATTAAATAACTAGAAAATTACCAATACTACGGACAACACTTGTGTGATCCCAATGTCATCTTCCTGCCCCCTCCGCCCCCCAACCACCTCTCATCACCCGCCACTCAAACTGCATTCTCTATTCAGGAGAATTTTAACTTTGAGATTTATAAAACAGAAACAAGGATTTACAGAATTCTACATATTTTCTATCAAGAATTATACATTTGGTGAGCAATTAAAAAATAAATATATTTATCAATAGTCAAATGGAAGATCATATACTAAAGGTCCTTTGAACATCATCATCAAAAAATATCTAGCAAGATTAGTTCTAAATGCTAAATTCTGGAAACATTGCAACACTCTGCCTCTGTACCCAGGTAAGGCATACACTAGAATTCATTTTCTGTTATCTTATTTTACCTTATATTGCCTTATTCCCTATTTAGGTGTAAAATAATTTTTGAAATGCCACTTTGCAAGGTATGATTTGACTACTTTTGAATTTGATTCAAATGCATTATGCTTTTTTATTCCATTATTTTAAATTTAACTTTTTGAGAGAGAGAGAGAGAGAGAGAGAGAGAGAACAAGCAGAGGAGGGGCAGAGAGAGAGGGAGAGAGAGAGAATCCCAACGCAAGGCTCAAACTCATGACCCATGAGATCATGACCTGAGCTGAAATCCACAGTCAGATGCTTAACTGACTGAGCCACTCAGACGCCCCTTTTAAGTTATTTTTTAATGTTTATTTATTTTTGAGAGAGAGAGAGAGAGAGAGAGAGAGACCACAAACAAGAGAGGAGTTAGAAAGAGAGGGAGACACAGAATCCAAAGCAGGCTCCAGGCTCTGAGCTGTCAGCACAGAGCCGGACTTGGGATTCACACCCATGAACCATGAGATCATAGCCTGAGCTGAAGTCAGATGCTTAACTGACTGAGCCACCCAGGTGCCCCTCCCCTTTTAAGTTTAAATATACTTATGGGGGGGAAGGGGCAGAGAGAGGGAGAGAGACAATCCCGACGTAGGCCTCAAACTCATAACTGTGAGATCCTGAACTGCGCCTCAACCAAGAGTCGGACGTTTCACCAACTGAGCCACCCAGGCGGCCCAGGGTGTATTACTCTTCATGACTATATATGTTCTTTCTATCACTTCAAGTTTGGGATCTTTTCAGTGTCTGGGGACCAATTGCTTGGCCATTATTCAAAGAGCACAAGGATTAAAAAAACATAGATTTATCAGTTTAAGTACATATAATCAACCCAAAATACTTTTACTCTCTCTTTCTCAACACTTTCCTACATAACACCAATTAGTGCTACAGTTCGTGCAGCATTTTTATCCTTTTAATATGTCTTGGTGTTCATTTTGCCCCTACTTTGTGTACATGAAAATTTTGAGATATATCATATAAATGTCATGGTGAAATGTTTTGTTTTCTATTTTAAATGTGAAATCTCTTTCTGTTGGATAAGCATCACTTTTAGTTTTAAATGATAGCATAAAAACCAGAGGTTACTTTGAGAAACCAGCTTTCCAGAAGAAAAAGCCATAATTTATCTTGTTTGCCAATACCCATGCTTTATACTCCCACCATGGCCAAATTCAAGCTACCAACGTGTCATCACAGAAGAGTTAGAAAGAGATGTGCAATAGCATAACATTATGTAGTAGTTTTGTCGTGCAATGCAATAGACATAAATGTCCTCAATAGTATAACTAATGGTAAAGTGTAAAATAAGTAGAATGTGATGAATTTAAATACTTATCTTTGTTTTCAATACAATTTGTTTTTTACTATTTATTTATTAATTTATTTTTGACAGAGAGAGAGTGAGCAAGGGAGGGACAGAAAGAAATGGAGAGAGAGAATCCCAAACAGACTCCATGCTGCCAGTGCAGAATTCAACAAGGGGCCCGATCCCACAAACCACGAGATCATGACCTGACTCAAAATCAAGGGTCAGGCACTTAGCCAACTGACCTGCCCAGGTGCCCCCAATATAACTTATTTAATTATGTTTATATTATTTAATTTTTAATAATGGTTGCATTTAACTCTAGTTCTCAAAATTCCTAAAAAGGTTAGGGATTACTTCTCACAGGCCAATATGAGCTGGCTTTCGCACACCACTGTCTCTGACCCTGTTTGACTCTGAAGGCTCCAGGGAATGTGTGACATAATTTATAGGAGTGACCATTATACCATAAGTAGAATTACTATCAACATAGAGATAATCAAATCTGAGATCCCATAGACTTCTCAGGAGATCAACAAATTTCTGA
The DNA here is from genome assembly GCF_018350215.1 of Panthera leo. Lineage (NCBI taxonomy): Eukaryota > Metazoa > Chordata > Mammalia > Carnivora > Felidae > Panthera > Panthera leo. Next base: position 82,290,498 of record NC_056680.1, on the reverse strand, counting down.
ACCTCCAATTTGGATAACAGAGTACATATTTCCTTAACATATGTTAAAAAAGATATGTTTTTTTTCTTTAGAAGAGTGCTTTGTAGATAAAACTATATAAAAATGTTTAAGTAAGTTGAATTTAAAAGTTCTAAAGTATGGCACTGTTAGTCAAATGCACTGAAGATTTATTGTGAGTATTTTGGCACACTTATGTTAGGAATTAAGTAGGATTTGGTCAACTGATCTGGAAACTCAACTGCCATTTTAAAAATGTGGTTCTTTGAGTAAATATTCTGGGTGCTTTTAACTTAGAGATGGATATTTGAAGCAAAATTACTTCATAAGTTGGCCATTTTTGTTAGTTATTATGTTTTCTGTTTTTATCATAGTCAATAGAAATGATACCAAAGAGATGGTAAACATCTTTGATAACATAGCTTATCCTGCCACAGTGAAGATCAGTACACTCTAAATGGTAAAAGCCAAGTCATAGATTTAGTGGATGCATGAATATGTCATTCATGGTGTAAAACACAGCATTTATAAGTATTTTTTCCCATTCACAGAATGGGTTTCGTGAACCATTTTCCATAGATTCATTTCATAAGAAAATCATAAGATATTTTTATTTTGTTTTTGGTGTCAGGCTCAAAAATTATCACCAAAACCTATGTCAGAGGCCATACTGCCTATGTTATCCTCCAGGAGTTTTATGGTTTCAGGTATTACATTTAAGTCTTTAATCCATTCTAAGTTAGTTAATTTTTGTGTGTGGTGTAAGATAGTGGTCCAGTGTCATTTTTTTTGCATGTGGCTGTCCAGTTTTCTCAACACTATTTATTAAAGAGACTCTCCTTTCCCCATTGTATATTCTTGCCTCCTTTGTTATAAATTAGTTGGCCATATATGTGTGGGTATACTTCTAAACTCTCTATTCTGGTCCATTGATCTATGTGCCGGTTTTTTTATTCTGATACCACACTCTTTTAATTACTATAGCTTTGTAATATAGCTTGAAATCAGGGAGCATGATGCTTCTACCTTTGTTCTACTTTCTCAAGAATGCTTTGTCAATTTTGGGTCTTTTGTGATTCTTTACAAATTTTAAGATTGTTCTATTTCTGTGTATGTTTATATTTATGTATTTATATTATTTTAAAATAGAGAGGTTTACCTATTTAACTCAACAGATTCATTTATGTTAACTTCACTATATATCTTCCTTGGATATTTTATATTGCCTTGGCAAGTTTTGAGGGCAAGACGAGTGCTATAAACTCCAGATAGAACAACTAAATGGGAGCCTAAAGATAGTTCTAAGTACATCAGGTGCTAATTTATATAGAAAATGAAATCGATTCTGAAACATAATAGAGGTAGAGTGAGTGAGAAGGAGTTTCTAAATTACTTGATTTGTTATATAGATTGATAAGTAATTTTATTCTAAACCTCATTTTGAGAACTTAGTTGTAATCAAAACCTAACAGAGTTGAAAAGAATCATTCTTTTTTTTTTTCTTTTTGTTAAGGACAATTGACTGAAAAATCTTTCAAATGCCAAATACTTACATAATTTGGTATGTTTACTCCTAATTAATTATGCATAAGTATTTTAGAAAGGTTATAAAGTTACTTCATTTCATTTGATTCAAATGGAATAATTTGTTTAATTTGAACACCTTTTTTCAACAAAACTATTAACCTTTAACTCAGTAATATAGAGATTTCCATACTGCTGTTTCTGTTAATGAAATCAAGTGAATTGAGTTGAGCATACTCTCTCAACCTTTGGAATATGAAGATATTTAGTGCAAATAATGCTTTGAGTTGAACAGCAGGCCCTTGGAGCCTTTGCCTTCATCTTTCATCTAAATTGCCTACATGCATTTCCTAGAACTGATAAACTGTCAGGTGAATCATGAGATGTGGGCCTTGGGGTTAATATATAGCACTGCTGTCTTCTGCACTGAGTATAGTCACTTTTCTTTTTTTAAGACGCTGCGTAAATGTTTTGTAAAACAACTTCCGTTAATATGTGTCGTCTTTTGAGTTCTTAATTATTACAATCTTGAGAAATTTGGTTAAAAGAAAAAAATCTTGGAAAAATTGGAGAGAATGCAGGCTATTTTCTATTCACATAAGATTTCTGTTTCAAAATTTTGGCGATTTGTTGCTTGAGTTAAAATTACTAATTAATAGTGTAAGTAGTGAAATATATACTGACTTAAATAGTAATGCAGAGATTAAGTCTAATGCATGACCTTTGTCGAACATATTTTCTTTCTGTTACTTCTCATTTTGGACATTTGAGTTCAGAATATTTTCTAAAATATTCCAGTGGGTTTATTTGTACTTTTATATTTTCTTAATTTACATGTAGATATTCTTATCATCTTTCATCAGACTATTTTTTTAACCTTAAGTTTAAACTGATTTCATGGAGATTTTGTGAAAATTTGCATTTGTGTGAGTGAAATGAGTTTCTTATGAGTTGTATTACCATCAATCATTCTTATAAATTTATACATAAATTTTACAAATAAAAGCATATGTGAACATCAAGACTGATTATTTTTCCCTCAGGAAATGCTATTTTTTAATCCCAGGTCCATTTTTTTTTCTGTTTTTAGGACAAAAGTTGTTTTTGTTTTTGTTTTAATTATCTACCTATGTTTTTCTTCCTTCTCATAATTTGTTTGGAATTTTGAAAACTGAAGGTAGGGTGTTTCAGTAATGATTTTATATCCATTTTTTTGCATTTACTGGCCATCTAACCTTGTAAAATCGCTTAACCTCCTTGAGACTCCATTTCTATAAAGTGATGGTGATACTGAGAAGATACTATCTATGAAAAGTGATGTGAAATTTTAAAGTGCTCTATAAATGTCAGTTACATCTTTGTGGGTAAATCCAGTTGATAAAATAGTAATTATATTTCAAAGATGAAGGAAGAAACCAGGCAGGGGGTATGAAGTGGGGGGACAAGGATGTGTATGAAGGAAGATACAAACAGGACCAGTTGATTAGTCTGTCTGTGTATAATGGCCACCTACTATGATATAGCCATTCACAAAGCATTTTTCCCCAAATGAATTAAAGATATGAAACAGAAAATATTTATCTATGCCAGTGGATCTAAAACTTTAGCATGTAGAATTACCAGAAGTCTTGTTAAAACATCAATTGCTGGGCCTCACTCCCAAACTTCTGATTTAATATGTCAAAATGGGGCTGAGATATTACATTTCTAGAAAATTCTCTGGTGAATTTGAAACTACAAAATGTAGTTCTGGAAACCACATTTTGAGAATAACTGATCTAGACTGTGAATGAGAGGAACATTAGAAAATTCCAGTTGGTCATTTAGTGTAAAAACTTGGCTAGCGTTTACTTTGCTGAAAGGAGACTTTATTTTGGATTAGATGACAGAATGACGATTACTGATTGGGTCCTTAGAATACCAGAGTCACCATGTAATTTACCATTAGAAACATACAATTTGGGGTTCAAAGGGAATTTAGAGTTAATCTTCATCATTTTCCAAATGAGAAAATGGAAGCCAAGAGGAGATAAGTAACAAATAATTACTGAAAAAAAATATGCAATTATAAAAGTTGCACAAAAAGTTCCTGATAAAATGGGCCTAGAATCATGTACCCAGTGCTCATTCTACTCCCAATGTTGTCTCCAGACAATGTATTTCTCTTACCCAAGCAAGCAAAGAAATAGAGGAATCATGAACCAGACAGGTGTACTCTCGCCTAGATACTTGTGGGTAGATGGACATAGCACATTGTGGGGATTTCTCATGACTGAGTCAGTCAATCACATTGGCTCCAAGAAATTAAGATGCTCATTATTACATCCATGGATTTTTCTTTCCAATTATGCAGTGAATAAAGACTCATTAAAGTTGTCAAGAATCAATTAATTTCTCATTAATGCAGCCCAGGTTAAAGCAGAAAAAGAATACAAAGTCTATTTAGATTGTTCTGGATTTCCACTTAACAGTATTTAAAATATTTGTCCCCCTAACTGGAGCCTCACCTGCCTAATTGCTTAGTTTCAGTTGTTTCTCATTAATATGTAAATCAACTTGTTCATATTCTAAGGTGGAGTAAAATACATCTGCAGGGGATATGCAAGGGTATGATGCAGAATTGCTTTGGGCAGTTTGTTGATGCAAATGCATGGACTGCTGCTCCTTTATATTCACATCTCAGGAGAAGCTGCCTTATGAGATTTCAAGCAATTGTATTTTTGCTGTTCTACAGCGGTGGATTGGTTTGTTACCCTTAAACAGAATCAATCAACTGGAGTCAAATCATTTGGTGGAGGATCAGCAGGCACAGTCTGTCCTTCAGCTATGATGCCAAAGAGCTGAAACGTGTTTTGGTAAAGGTTTTATGTGCTGAGCTTAGAACTAGCTTCTCTTCCTTGAGCAAGTAGTGATTTATACTCAGCAGATGGTAAAGAATGCTGATTTAATTTAGTTTTACTCCACTACTAGAAGGAAGGTAGCTGGTTTAAAAAATATGTTATGGTAAATTTAAATTTTAAAGTATGTGTATATATATTTGTATACATAGAAAAGTATAAATATATGTCATACAAAATACACACACACACACACACACACACACACACACACACACACACACCAGATTCTCTGCAATAAGGGATGCACGAATACCCTTTGAGCTATCATAAATGGGTGCTGGTTCTAACACTGGCCCATACTCTTTGCAAAGTGATCTTGGTGTCCCGCTTAAAGTTCATACAAGATAAATGGCTGAGGAGTTGTCATGTCTAACCTCAGTATAGCATCTAGCATAAAGACTCCAGATAGTTTAAGAGCCTCTGGAGTTTTAAATTAGTCATCCTGAGCACACTGCTCCCTGAGTAAGTGACTTTACCCACCTTGGAGAGCAATATTCCAATAGGTATAGCATCCATGTTGATGTCTTCATTTTAGATGGATTTTCTGACTCAAAATTCTGAGGCCTTGGTTAAGTACAACCAAAAAACACATTCTAGACCTATATATAATATATGCCAAATCAGAGCAATGAAGATCATGTTTTTGGAATTCAAAAAGGAAGCTCTGAATCTGCTATGAGGATATTCATACCATACCAGATATGCAAAATTAAGTGCTGTTACTCCTCTCTGGGATGCCAATACCCTCATCCATATATATTGCCTGTACATTCTTTAAGTCACCACTACATTACTGCTGCTGTGAGTCCTGCGCCCCACCCCCACCCCCATGCAGAAGCCAGTGGGAGCCAGAATAACTTAGAAAGGACCAATAACTGGACATTGCTGGCAAAATGAACACTAGTAGCACTGCTCAGAGACTAGGCCTCTTTAAGCCCTACTGCTTTATTATAGACACATCTGGCAGGCAGTGAAAGGGCCCTTTTGTACATCTCAGCAAGCATAACTCACACGTCAACAATAATGCTTCTTGAATTTATAGGAATATACACCTTAAAGGTGAACTTTATAAAGAGTTTTGTCTCCTTGAAGATATGCTTTTTATTAAAATCATGGTATCATTTTAGATATGTATAAGCACTGTGACTGAAATAATATTCATAAGACTACCTTCATTTAACTTTTTTTTTTTTTGCTGATAATTAAAGCCACTTGGATGCTGAGGCATGAAATAATTGCATGTGGTTCCCAAGCAGGTCTTCTATACTTACCAATGAAACTGTCTGAAATAAACCACTACTATTATTTTCAATAAATGTGAATTATTTTCTTCCACATGCAGGAATCTGGGCTAAGCACTAAAGAAAATATTAGAGGTGTAAAGTCATCTATGAGATTTCGTACTTCAAAAAAGACTTACAATTTAATTGGGTGAACCCAGGACCAGCTATATCATTTACAGGGCCCAGGACTAAAAAACAATGTAGGACTCTATGTTCAAAAATTATTAAGAAATTCAGAACACCAACAGCAAATCATAAAACCAAGCATGGGGACTTTCTGAGTGTCAGTGGCCCTTTGTGATCGTACAAGTTACACACACCCACAAAGCCAGCCCTAAATGAAACAAACAGGAACACATATTTAGCATTTCTATGTGATAGATGTAATGTGCTAAGATATTTACTGCAAATGATCTCATTGAATCCTCACAATGACTTTGTAGGGTGGTGACTGTTATTTACAGTTTACTGAAAAAATAAAAAGGCTCAAAGAGGTTAGAGAATAGGTCACATAACCAGTAGGATTTAACTTCAGATTAGACTCTAAACAAGCCTTTATTTAGAGGACATAATACATATATATATAAAACTGTAACTCAACCTATGGGGCATTAAATGCTAAATGTCTGTTATATTCAGTAAAATTACTTTAATCAATGAGTTGTTTTTAGACAAACCAGCTCATAAATGCTATGATGTTGCCTAAGTTCTGAAAAATTTGGTTATCACGGTAACCAAAAAAAATTAAATCTATCAGTAGATCAGTAGTAGGGATGGGGGAAATTACTAATACTTTTGATTTGACATTGTGTGGGAAAAACCTAATTAATAATTTAAAACATTTTAATTTTTGTTCTATTGTCCCAGTTTCTGACAACTCAGCCAATCATCCTTTTAGGCTGCGCTTGTACAAGATGATGTGGGATTAAAACAAACCTGATTAACAACAGTGTCCTTTACTGCAAGCTTCAACCCTTGCCCCTCAAGAGCTCCCTCAAGTGCTATTATATTCCTCTCTTCTCCAGTAGTTGAGGTTCAAGTTTGCTAGGATGGAACATCATTAATATCTTAAGGACAGAACCACCTCCAAGTGTTGTGTTTTTGTGCTGATTTGCTGTATGAATACACTGTGGCTTATACACATAAGAAAAAGTATTTGCAAAATAATTTACTTGGATGCACTTGAATCATGTCAGTTGTAGACTTCTACTTAATAAGCATTCAATTACCTCACTTGTCAAACATCTGACAGGTGAGTACTGTATTTGATTAGAATACATTACACAGCAAAACTCTCACCATTTTATATTAGCTTGGAACAGTGAAGAAACCAGATCATCATTACCCTGAATATAGAGAATTTTAAAATAAACCAGTGTATTAAAAGCATGTATTCTAAATTAATGTTTATATCAGGCCCTGAAAAAAATTGATGAGATTAACACATAAGCCTGGATCATTTTGTAGTGCCAGAAAGTAAGGAACGCTCAAAAAACCAATGGCAAGCATATGTCAAAGTGACATACGAACTAACTGGAAAAGCTTCCAATAAGTTGGAACAATTTGAATAACATAATAAATACTGTGGCATTAGAATATAACCCAAAATATAAAATAAATATCCATGAATCCATACTTATATAAATAAATGGGTGGGCAAATAATAAATGAGAAAATATAGACAAATCTCCATACAGAGGAAAATCAAATAATTTATGTAGATAATCTACCATCAAGGACAGAGAGAATAATTACAAACTTCTAAAGTATAGGCTGCATGTAGCAACTTCTTCTAAAAAACATGGCATAAAAAAGAAGGAAAAAAGAGTAGCTTTCCAGGAGAGAAAACTGACAAATGCCTCCTCAGCTAAATGATTAACATCATCAGTACTAAGTCATGGAACAGCATGTAACTGATATCATGTGATACAGATGGCACCTTTCTGTATAAACAACTTTCCCAAAACTCATGATTCCAGCCCAACAAAGAGAAAAACATCAGACAGACTTGAAGAGAGGGGTATTCCAAAGTATACCTGACCAATACTCCTCAAAACTGTCAAAGTCATAAGAAACAAAGAAAATTTAAGAAACTGTTACAGTTTAGAGGAACCTGAGAGGACATGATGACTGAATGTAATGTAGTATCCAGGAGCAGAAAAAAGATATCAGAGATAAACTGAGGAAATCTGACTGAAGAGTAGACTTTAGTTATAAAACGTTAATAGTCATATTCAGCCTCAGTTGTCACAAACATGTTCTTGGTAACAGATCGGTATGAAGTAAGATCTAATTAATCCAAGATCACAAGTGATATATATATTTGTATCACATTTTGTTTTTTTTTTCCAAAGGTCTTTTTTTGTGATAGTATTTTAGCCTGCTGAAAAGATCATGTCTGTTATATATATATCCCACCTTTTGAATTTGTTTTATCACTTGTGGTTTTGCTTTCTTGTTGCTATAAACCTTAATTAAATTTAAATTCAATGTTTGTCAACAACAGCAGCAAAAAGAGGTAAATTGCTATTGAGTGCCCTTTCCTTTGGAATTACAAAATCAGTCTATCAAATCAACTCAGGGCTTTGCATCTTTATACATAATGTGAACTATAGCTTTGTGGACAAAATAGTGACTTAAAAACAGTTTTAGGATATTGACCCAGCTACAGTTGTACAATCTGTTAACCTACTAAGTATAACTAAGTCCAAATATAAATACTGTCAGTTTTCTTCTTTGAGAGGAGTGATGATTGATGTTCATTGAACAAAAGTATTATGCTTTGTAAGAAATATAAAACAAAACAAACAATCTGATTTAAAAATGCCAAAGAGGGGTGCCTGGATGGCTCAGTCATTTAAGCTTCTGACTCTTGATTTTGGCACAGGTCATGATCTCATGGTTCATGCATTCAAGCCCAGCATAGGGCTCTGTGCTGACAGCTCAGAGCCTGCTTGGGATTCTCCCTCTCCCTGTCTCTCTCTGCCCCTACCCCACTTGTGTTCTCTCTCTCTTTCTCTCTCTCAAAATAAATTTTAAAACGTTTTTTTAAAATGCCAAAGGATCTAAATAGGCATCTTTCCAAAGAAGATATACAGGTAGCCAACAGGCATGAAAAGATGCTCAACATTGCTAACTTCCCATTAGAAGCATGACTATTTTAGAAGTGTGTTGCTCAGAGAGATGTCACCTGGTAACAAAGTTATAGTGCTTAATTTTGTTGATGATGAATATGATAAATTGCTCAGTTCCCTAAGTTTGTCTTAGCTAATGAATATGTAGCATCTTCTTATGTAGATATAACTAGTTTCCAGTTACATTGCTTTTCTGGCAAGGTCACATCCTCATTTGATAGGCCATATATGTATAGGGAGCCCCCAGCTTGTAATGGATTAATGTTACAAAGACTTCTTTGTAACTTGGTGGTTTACAATTCAAAATACCTTTTTTTCACAGAATCCATTTTATGAATGGTAGATAATTTTACAGTCAAGTCCAGCTAATTATATTTTAATTGTACTTATTATCATTATTTTATTTATGAGATAATTTTTTATACAACATTGAGAAAGTACAAGAAAGGAAAAGTAATAAAAATCACCTGCATAATATCTTAATCAAATTTTCCCCTCATTTATATGAATACATTTTTACAAATTAAAATCATTCCATATGTTTCTTATAACTTGCTTCATTTGTCTGACATTTAAAAAAAATATTGCTGTTGTATTTTTGGAGAGTTTGATGCCATTGATTTTTTTTTATAACAAAATGAAAAGATATGTAATAATATTACACAAAAAGGTACTAATGAATGTCTTATACTAAAGAACACTGGATCATTGCCCCCTCTGATGTCCTCATCCTAAGAGAGACAGAGCACGTGAGCAGGGGAGGGGCAGAGAGAGGGGGAGAGAAAGAGAATCCCAAGCAGGCTCCACACTGTCAGTGCAGAGCCTGATGTGGGGCTCAAACCTACAAACCATGAGATCATGACCTGAGCCAAAGTCAAGAGCCAGACACTTAATCGACTGAGCCACCCAGGCACCCCAGTCATGAACTACTTTTTTTATTTAAGTACTTTTTTCTATCCTGCATTCTGAAACACCACAAAGTTGACTAGAAACACTATCTGCATGAAAAAGCCTCGGACTTCACTGAAGAATACAGCTAGATTTACCAGTGGAGCCAGGCTAAATTAGAAACTGTGTTCTAACACTTATTTACTGTGGGACTTTGAGCATGTTACTTAACCCTCTGTGTCCATCAGTTTCCGCATTTATAAAATACAACCTGTAAGGTAACAACTAATAGTTTGGTGTGAGGTTCAGATGAGTTAAAGCACGTTTCAGAGTGCATGGTATGTAGTAGACTTCCAGTAAGTGTAAGCTATTTTCCTATTTCTCAGTTTGTTTCTGACTATTTTTAAGCTTACTATCCACTTTTAATTATGCTATTCCTTATAATTCTGTTATATTTTGCATTCAAAATTTGCTTTCCATTATTGTTCTCTACACCACTCATTGAAATTCTGCAGTATATAATCTGTTTGTAGCGCATCTCATGAAGATTGAAATTATGCTATTAAAGTTCAGTTACTTTTCAGTTTTTCTTATATCAATAGGTTGTCTTCTCAGCCTATTTCCTTCTAATTTGGCCATTCACTTATAATCACTCGTACCATGCTTTTGTTTTTCCCCATGGAAGTCATTCTTAAATACATTTTAAGCCCAAAGCATATGCTTTCAAAAATCTATTTCTGTAGGCTATCATAGATCCTTCTCAAACTTGCTGCTTTCTCTACATCTTAGGGCCTGTTTCTTCTTGTGTTTCAGACTCTTGTTGCCTCCTCCCCTCACCAACCATTTTTACCCCCAATTTTCAACAGAGACACCAATACTTAGGTCATGTAGATACTCTTTGGTTCCCTTTTTGTACAGTTGACTGTATGTTGAATGTACTCCACCTATCTTTAGCTAAAGGGCTGGTTAGTGCAAACTTTTACTAGCTCTTTAGATAATCAGCCAAATGTCAGATGACAAGGACATCATTTGACCTCATTTCTGCAAATGTCCAGCATTTTAAAGCAGTAGCATAGTATAGTTCCAGGATTCACAGCAATCAATAAACAGCTAAGTACAAGAACAGTAGGGATTTGACACAGAAAGAAGTCTAGGACCCACCAACTAGTATGGGACTAAAACAAGCAGGACAATATATATAGAAAATCAATTAGGCAGAGTGGCTCAGTCAGTTAAGCATCCAACTCTTGATTTCAGTTCAGGTCATGATCTCACGGTTTGTGAGATTGAGCCCTGTGTTGGGCTCTGTGCAATGAGGGCAGAGCCTGCTTGGGATTCTGTCTCTCCCTCTCTCTCTCTCTCTGCCCCTTCCCCACTTGCAGTCTTACACACTGGCATGGTCTCTTTCTCTCAAAATAGGTAAACTCAAGAAAGAAAGAAAAAGAAAGAAAGAAAGAAAGAAAGAAAGAAAGAAAGAAAGAAAGAAAGAGAAAGAGAGAGAGAAAAGGAAGAAAGAAAGAAAGAAAGAAAGAAAGAAAGAAAGAAAGAAAAAAGAATGAAAGAAAGAAAGAAAGAAAGAAAGAAAGAAAAGAAAGAAAAAGAAAACCAACTAAATGATCTTGGTTTTGCATAAGAGAAAAAATAAAGTTTTGCTTGCTTACCTAAATGTATTTATGACCATATTTCTGGATTTGCTCAAGACAGACTGGATTATGCCCATCTGGTTAACATACTTATTCACTTTCAAAAAATGTATCTGTTAGATGCCAAGTTATATGTCCTGCTCCCCTATCCAGGCTTTCATCATACTCCATCAGGTTGCTGAATATCTGAGGAGATAACACCATGATATATCAACCAATTCTCCAGTTTAAGATAGATGGAGAAGTTTCTAAGAAGTCAGTGTATAGTGCAAACAGGGAATTTGAGAATTACCTGTAACAAAGTACCCTGTTATCCTGGAGTCTATAATAATGTTCTGTGCTAAGGAATTCTGGATTTCAATCAAATGATCAGTTCACTTTTTTCCTTGGTCAAAATTAGCTTGTGAGCACCAGTATTCCTGATTACATTCCTTCTCTTCCAAGAAACAAAATTTTCAGAAAGGTCAATTAGGAATGTACCACATTACATGTTTTCTGGAAAATATCTAAAAAGTTTGTCCCCTCTCTTATTTTGATCCTCACTAGTGTATATTGCTCCTTTGTGAAGCTTTGTCATCTATGCAAAGCTATTACCATAATTCATCCTGGATGTAATAATTTATGTTTGAGGAAATTCTGAATTTCTCTGGACCTTAGTTTATCCTCTGTAATATGAAGGATTTGAAATAGAGTTGGACAAATTGCCTTCTAAAAAATTTTAAAGTATGTGATTCTTTGTTCCCACAATGATGTCACTTCTGTGTTTCCAGCTGCAACCTCATAGTCTTGGACACTTCTTCATAACAAAATGCTGTTCTTCTCCCTCTCCTATCAAGTAGAGCACTTTCCTTGGAACAAGATGTATCTTCCCTTTGCTATATTCCAGTCAATCACATCCCTCTCAGTCTCAGTGAAACTTTGCACTTAATTTCTCTTCTTGTGTTAAAATTTTAAGGCCATTTACTTATTATCCATTCTTTTGCATTACTTTATAAACATTTAAAGCTACAAAGAATATTGATTTCTTCTAGAATAATAGCAAATATCAGCAACTACCCCCTTCTGTTTCTATTGATCAATAGTTTACAATTTCAATTTCAATTTCGACTACATGTTTTCTGTTAAATTTCCTGTTAAGGTCCCCTTGACCAAGAGTCTTGACAAAACCTTCTCTGTCCTTACACAGTCACTGGCTAGGAGTTTTTAAATTTGGTATCATGAGCCTAACAGAGGAATTCTCCTCTTTTTCTACTCTATAGAACTGATTTTTCAAATCACATATCTTATCTCTTCTTTCCAAAATGATATACTTCAACTTAGGAAGATTAAAACAACACCTCTGCCCTCAAGATTGAGTTTCCTATAAAAGATTTTGAAGAGACTAGAGACAGATTCCAGATTTACACTCAAGTAGGGTATGTAATGAAATCATCCTGACTCTCTTGACTGCACTGGGCCCTGATTAATATCAGTCTTTAAACCAAGATTTTTATTGATTAAAGGCAATTTTTGAAATTTGAGCATTAGTTTTATGTCCCTGAAACACCTAAGATTAGAGAAGTCTTTCCTTCAAGACGTAGAAGAGGTGACTTTGCTCATATCTGCTTCTTCAGCTTTCTGCATCTCACTGCCCCTACACTCTCTCTCTCTCTCTTTGTCATTTTCAATGAAATTTAAACTTCCATTAAAATTTGAAAAGTACTAAGGGAAGAAATGAACTATAAGTATCTATCTTGAAAGGACAAAAGGCACTGAAAGTTAAGGAAATAAGATGTGTTTAGTATCCTATTTTATGACAACCAAAAATTATATGAGAGCAAAATGAGAAAGAAATAATGTATTTTTATGAAAATTGGTTAAAATTTTACATGTGAATTCCAACCTGTTATTAAAATTTTCTGAGCCAGACAGAAAATTCAATGCAGACAAGGAACAGCACTCAATGACAGTGACATTTCCTGACAGAGCAATTCTTTGCATATCAGCAAGGCTAATTCTATTCAACCTGACAGCAGGAGTTTAACCCATTCACCAGAGGAAAGGGCTTCTTATAAGACCAATGATCTAAGCATTCATTTGGATGCCAATCTAGTTTGGCAATATATATTTAAAATTCACAATTAATTTTCAATGCTTAATGTATGAATGATAAACATAATTTCTCATTAATGCTGTAAAATGGTGTGTGTGTGTGTGTGTGTGTGTGTGTGTATGTATGTGTGTGTGTGTGTGTAAGTAAAATTATGAAGTATCTTCATTTGAGAGCCACATATAAAACCACATTAAACAATTCAGATATTCTCTCACTTACCTTAAAAATGTTATAAGGGTAATAAGCCTTTTACCTAAAAGGTGATACTTTGCTAATCCTAACATACACTATCAAAAGCTGGTAATGTTTAGTAACAGTATCACATCTATAAGACACAATGCCAAGTAGAGATTATTCAGGCAAAACTACATTGTGTAATTGACAAATACCAAGAATGTATACCTAACATGATGAAATCAAAGCTTGCTTTTGCCCTTTATACCTCCTCGTCAAATGGAACACTGTAGTCCCCTCTACACCCAATTTCCTACATAAACGCTCACATCTTCCAGGAATCAAATACCCAGTTCAGTGTTTGTGAAAAGTAGGAGTTCTGAAAATTTTATCCTGCCTTGGAAGTGGGAAAAATTAAAAGGGAGCATAGAGGGTATATTATTCTTTAAAGATAAAAAGTGGGCAAACAGGAACACCTGACCCGGAGCATTTCCTTAAGGATGTGCTTAGTGAAATACTTTACATAAAATGTCTCTGCAGCCTCCATCAGCTCAAAGAATGACCTGTGCTACAGCCGGTGGATCCCATATTCATTTGTGAGCCAAGTCCACAGCTACATCAGGCAACTAGCGAGAGAGGTTTATAGAATTTAGGGGACAAAGACACCTTCTCTCCTTTGGATCCCAAGCTTCTTCCCATCTGTTTCACCTCCTTTTACACCTAAGTAATGGACAACAAAAGTCCTATGGGGACAAGGTAAATAGGAAGCACTGTGATTGTATTTTGAGTTAGTGATAATTAATTAAATTCTCTATAGCCACTTCTACACAAGTTTATTTGGATCCACATAGAGATCTCTTGCCTAATGTTTTGGAAGTTTTGTGTTGTTTTTGTTTTTTCAATGCAGTATAGTTGACACACAGTGTTACATTAGTTTCAGGTGTACAACATGGTGATTTGACAAGTCTATATGTTAGCTGTGCTCACCACAAGCACTACCTTTCGACCTTGTGACTTACTCATTCCATAACTGGAAGCCTGTACCTCCCACTCCCCTTGAACCATTTTTGCCTATCTCCCCACCCCCTCCCCTCTGGCAACTATCAGTTTGTTCCCTGTATTTATGGGTCTGTTTCTGCTGTTTGTTCTTTTGTTTTATTTTTTAGATTCCACATATAACCAGGACCAGATGGCTTCCCAGGGGAGTTCTGCCAGACGTTTAAAGCAGAGATAATACCTATCCTTCTCAAGCTATTCCAAAAAATAGAAAAGGAAGGAAAACTTCCAGACTCATTCTATGAAGCCAGTATTACTTTGATTCCTAAACAAGACAGAGACCCAGTAGATTCCACGTATAAGTGAAATTATGTGGTATATGTCTTTCTCTGACTTATTCATTATCATAATACCCTCTAGGTCCATCCATATTGTTGCATCTCTTGCCTAATGCTTGATTGGGCTAAGATGTTCAAATACCTCAGATTTCAAGCACTTTATACTCAGTTTGTTTCTTCTAGCATTGTTATACTGACCGAGAAAGTTAATAGTGATTTAAATTTAGGTCTCATCCAATTTTGCCTGTCTTTTTTTTTTAAGTTTATTTATTTATTTTGAGAGAGAGAGAGAGAGAGAGAGAGAGAGAGAATACAAGCAGGGGAGAGCCAGAGAGAGGGGGAGAGAGAATCCCAACAAGACTCCACACTGACAGCTTGGAACCTGGTACGGGACTTGAACTCATAAACCACGAGGTCATGACCTGAGCCAAAGCCAAGAGTTGGACACTCAACCTACTGAGCCATCCAGACACCCCTGTCTTTTTTTTAACATATTAAATTAACTCTTATTGTAGGCACCTTTTAGTAAAGCATTGTTTACCTTTTATGGAATCTTCATGATATAAAGGGAACAGTGTGGGTGGTATCTTAGCAAAATAGTCCTATCAGTCCCAATTGGTAGTGGACGATGGCAAAACACACACCTTTTCCTGGTGTAAGTGATTATGTAAACACCAAATATTATTAATGTCCTTAATGTTTATTATATCAGAGTCGGTTGAGAACATCAAATGGACTCTATTCTTGAGATAACATAATTTGTTCCTGGTAAGGACAGAAGGCTCATGAATGAAATGAGAAGATAAAGATATTTTTTCCCTGTTACTATGGTGATGACACAGTGGAAGCTCTTCATTCATAAATATAGGTCACCCAATATAAGAAGCAACTAAGAAAATGTTACTGGACAAGCTTCACTGGTCCACTGAGGCATAGGAAAAGTTTAAGGACCATTAGGAAATCTATAACCAAAACCACCTTGGACACTTAGAAAAATTTTGCCAAACTTTTAGAAAGCACATCTTCCATGTAAATTTTCGTCTTCAATTACATATGTTTTTAGTCAAGGCTAAGAGAATTTAAAGTCCATGTTGTAGCATTTTGAAGTTAATCTTTGTGTCTTAAACTTTTTGATTCTGTCAGCATGTATAAAGAAGTCATATCCTGAGCACAGTGTAGAGTGAGGCAAGATCATATTAAGGAAAATAATTTTCCCAGGAAACTTAGAAGGCATTTCAGGATTGGTAGCTATAGATATGAATAGAGAAAATAAAACTAACTTAAATAATTATTTAGTGTAAACTATACTGATAAATATGGCAAAGAAGAAATCACAGTAGATCCTAGAGGCCTATTAGTCATATTTCTGCTCTTTTTTGTTCATTTATAAGTGAATTTTTGTTACTTGTGCATTTGTTTTATTTTAACTTGTATGGAATATTAATATGAACCAATAAAGACAGAATTTACTTTTAGTTCAATATTTCCGTTGATAATAGTTAATAATATCCGTGCATTCTAAGAATAAACACAGATCAATTTTATAATAAAATGGGAAATTATGCTTCAATACTAGGTGACTGGGGAGTAGGTGAGCAGTATGGAGGACCAATACTTCATAATTATTAAGACAAGTCTGTTTTGGTAGCCACAATAATTCCATGTATTTATGTGACATTTTGTGATTTTCAAAGATTACTTTTTCATATATTTTTCTATTTCATTCTTGAAAAAATCTTGTGATGATAGCATGGTGATTATCATTACTTTTTTTATACCAAACAATAAATGTAGCCAGAGATCCTGCAGTGATGTGGCTGGTGACTGGTAGATCAAGGATTAGAAGCCAGATGCTGGAATGTTAATCTCCTGTTCACTGACTGTTCTAGAAAATAGTAAATGGTAGTTGCATCTCTGTGTGTGTATGGTAGTAGCAAAGTAATCATATATAAAAATGGAAAGAGAGACATACAATGATGGGTGAATGCAGAAGAGGTTCTCAAATCTATAAGAATGTTCAAGCCAAAAAAGCCCAGAATAAGCACTGTTTACAATTAAAAGAAACACATGTTTCCAGATAGGTTTTAGAGGAAATCATCAAGAGCAATAAAAGAATGAAAGATAGAATTTAATATATACCAAAAAGGAAGATGCAGTCTTCTACTGCAAAGGTGGTAGTCTTTAGACCTGGACAAGACTTCTCTGCACTGAGCCAGGAATCCATGTGCCACATGGACAGACCCCATACCCTCTGTTCTGCTCATGCTCCAAAATTTCTGACGTAATGGTCCCAAGCATAACTGAGGACACGTTCAGGCCTCTTCCCTGGGTTCAGTTTCCCTGGAATGACTGCTTGCAATGGGAGAGAGTATGGACAGATGTTGCATGTGTGGGTTGAGTTGTTTATAGGCAGCTCTCTGGTGCAGAGGGATCTGGGGGTGAGAATCTGGCATATGGTTTTGAGGGGTCCAGCAATTCTAAATTTTATCCTGTGCGTATTTGTGAAGGTAGGGGGATTGGCATAGTAATTTAACAGTCTGTCACCTCCGTTTTACATTTAGGTGCTGAGTCATGTGATATTTCAACCTTCAGCTGTAATCTTGCAGCAGAGTCTGAAAGGGTTAGGTGTACACTCATTCAAAGAGAATCATCTTTAAGTAAATACTATGTAATGAGCAGGATTGAATGAAAATCGAAGTGATAGATAGATAGATAGATAGATAGATAGATAGTTTCCTTTTTTTAATGTTTATTTTATTTTCGAGAGAAAGCATGAACGAAGGAGGGGCATAAGAGAGGGAGACAGGGGATCCAAAGCAGGCTCCACACTGACAGCAGTGAGCCCGATACAGGGCTCAAACACATGAACCACAAGATCATGACCTGAGCTGAAGTCAATCGCTCAACACTCGACCCACTGAGCCACCCAGGTGCCCCTATATCTCCTTTTTAATCTCCCCTTTAATGTTCAAAATAAGGTCAAGTCTGCAAGTCCAAATACATTGGATATTTCAACTTATAGTGGTGATTATGATTGCTTTAACCAATATTTAGTTTTTACAAATCATGTAAACAAAGAGATGTCAGGAGAGTGGAGGTAGGCAAATAGATTAGTGGTTTCAAATAAGAAAATAAAGTTTATGTCAAAAACACTAGCCAATTTTTGATCTCTGGAGATATTCTTGATTGAACTCTTGGAAAATTCTATGGAACACTTAGAAAACAAATCAATAATTGCTAATGGTTAGCTAGTATTCTAGGACAAAAACTTTGAGAAATGAAATTAATTTTCCTTTATTTCAGGGCTTGCTAAAATGATTCATTTAACATAAATTCAGCAAGGTGGTTAGGATAGTTTCTCATGATCTTCTATCATGAATAAATGGAAAAAAATTACACAGGATGATAGTAAAGATATGAGGATTTGTATCTGCTACAACACCCAATTAGTGAGTCCATTAATAATGGGTCATTGAACTCAGAAACTTAATCTGATACACATTTTTATTGACAGTGTTTAAGGAAACATAGACTCTGCATTCCAAATTTATGGTTGACTCCAAACTAGAAATAATTAGCCAATCAGTTATATGACTAAAGCCTGACAAGACCAGAATGATGAACTGAAATGACAAATATGAAACTGAACCCTGCGACAAGGTGACTTAATGGACCTGAGGGACATAAGCCTACTTTAAAATTGGTGCTGCTTGTGTGCAATTCAGTTTTGTTCTTGGGCTTTGCTAAATAAGCATGAAGTCCAGCTATTATACTAGTGTTCAGTATATTTCCAGTCCAGAATTATTTAGGGACTTTTGTTTTTCTAAAGAAGGATGAAGAAGGTTTGCCATAGGTTCTTGAAGTGGAGCTGATGAAATAGAGGACAGAAAAGCCTCTTTCCTCTAGCTGGCTTGCAAAAACACCTGACTCCCCCAGAAAAGGGAGGGAACAGCAACTAGAAGTCTTCTAATTCAATGAATAGAGCTTTATTTCCTTTCTGATTATAAAACTGATATAAGCTAATTAGAAACAATATGCTAAACAATAAAGTTAAGTACAAAGAATAAAGTAAAAAAAAAAAAAATCTCCTGAAATCTCCTTACACAGAGATGTCCATTGATGATGTTTAATGGTCAACAGTCTGGACATCATGCTGCATGTGTTAAAGAAGTGTGATCATTCGGTGCCTGCTGTTCAGAACACCTAGTCCGTTTGCAGGGAAAGCCCTTGTGAAACACAGGACAGGACCACTTTCACTTTAGGTCTTGGACTCCAAAGTTTATAAAATGCGTAATACACAGTGGCACATTTCAGCTGAGTCTGCAAAGCAGTTGTAGCAGGAAACAGCAACAGTGTCAGAGGAATGCTTCACTCAGATGGCTAGCAGGAAGCAATCTGCAAACCTGCACTTAAACCCAAGAGATGGTAGATTTGTACCAGGTAGTATAGGAGACACTGCTTGGAGTGTGACTTTATGTTGGGGCTAAAGTCTTCTGTCTTTCTTGAGGGAGCAGGGTGTGGATGTTGAATACTAATATTAATATTATTTGTATCCAGAGGCTAAGTGGGACCTGGCATATTTTGATTTTACTAGTAAGAACTTGCTTTGGCCTTAACCTCTGATGGGGAATGCTTTCCCGGGTAAACTAGGCTAGACCATGTGTGAATTGCATAACCCCTTTTCCTACACTGTAGTCTGGCTCAAGCAAAAGGGGCAATGCTGACTTTTTTCTCCTTCACCTACCTTGGATCCCACTGCCCTTCTGAAGGGAAAGGACAGTTCTGAAGGGGACAAGAAGAAAGGAAGAGTGTATCCAGAAAGGAGGAAGGTGTATCCTGAGGAACAGAAAGTTACAGGGTCCCTCTCTTACCATAGCAGCCGTGTGAAGGACAAGTTCATAGAGAGAAAAGCAAACCAGAAAGGGAATCTAAGATCAGTATGCTTCAGAACAGTAGAGTTTAATTCTTCCCTTTGAATATTGAAGTCCCCAGCCCCTAGTACTATAGTTTACCAGGCCCCCTTTTTAAACCACCATAGAGTGAGTGTCTGTGAGAGGTGGAAGGGCATAGAAATAGAAGCCCAAACCTTGGGCTTCCTTACTGGTCAAACATTGTAGTTAACAGTGGAGATCATCCGCATCATCTTCACACTATTCCTTTATTTTCACTTAAAAAAAATGGCATTATAGTTCAGGCATTAAGTAAATGTTAAGTACTGATTTCCACAATTTGGAGAATTATTATTCCCATTTTCCTCATGAGGAAATGGAGACTTAGACATTTAAGTGACTTGCTCACATGACTTCTCACCATGGTGAGAAGCAGAACTGGAATATGAATTCAGGCAGAAAGATTCTACAGCATGTGGGGCTCACTGCATGCCTTCTCTCCTCCTACCCTCCCAACATTTTTATTGAAGCTCCATTTCAGTGCACTAATTGCATTGATAAGGAGTTTCTACTTGATATACCTAAAATGGACTCCTTAGAGAAAATAGAATAAAATTGCATTGTATTTCTATTTAAATTCTCAAGAATTTCAGGGGTTCCTGGGTGGCTCAGTCGGTTAGGTGTCCAACTTCAGCTCAAGTAATGATCTTGTGGTCTGTGAGTTCGAGCCCCATATCGGGGTCTGTGCTCACAGCTCAGAGCCTGGATCCCATTTCAGATTCTGTGTTCCCCTATCTCTCTGCCCCTCCCCCCCCCCAAAAAAATAAACATTAAAAATTATTTTTTAGTTCTCAAGAATTTCAGATTTTAAGTAAATATACTAGAAGAAAGTGATTGAGTTTAGGAATTCAATCATTCTCAGAAAACATAATAATCACATTGACTTACTAACTTTATGTATAAGTATATGTATGCATAGTATATATGTATGTGTATACATATATATTCTAAGGTATTATTTTTCAATTTGGGAGCTAAAATCTAACTTTACCTTATATATAGAATATGTATATATATAAATTTTTGAGTCTAAAATATAATTTTGTATAATATACAGATATATATGGCATATATATATATATACACATATGTATATATATATATATACATATGTGTATATATATATATATATATATATATATATATATATATATATATGCCGTACATATATGGCATATAATCTTACAATATTATTTTACCAGACGTTTGGATTTTAACCAAATGCACATTCAAATGAAGACATAAATACAACTCTTTTGGCATGAATACATGAAATCTTTAAAATCTTTAAAGTAATGAAATTTGAAAATAACTTAAATAATTTAATTTATTCAATTAGACTCCATTTTCAGACTAATTTATTCCTTCAAATCCATATTCATTTTCCAAAGTTTAAGAATGTTCCCTGGCAAATTCAGGTGTAGCTGGCATCTTATCTTTGCTTTAGAAGTACACTTGATTGTTCAATAGGGTATCTTCCACAATTATAGAAACAAATAGAAACCAAATTAAAACTTAGAAGAGATGTTTTCTCACCATTTTTGCCTGCTTTGAGTGTTTAATGGAATTTGGAGTTCTTTGAATCTGGCCCTTTATAGAATTGGGTACAAGTTTTTCTTTGTCTGAATGCGGATGTTATTTCTCATGTACAGTGCCCTAACAGATGGGAGAATGACCCATTCTCCCTATGTGTTATGGATATTGATTGTTTTCTTTTAAAAAATGGAAGGTTAATGCTTCTGCTGAGTCCACAGTACAGATTCTGCTGAGAAGTGAAACTCATTTTCAGTTGCTCAGAGTTGAAAACAAAATTCTTGCCAAGATCTTTGTTAGGCCTTCACAAATACAATCAAGGTGTGGTTCAAATTGAACCTGATGTACAGATCTTTACAGACTACATGAGCATTTTCACAGGTTTACCCAAGGGACGTGGCGAATAGTCATTTCTTATATTTAATTTAAAAGTCTTCATTTTGAGACTCTTAAAAACTGAGAATAAACTGAGGGGTGATGGGGGGTGGGAGGGAGGAGAAAGTGGGTGATGGGCATTGAGGATGGCACCTGTTGGGATGAGCACTGGGTGTTATGTGGAAACCAGTTTGACAATAAATTTCATATTAAAAATATAACAATAATAAAATAAATAAATAAAAGTATTAATTTTGAGTGTTAAGATATAAGGATGATGGTTTTAAAAGAAAATGGTATTTTGTATGGTAAATTAATATTCCTTTTGCAAATATTGATAATAAAATGAAGCTATTCATGTTTTGTTTATACCAAAGAATGTATTTTGTGAAATTCAGAAGCATGAAATGGTGTCCCTTTCTGGTTAACTTTTGCTTTTTTTGCATATGTTCATAATAGAAAGAATAGGTATTTGAGGATAAACACTTAATTTTCATAAGTAATTTAATTCACTACATTTAACAGATTTTTCTGCTAGACATAACTTATTTGAGTGATTTTTTTTTCATCCCAAGAGAATGGTTTATGCATTGGTGACAAACTGAAGTTGTAAAAGACCATGTGTGTGATTGTCCATTGATAAAATGAGTTGCTCCAGACTCAGCTTCCTGACCATTGGAGACTATTCCACTCTCCTATTAGCACCCTGCCCCCCATTCCTCTACTTAATCCAGGCAAGAAATGACTGAGGCAAGATTTGGACTAAGTCACCTTTCAAAAAATGCTCATCTCTCCACGTATGAGAAGAAGAACCTGGCTAAACGTTTTAAATTTGTGGCCAACTTGCAAATAAAATTGCAGTCAATAGTGTTAGTCATCTAATACAAAAGGAGATGGAAGATGTTGGAGGACAGAAAACTCGTTTTAACTGAGAATCTGCTATGTAACAGACACGCATTATCCCACTTATCGCTCTAAAACAGTCCTGTGATAGAAATATCCCAATCGCCTGTTTCATATAGAAGCAATCCTAGATATAGAAATGAAATAATTTGCTCAAGAGCAAATAGCTGTTCAACCCCAGGGCCATTTGACTCCTAAGGCTGTGCT
The DNA here is from genome assembly GCF_018350215.1 of Panthera leo. Classification (NCBI taxonomy): domain Eukaryota; kingdom Metazoa; phylum Chordata; class Mammalia; order Carnivora; family Felidae; genus Panthera; species Panthera leo. The sequence continues at coordinate 82,267,562 of NC_056680.1, read as the reverse complement.
CTATCTAAACTTCTGTGTAGTCTTTCTTACTATGAAGATGGTTCTGGATCCTTTTTGAATGATCAGGATCATCCATGAAGCTTAGAGTCATAGTCTTGTTTCTGGATATAACAAGTTTAAGTATATACTTGTCATCTTGAGTGTAAGTATCAATCATAACCATAAAGAATTAGAGTCGGTTTCTCCTACCCAAACAAAGTCCACTTTTGGTAGTGATATTGGTTTAAATGTTTAGATATGTTTCTGGTTTTATTCACAATTAGCCTGGTTTTCTAGCGAGTGTATTAAAGATGAAGTTAGTTAAACCATAAGGAAGGGAAATAGGATGGGCCTATGTAACTGGGTAAATTACTCTCCTTTTATTTCTCCAAACACTAGATTCCCTTCCATGCCTCCCACAGGGTAACTATAGGAATGTTTGCACTGCTTCATAACATGAGAGAGTGTGTTATTACACTGGGTAGAGTCAGCAGGAAGCAGTGTTTTCATTTCATACCTAATGTTCATGCCATATAGTTTTTTTGTTGTTATTGCTTTTCTTTTTCTAATACAATTTTTTTTAATCCAGTGTTTCTCAAAGTATGATCCACAGACTACCTAAAACAGAATACTGCTGGCTTAATTAATATAGCATCACTATTATTATACATAAAAGAATTAAAATGGTCTACTTAGGGTAGTTATTGATATTTAAAATTTCTTTCGTTAAAATATGCTAATTTTCATCTGGAAATATTTCCTTCCATTAAATTTGCAGATAATTTTTTAAAATAGGCCACTCCATTAATGTTTTGCCTCTCCAAAACTCTTTCTGTTCTTTTTTAAATTTTCTTTCTCACCTCCTCCCTCTTTTTCTTCTCCCTCTCCCTTCTTCCTTCCCCTTCTTCTTCCTTCTTTCCTTCCTTCTTTCCCTTTCTTCCTCATTCCTTCCTTTCTCCTTTCTTTTCCTTAAGAGCTCCTATTAATTCTGTCCATAACCTCATGTTATACTTTAGATAGAAATAACCATGACCACACTGACAAGGACATATGTGTTTTGTTTTGTTTTGTTTTTTGTTTTGTTTTGTTTAACTTAATTGAGATTTTACTTCTCAATTAATTTAAGCAGTGGTTTGTGCTAGTCTATTCATCAACAAGTAGTAATGTCTGCTTTCTTCCAGTGGCTATCATATAATATGATATATTGAGTCATATAAAAGCTATGATCAACAGTATGAGAATCCAGGGGAAAAAAAAGTAATGAATCTGGCAAGGATTGAAAAAGGCTTTACCACGGAATTTACATGTGAATCAATTACAATAGCTGTTTTACACTCAACATTCAATATTTCTTACTTTTATGAGATATAAAAGAGCTACCTTGTAATAAATCCAAAGAATGTTTGGATACATTTATTCATGGTTTTTCTTAATTTCACGCATACCTTATACACAAAGTCCTAAATCTCTCCTTATCTGTTTTAAAACAGGGCTCACCTTTGGTCATGCCTCCCATTTATTGTATAAAATACATAGTTAATGCCTTAATATTTATTATAGACAGACTTTAGTAACTGACCTACTGCTTTTAAAGAAATAAGTTTAAAAGTATAGTAAAAATATAATCTAAAGTTTGACTTAAACTTTAAAATTTTTGTTGTATTTATTTCTTCTCCTAGTGTATAGATGGTTTCCATGGAGCAAATTTAGGAAGAGTTTTTAAATAGAATGATATTATTAGATTTTATCAACAAATTTATTTTTTCCTTTCACTAAATACATCTAACAGTTTAATCTCCAGAAAATACTGTGGATGAATTTCCAATGAGGCATCCCAGCTGTTGAATATATTTCTATCTTGTTTTTACTGAAAACTCTAAATTGGAGAGAGAGATACAGATCATTGTATCACAGGTAGATTTTTCTGCTCCCTTACCAGTAAACTTGCTTATCTTGTCTGAAATGATTCCATCAGCCATGATCCCATGGATGACTCTAAAACCTGATATACTTATACTCATACTATGATGTCACAGTATGCTTGTTTTCATGATCCACATGTCCTGCACTGATTTTATGCAGCCTGGATACTGTGCTGTGGAGTTGGGGCCTTAATATTATAGTTCAAAGCAAAAGAAATGAATAAAAACTTCATAAAGCCTTCTATGTAGGAGCTTCTAAACTACAGGAGCAATAAGATTGTGGTTGTGAGGAGCAATATAACCTTTACTTTAACAGCCCAATAAAATGATCTGGACCTACATAGGAGGAAAAATCCTATCTCAGCCACCCGTCCTTCCTCCACTGTTTCCAAGGAACAGAAAGCTTCTATTCCTTTCATCAGTTTTGATCCAGGATCCTGCTCCTGCTCAATTTTTGACCCCTGATCTGCATCTTCCCATCTAAAGTGATTGTCCTTTTCTTTTGTGCTGATTTGTTCCTCACTGGAAACCACCCAAATTCCATGGTATTAGTATGTGTCTGACATTTTCTGAAGGCTTTGAAAACTGAACAGAATAATTCGAACAGCAACTTCGATTTGAATATTACACATCACTATTCTAAAAATCCATCAATCTTGCCTCCAGAGGAATATTCTCTTGGCCATACCTCTCCATTTTCTTGGGACCCACTGTCAATCCAAGCCAATGTTCCTATCTTTTCAAGTTGCCATCCTCCAGCACTGAATGCCTTTAATTTCTTAGGCAGAGCCATTGAACTCTCTACCCATTATCCCTTCCCCAAATTACAGCTAAGTGCTCTTTACACATCCAATATTGCATTAAAAGGCTTGGTAAGCAGGGCCCATCCATTTAGAGTCTCCAATCTCTAGTAACACAAACTGAACAAATTTACTATATATATAGGGAAATGTAATATTTGATAGAGATGGTTTTGCAGATAGTTTGTAAAGGATGGGCTTTTCAATAAATGGCATTAAGGCAAGTGATTATGCATATGGAAAATAAAATAAAATATCTTCCTTCTTTATATCATATGCAAACATCAATTCTAGGTGAACCAAATTCTAAAAGAGAAAAGACAATATTCTAAACTCTTAGAAGAATACATAGATTATCTCTATGAGCTTGGTGTTTAGAAACATTTCACAAACAAGACATTAGAAAGTATCCAAATTAAGACCTCTTGTTCATGAAAAAGAAAGAAAAAGAAAGAAAGAAAAAAAGAAAGAAAGAAAGAAAGAAAGAGAGAAGGAAAGAAAGAAAGAAAGAAAGAAAGAAAGAAAGAAAGAAAGAAAGAAAGAAAGACACCATCATTAGAAAGCTAGAGAAGATATTTGTTGAGGCACCTGGGTAGCTCAATCTGTTGGTTGAGCATTCAACGCTTGACTTTGGCTCAGGTCACAATCTTATAGTTTGGGAGATGGAGCCTCACATCCAGCTATGTGCTGACAGTGTGGAATTCTGCTTGGTATTCTCTCTCTCCCCCTCTCTGTCTACCCCTCCCCTGGTGTCTCTCTCTCTCTCTCTCTCTCTCTCTCTCTCTCTCTCAATTACTAACCTCATTAGTAATAAGGGCAATGCAAATTAAGGCTTCAATAATATAAATATTTTACCTTAATTATATTGGCAGTTTAAAAAAATGTGGCAATATAAAGTGTACAAATGTGGGACAATTAGGATTGGTACACTACTGGGGAGGGTTTAAATTGGAACAGACAATTTGGAAACCATTTCTTATTTTCATGTAAAATGCACAGATAATGGGTCATGGAGAAATTTGCACATCTGTACTGCAGGCATACGTGAGAATGTTTACATAGCTGCATTGTTTGCATTAGCAAAAAACTAGAAACAAACCAGAGAATGGACTCTAAGTATAGTCATCAACCTGGATGAATCTAAGACACTGTATTGAAGGCAAAAAACAATATCAGAAGATCTCCTACCATGCAATACAATTTTTATAAATATCCCAAAAGAGCAAAATTGAATAATGTTTGTTTACATGCACATATAGTTGAAATACATACATAGCTGAGTACAATGTAGAAAAGCAAGGGAATACAAAAACAAGCCTTGGGGGTAACCACAGAAGAATATGCATGGGGTGCTATTGTATTGGGACTAGTCTTTTCCAAACTCAATGGTAGCTTTACCCTGTTTGTTCACTGTTACGTTGAATAACTACATTTATGTTACATATTTCATGGTCTGAGAATTAGTCTTCCTCTAGTTTACAAAAGAACACTGTACCCTTCACAGCACTCCAGGGGGAGGAGAGCCTCATGATTTAATATTGTCCTAGTCTTAAAACCTGTGTTCTCTAACATAGATCTTGTTCATTTTGGTTATTTAAGATTTGCTTTTTTTTTTTTTTAAGTGTATTTATTTTGAGAGAGAGAGAGAGAGAGAGAGAGAGAGAGAATTCCAAGCAGGCTCCATACTGTCAGCATAGATCCCAACGCGGGGCTCAATCTCATAAACCATGAGATCATGACCCAAGCCAAAATCAAGAGTCAGATGCTTAACCGACTGAGCACCCAGGTGCCCCATGATTTGCTTGTTAAACAGACTAATGATGAGAAAAGTGAAGGTAGCAAGAAAATTCCACTGGGAGATCATTTCTAAATAAAGGAAATTTACCCACACTGTTTTATTATAATTCCTAGTTTTGGTGGAGTATTTTTCTGCATTCTATAAGAGAAAATAATAGATTATAAAGCACTTAGCCATAACTATAAAGAGGTGATAAATGTTAGAACATAATTTTTAAAATTTTATGTTAAAAAATAGCATTGAGGGGCGCCTGGGTGGCTCAGTCATTTAAGTGGCCAACTTTGGCTCAACTCATGATCTCGTGGTTCATGAGTTTGGGCCCCACGTCGGGCTCTGCACTGACAGATCAGAGCCTGGAGGCTGTTTCACATTCTATGTTTCTCTCGCTGTCCCTCCCCCATTCACACTCTCTCTCAAAAATAAATTTTAAAAATTAAAAAAAAAATTAAAATATAGCATTGCTGTGTCCTAAGAGACAATAAAAGGAAAAAGATTTCTAGCTATGTTATGTTCATTCTGTGTTTAAAAATGACGCAGAATGGCTAGTTTCTTCTCTAAAATTCACTTAGGAAGAATTAATTGAAGTTCAGCTTATCCAATATGTTTGTTCCTAGACTTGTTCCTGTTGGCTTGAAATCTTCCTTTTTTGGCAGTGAAAAATTAAGAATGTTAAATTTGGTCAGTGCTTTGGATTATATCTCAGGAACACGGCAGACAACAGTACAGACTTACTTTACACAAGCAAGACAAGGGTGGATTCACTCAAAGAAGCCCAGCTTTCAGTATATAATTCCTAGCACATAGCTCATGAGGAGAAGGGTTGGGGGTTGGATCTGATAATATACATGATTTTACAGAAAAGAAAAGAACAAAAAGAACAAAATTCAAAATTGTGAGGAAATAAGAATGAAAACATCTAGGCTACATTGAAAGATGAATTTATAATGGAAAATGTGCATCATTGAGAGGGTAGAAAATAGTCCCTTTCTTGCCACACAGAGTCAGCCAGATGTGAACTGCTAGGTTTAGCAAAACTCTTGGAGAAAACCAGATGTAAAACTGTGTCTTCCTCCTTAATTTTAACAACTCCATCATCATCTAAAGTCTTTTTAATGCAGTATATCTCTGCTATATATAACCAGGATCTTATCATTTTCTTCTGGAACAGAGAAACATTACGTTATAGTCATCATTAAAAAGCAAGGATTTTGGACTGAAACTTCCATTGAACTTTTTGCTCCACCCATTACTACTGCAATCAAGTACAAGTAACTCAACCTCTTTAAGCCTCCCTCTTACCATCTGTAAAATGGCACAGAGAAAACAGTTAAGCAGTGTTATAATATAATATTCAGTTATAATATTGCAGTAACATTACCATCTCATCTGAAATTTTAGTAAATCTGTTAACAACAAAAAAGCTCCACAATTCCTTGTATAGTTAAAAAATCATAGTAAGCAATTAAATTTAATTATTGATCATGATTCAGCAACCATTTTTGGTTATCTACTGTAAGTCAGGCACTACACATGAATCAAATCTGGTAATCTGCTAGGTTTCCTATATAGTTCAAGTATAAGTCAATATCAAGTATTTAGTGCTGAATTTTGATACCTAAACTAATGTATTTTCAATAGAAATGAAATTTTCTTAAGGAGAATTTCATAATTTGCTATGGAAAAGGTTAAAAGAAAAGCTAAAAGTGCCATGTCTGTATACCAGTCCATGATTCATCTCTGAGTAATGAAGTAATATATCAATCTTAAGTATCAAAAACTTCACCATTAGAGAGGTTTCCTTCCGTTTTCATAATTGGTAGGAATAGACATTTGGGAATGTTTTAAAGAAGTTCTTCACTTCTTTCTCATCTCTTGCACAATGACATTTAAACTCCTTAATATGGCATACATGGCTTTTGTGTAATCATTTCTTTGACAATCACTGCAAGAGAGCTCTAACATTCCAAATCCAAACTGAACTCACGGTGCTTTTGTAGCCTTGATGTGTTTACTTCCCCGTGATATTCACTCTGTTTGAATTGCATCTGGGTTTACCTATACGTTTGTGAACTCTTAGATTTTATATTGCTAACTCTGTGGTGTTGTTTTGTCTCACAATGCCACAGCCACAATATCATGCTCTCTTTATCTTCTCCACTATTTTTGTATTCTGTGTATTGTTACAATGATCATCAATGTTAAAATTATTTATCTTGATATTTCTCCAGCTAACCAACCCTATCTAAAAAGCTGAGTAAATTTCCCATTCATATTTATATATTCAGACCTTATCTCAGTCTCTTGCGTATAGGAGGTGCACAATAAATATTAATGAAACTAAATTAGAGTAGTGTTTAGAGATCCTTAAAGTTAAATAAATTTAAAATTTGCTTAAAAGGCAGTATTTCATGACCATTTGATTGATGATTAATTAATTACTTCATTAATTGACTTAACAAATATTTAGTGAGCATTTATTTGTCAAGCATTCTGACATTTGTAAGGCAGATGAGTCCTTGTTCTCATGGAGTTTACATTGTAATGTAAACAAATAAATAAACATATCAGGTAATTCCATATGGTGATAAGGAGTAAGAAAAAGATAAACAGGGCTGGGGGTAGGAGATGACAGCATTATATAAGGTGGTGGGGAAGACCTCTGAGAAAGAGATATTTTAGCTAAGACCTTTGTGTTGAAAAATAGTGAAAGTAAGAAACAACAGACTTCTAATCAGAGAAAACAGCAGAGGAGAGGCCCTGAAGGAGAACTAAGCTTGGAATTGAACAAACAGACAAAAACCAGTGGTGCTAGATTTTAGGGTACAAAAAAACAAAGTTCTAAGAAAAGAAGTCAAAAAAGTCAGTAGAAGTAGATCATGAAGAATCCTTTGTCCATATCAGAGCTTGGATTTTATCCTAAGTGCAGGGGAAATTCCCTTCAGGTTTTAAGGGAACAACCTAATATAATTTAAGTCATTGAAAGATATATTTGGTTGCTGTGTAAAGAAAAGATTATAGGAAGGCAAGGATGGAGGGAGGACAAAATAAGAAATCAAGAAAAGAAGCTAGTTCAGGAGAGGAGCCCCGGAGATAGCAAAGGTGCAGAAATATGTGATATACCTGGGCAGGTGATGGATCAGATGTGGGGGGGGTGAAAGAACAAGAAGAATCAAGACTGGTTTGGGGCTTGAACAACTAGGTGGATGGTAATAGCATTAACCAAGATGGAGAACACTGGAAGAATAGCCCCAAATGGCAAATCAAAGCTTCTGTTTTTGATGTATTAAACTTGAGATTTTTGTTAACCAGAGAAGTCAAACAGAGTTCAAATGCACAAACCAGTCCACTAAGTATTTGTTTGGGAATTACATTTTATAGATGTCTTTTAAAGGCAAAGGATTAGATGAAATTGTGTGGGTAATATCCTTTGGAGTATCCGGTGCTTTGGAATCTTAGAATCTGTGCTTATTTTATTAGTAAGTTAGCAAATTATTCCATAATTCAGCAATATTTATTGAATGCTTACCATATGCCAGATCCTGGTGAAATAACCATGAACATGAGAAAGTCCTCTATCCACAAAGAGCTTCAATTATCTTGAGGAAGCTATGAAACAAATAAATGAATAAATACAAAAAATAATACCTGTATGCTCAAGACAAGTGAGAAGAAGGGCGAGAGAGTGCCACAGGGAGCCTTTTAGACAGGATGGTCAGGAAAGTCCTTGCTGGAGAGGGGAAATTTCTGGTGTACAGAGACATAGATCACAGATATTTCTAATAGTATACATTTATCTTTAGTACCAGATCCTTTAACTTCTCAGCTAAAGATAATTTCATGCTTATACTTCAGATCATTCCCAAAAAGTTGGTATTACCTGAAGTTATCAGTGGCTTATTTGACATATTTTGTCTTAATATGAGGTCAATTCATCAGTAGATTTTGAGAAAGACTAAAACCGGTAGCAGGTAATTTTACACATATATTAATTCAGGTCCACCCTGTAAAATAACTAGTAACCCTTTATTAACTAATGACCTTTCCTTCTTATGAAATTTTATTTTACCAATACTAGCCATTTTAACTTACAGCGTACTTATTTATATGCATTTATAAGCTTTCTTCTTAGATTATGATCTTCACAAAATGATAATCCATGTCTGAGCTGTGTCTTTGTCCCTAAGACATCTAAAATAGCACCTAGCATGTAGTAGATACTCAATACATGAAATAATTGTATAAATTATGAAAAGTCTTTTAAGTGGTAGATTATATTTTAATTTTATTTTTAATTCTGTTAAGCACAGATAGTTATAAGGAGGGTTACCATGGTTTCAAAAGTTGATTTTTTTGTACAACTTTTAATCTACCTGTAATCTTTCATTGATAGTACTATCAACCATCAATAACAGAAAAAGTATTCCAACAAAAGGTTTTAAGTGAGAAATCTTGAGGAATTGGGGGAGGTGGGAGTTCAACTTATATAAGACCCACCTAGAGAGCTTTCCTCAGATTTTCCAAACTCCTCCTCTCTCCTTTCCTACCAGATGCATACTAATATATGCACATGGAAAGAGCTACACCTCAACTGCATTGAGTTTCTTTAGTTTCCTGAGCCACTGTTGATAGAAATACTCCCTATCATTCAAGTGAAGAAAGAATGTTGAGAGACTTTATTGTAAATTATGATCAAACAGCTGATTTATTTTTGCAGAGTGATCATTAGTTCCAGGTGGCAGTTTAAAAAACAGTAGTACTGTGACAAATAAGCTGAATGAATTTTAGAAAACTATCACTGCCAAAGAAGAATGTCTTAGAGCATAGTAATCGGTCAAGTGCTTTTTTACCATGTTCTCTTGGTAACTTCAATGTTATCTTCACAAGATAAACCATTCCTTGAGCAATAAACATTATCTGTTATAATTAAAAGCTGATAAATTGGGAGCCAAGAGAGTGTAGCCAACTGTAAATATGAAGACAGCCACACTATTTGCATTCTCTATTTCTCATAAAGATTCACTGGCTGCCCACACATCTGACATGATTGGAACACACGAACAGTGTTTTGAAAATTGCAGTGTATTAAGCCTATGAAATAATGTGGAAGTAAAACCAAATTTTGTCCCTTTTGAAAAAGTTATGTTTGTTCACAGCTTGTCTCCAATGTTTTTTTCCCTTTTCCAGATTCTATGGTTAATAGTGCACTTGTTTGTGCAAACTTTTTCCTTTTCATGGTCTGATTGACATGACTTCCCCATGTTCACTGGGGCATAGTATTGCAAATGAAAACAATAGCGGTACCTTGTCAAAATGGCATATTGTATTAAAGATCATTGTTTTCCAGTACTTCAGAAACCTAAAAGGTACTGAATGTTAAATAAGGTTTGTTGTTAACAATTCAGTGATATTTTGTATTGCTTGTAACACCGGGGACTTGACCTAAAATTTTACTCTCAGAAGTATCTTTGCCAAGTTTTGTTGCTTTTCCATAATCTCTTTCTTTGTCTCATTTTCCATATTGCCCTTCTGAACACCTCCAAATGAGGTCAGCTCCACTCTGACCTGATCCATTCTTAAATGTCAGCCAAAATGCTTTACCAAATTAGTTTTTTCCCATATGGATATTACACCTATTGCAATGTAAGGAGTTATAACCAAGGTCTAGGTCGAAAGTAGGCTCTGAGGAAGATATTTACACTCAATACTTAACAACAAGTTGATCAAAGATTTTTCTATTTGTTCCCTTTGACATTTCACATTAGTTTATTTTTCTCCAGATATCCACAGCAGTTTCCCATATGAATAGTTGACAGCAATATAAGCCTTATGTTTTATTTTGCATCCTTTAAAAGTTATACTGTTATTTTTGCTTACACCATTTAAATACTTGGGGGATTGTTCAACAATATATTAGAATGATTTAAAAACTGAAATAACTTTATATCATCTTAAAGCCTTAGGCTGAGAGAGGAGTATTAATTGCTATGCTGTGTTTAGAGCTGACCTCCTCTCCCTCACAATTTATTAAAATGATAGAACTACTGTTGTTCCTTTCTCTAAAATGGAGATAAATCATGATAAGGGAGAGAGGTTCAGATCCTAACCCAGAGTAACCAGAATTATTTTAGCAGATGGCCCAATAATTAGATTTGTAAAATTCAAATATTAAACCACTGCTTTCTTTTTGCGTTCATAGGGTAGTGCTCATTTGACTTTCCTAGGCTCACTGTTGATAGAAATCTCTTCTCTTAAGAAATAGAAGGTGATGCTACTGAAATAACTTTATACTAGACTTTATAGTTAAATCACTGAGTTTCAGGGGAATAAATGTTTCTTGCAAGTGAAGATATTTACAGATAGGCACCTTGGATATTCCTCTAAGCTGCTGACTTTAAAGCAGTGGAAACTAAAACTCAGACTATTTTAAAAACACTTATTTTGGAGGCACCTGGGTGGCTCAGTTGAGTGTCCGACTTCAGCTCAGGTCATGATCTCATGGTTTGTGAGTTCAAGTCCTGCATCGGGCTCACTGCTGTCAGAACAGTCTGCTTCAGATCCTCTCTCTCCCTCTGTCTATCTCAAAAATAAATAAACATTTAAATATATATATTTATACTGAGGGATTGGTTTCCAATTATTTTTATCAACTAGAGTTGTCTCCTTTCTTGGAGATACCATCTATATTTGTTCCTACTTTGCTACACCATAGATACTAATCAATTGCAGAATGGATTATAGAAGGATTATTCTTTTGGCTATATTGAGATATAAGTCATAAAACATGAAATCCACTCCTTTAAAGCATACAGTCCAGCAAATTTTACTCTTTTACAATGCTGTGCAACCATCACCAGTTTCTAATTCCAGAACGTTATCATAGCCCCCTCCACACACACACACACACACACACACACACACACACACACCGCTCCGCAAACAAATCCTGAACCCATTACAAGTCATTTCTCATTCCATCCACTCCTCTGTCCTGGAAATCACTAATCTACTTTGTCTATGAGTTTGACTATTGTAGACATCCCATATAAATGAAATCATATGATATATGGCTTTTTGTGACCACTTCTTTCATTCAGCTTTTTCCATTTAAAATGTTTTCAAGATTCATCCATGTTGTAGCACATATCAGTACTTCAATCTCTCTTATAGTTGAAATGTATCCCATTATTTTGATACACCCTACTTTGTTTATATGTTCATCAGTTGATGATCATTTGGGTCTTCTCCACCTTTTTGGCTATTAATGAGTAATAGTGCTATGAACATTCACATGCAAGTTTTTGTGTGGATGTATGTCTTCTATTCTCTTGGGTAGATATCTAGAAATGAATAGATCTATTATTCTTATATGCCAGTTTTAAACAGAAAACTAAACAAATTATCTTTCAACATTTATATCATTATTGGAAGAGTATAATTAACTCACCATTTCATTAGAGAGGCAATAGCTCCTTGGGTCACCTTTTCAGGATTTGTGAATAAGCCCCTGAAAAATTTATTTCCAATCTGTTTTGCCTGTACAGACAGAAAATAATTTGATACTAGAGAAGTGTGTGATTGTATGTCTGTGTGTAGATTTTTCCTTTTAGCCCTTTCTATCACCTCATATGTATATTATTTTATTTTTCCATGAGCTGTAGTAACTACTAAACCAAAAAGAAAATATTCAAAGACCAAGTGTAAGAGAAGAAAGTTGCCTGAAAATCTGTGTCTCTTACATGGGAGGATAAAAACCAGCCATAGAAATAGTAATTCAAAGACAACATTAGATTGCTATGTATTAAACTATTTTCTTTATATTATAGATTTTTTTTTTTAATTTTTTTTTCAACGTTTTTTATTTATTTTTGGGACAGAGAGAGACAGAGCATGAAGGGGGGAGGGGCAGAGAGAGAGGGAGACACAGAATCGGAAACAGGCTCCAGGCTCCGAGCCATCAGCCCAGAGCCTGACGCGGGGCTCGAACTCACGGACCGCGAGATCGTGACCTGGCTGAAGTCGGACGCTTAACCGACTGCGCCACCCAGGCGCCCCTATATTATAGATTTTAGTCATTAAAACAAAATTGGAAAAGCACTTAAGGGTGAATAATAAATTATCTTTCCTTAATAACAGTACATAAAAATATAATAAACTAATGTTTTCAAATAATATTTAATAACATATACAAATGCATACAATATGATATTGAATATAATAGAACACCACACTCTATAAAAACAAATTGCATAACAGCATTTTCCCAATTTTATGAAATATATGTGTATATCCAAACAACAAAAATATTTCAAAATGCTAAGTGGTTATCCTTAGTAGCTTTTACATTCTCTAATACGCTTTACTTAGTTTTCTAAATTTTATAAAATTACTATGAATCACAGATATAATTAGAAAAAAGCAACTATAATTTAAATTGTTCCTTTTTTGCTTGTTATCAGAAGAACCAGTGAACTCAACAAAACCTGTGTCATTTTCAAGAAAATATCAACTGACTCTAGCATTCAGATGTATACAGGTAACAGGTCTACCAAGGATTGTTTTGGATATTAGTGACATAAAATAGGGACATCCAACTGTGTAGGAACGGATGGAATGCTATATTCCAAATCCAGAGCCTCTGATTGCTAAAATATATCAACTGATGATTCTCAACCAGACTTTTGGTTATCACAGCTTGTGGGACTAGGAGTTGCAAATGGCTTCTAGTGGTCAGGGACCAGGAATACAGCTCATTATTCTATGATGCATAGGATAGTTCCCTATAGTAAAGAGTTATTGAGCTCAAAATTTATCAAGGTTGAGAAACCTTAATATAGATAATCCATATATTTAACAATCAATCATTTCATTAACTTAGATGCCTTAAATGGGCAGATCATTAAATATTGAAAAGCTTTCCTTAGACTCAGAGTTTAAAAATGTAGTCTAAAATCTAAAGTCGATACCTATGTGTAAGTTCATATTATAAATTTTGCAGTTAAGTAAGCACATATTACTAAGATTAGAGCTAGTATTATTTAAAGTTTCTATGATGAAAAAAATGGACTCAAGAATTTGGCACTCAATATTGTTTAATGAAAAATTTATTCTGAAATAAATTACTTCTGAAAAATAACATTTCTGAACTTAGTTTCTTATTGATACTATAAGAATATAGGATTTTTTTATTAAGGTAATGGCATAAATCTGATTTATTACATATCTAGTAGAGATTTTATATGGAAATTATATTCACAGAGCTATTCTGATATATTGTTTAATGAAAAACATGGCTATATCTTCAAGGCTTTTTGATGTGTTAAAAAATGACATAAACTGACTACTAGCAAAGTATATAAAAATTTATTTTCAGGAAAGACTTAAGCACTATGGAATTATGACTAAAAGTTGTTTGCTGTATGGAATTAAGATGACTGAATAAAAAATAACACTCCGTGAGAATTTGATGTGAACCATAACTAGAACATTGAAACTTATTGAACTTGAGTTGGAGGAGTAAATTATTCTTATTCGATAGTGAGTCTCTACCAAAGAGTGGGCTTGGCTTAATTCTTTAGCCTCATCTTAGACAACAGTTCCCTTCACTCTCTGAGTTTCCATATGCTTCTTCTCTCAGGTGGGGAAGCGGTGACCTCCCTAAAGCACACCAGGTCTTTCCCACAATGGAGCCTTTTCTCATGCTGTGTGCTCTTTTCGTGGCCATATTGTGCTCATCCCGTTTAAAAAACAACTCCCATCTCTGTCACCTCTCTATACAGATTCCCCTCTGTTATTCTCCTCTTGGTGTAATTGTTTCTTTTTCATAATGCTTGCAATTTTGTGATGATTTATTACTTGTTTGTCTAGTTTATTGTCTGTCTCTGACACTCTGACACCTGAGGAGGGAGTTTTGTCTATTCTGCTCACTGTGGTTCACCTACTGTGCAGAAGAGGGTGGCCCAGTGAGAATGACTGAATAATTTTGGAAAAGAGAGTCAAACAATATTTTTAAGCATCTATCATGTGCCGTGTGTTCCGCTGTGTGCTGATGCTTTATTAGTTAAAGAGAGAACGACTAGTCTTTTCCTCCATGAGACTGAGAGTGTAATGGGTGAAATGGTTAGGAATTCTGCTATAGGTGAGGTATAGGGTCTGGAGAAATACATAGGAGGGGTTACTAGGGTGGTCAGAGAAAGATTCCTGAGAAACTAATGTCTATGCTTTAACTCAAAGGATGAATAGAAGTTTGCCGAATAAAGAATGGGTGAAGAATGTTCCAGGCAGAGTGAATTTTTCAAGATAGCCATTTGGACTAGGTGCATGGAATTGCCATGCATTCTCATGGGGAATACAGGAAGTATAGGTGCATATTCTGGGCGTGTCTATGTTTAGTTTTGTGGAATTTAAATTTGGACATTAAGATAGTGATATTCATTTGGAAGTTAAATGGTCCCTTGACAAAGGAGAGAAGTCTATACTGGGTATGTGGGGTTGACGAGTGTCAAAGTACAGAGATGGGAATTACAAGCATGAGCAAGGATGAGATCTCTCCGAGACAGCAGGCTGACTGAGAGAAAATAGGGGCAAGCCGTGGAAGAGGTACCAGCAAGGACGAGGTAAAGGGAAAGCAAGAGAGAAAGGCATTACTAAAGCTGAGGTTGAGGACAGTTTGCAGGGCCATTGAGTGGTGAGCCATGCCAGCCACCTAGGGCTAGAGGCCACATGCCTGAGAGACATTGTTCATGATAGTGTTGATTGTACACTTACAAATCAACATGATCATTAAGAAGACAATTTCGTTTTGACCGTGGAGGCAGAATTTCAGACGTAATGGTAGGTTGAACGATGAAGCAATATGAAACTAGAGGCAGTGAGCATAGGTAATTTCTTCAAAGATTGGTTGTGAGGGAAACTGAGGGGAGAAGTCAGTTATGTAGGGTCGTACAGGATTATTTTCAAATTGGAGGAAAAATTACGCCTTGTCTTAGAGGCAGAGCCAGTGAAAATGGAGAAGTTAAAAATTTAGGGGGAATGGAGAGCATAATGAATGCAGTGAGGTCTGAAAGGATATCGTTCAGTGCTATTCACATAGGTTAATTTGTTAAATGCTTACAATAACATTTTCACATAGATCTTATTTTTTTTTCTGCACAAATGTTAAAAATGAGATTCAGAAAGTTTTAGTAATTTGCCCAAGGGCACACAGCTAATAAATGTTAAAAGTGAGATTTGAAATCTTGTAGGTCTGTTTCTAAATCTCATGTTCTTTTACCACTAAATGATACAGACAAGTGAACTGCTCCTCAAGCCTCTGTTCTCTGATGTTGGTAACATTTACAAATTAGAGAACACTGAAGTCCAGAAGAGAAACTGTCTTGGCTTATTTTAAGATACAGATTTCACTATTTGCTCCTAAAGAATAAACTAGACATTAAAAGCTGAAGAAATTTCTCTAAAGATTGTATCATGCTGTTGGCTCTACTCAAAGTGGGTCAGCAGACTGACAGTGTCAGTGTCACCTGGGAGCTTGTTAGGAATGCACATTCATAGGCCCACTTCAGACTTGCTGAATCAGAATCCCTGAGAGTGGGGTCAAAGAATCTGGATTTTAACCGGCACTCTAGGTGTCTCTGATATACAGTAAAGTTTGAGGAGCAGTACATGGCTTCATCATACACAGCTTACAGCAGAAGAACGTTCATTTGAAAGCACTTCGTTTAGAAAAGCAATTATATACTTAAATTAAGATTTAACTGAATGAAATTCAAACAAAACTAACATATGTAGGAGCATTAGTACAACCAGAATATTATATGTTGAAAGGTATCCTGGACTAATTTATATTAGACAATTCCCACATGGTAAACATTAGGGGACCAATTTGAATTGATATGTACACTTAAAATGTTATGAACACCTAAAGTATTAAAAAAAAATAGATGGAATTGCAACTTAAAGTCACTAATTAAACTTCTGAGAAACCATCAGTTTATTCTGGAGTTGAAAGACAGTAGCTGGCATATAAAAACTATAGCAGCAATAAAAGAAAGGTGCCCCGATGTTCAGAGTTAGTGACATCTTTGGTAGTTATGGCATAAACTAGTTAAAGTGCTGTAAAGTTTCTGAGAGTAGACTGGACTCTCTAGAGTATTTTTGTCTTTTCCATGTTCTTTGTCAGTGAGCAGATAATAGGTCTGTAGATTTAAGTTGACTATGAACTATGTTATAGCATTGCACTCTTAATTATTTGGCCATTCTGAGAAAATGAATGTCTGTACAACACAGTTATTATATTTAGCATTACCAAGATTTTAAAGGAAACACAATTCAACTAAAGTCAAATGCACTAAAATAGCTGTGCCAACAAGCACGTTTTCAATAAGTCATGTTAGACATGTCCCTCCAGCTATTCTACATTTATTTTAATCATTTTCATTTAAACTTTAAAGTCCTTTATAATGTTGTACTATGCCCCAAATGCATATCATTTTTCTAGCCTCCACCTTTGCTTTCTTTTTTTTATGCTTCTATTTTCATCACTTCTTTCCATCCTCTCCTCCCACTCTGTCACTTTTTCATCTCCTATTCTACATTATTCCCTTTTCCTCCTTTAGTTTCTTTTCCAATTTTGTACAAAAAAATCTCAGATGAATTTTTAAGGTATATAACCATAAGACAAGAGGTGCTAATAATATGGTTGCAACCATAAATATTAGAAAACTGGGTGCCTCGGTGGCTCAGTTGATTAAGCATCTGATTCTAGATGCTTATATATTACATATAATAATATATATTATCTTATATATATTATATTATATATAATTTTAAAAGAAAACAACATAGCATTTATATAAATATTATAACATCTTAGAATCTGCTTCTCATACAAAAAGTGCTTCTCATATATAAAGTTATTCTATTTGTATTGTGATTCTGATTACTACTTTTTATCATTTTATTTCTAGTCTTTCTGGAGTAACACTTTTAAAAGAAAAAACAGCCATTATTCAATACATCTTGGGGTATTCATGAACTACATCAGAAAAAAATATATTTGTACATTTAAATATAGATGATCAACATTTGGAAATGAGCAGTTTCCATAAATATAACATATCACTAAGATAGGTTTCATAATTTAGGAATCAGACACACACACACACACATACATATATAATATTTTTATTTTTATAAAAAATTTAGTCATACTATTTTGGAAAGAAAAAATGGAAGAAGAAAATAAATGGCTTGCTGAATTTGACTAAGCAGCTAATATTATAGGTGCAGGATCAACTACCCTGTATCACCAACATTCAGCCTCCAGTTAACCTGACCTTGATTAAATGATTCTATAAGGAACAGTGGTAACTATCATATATATGCAATGTTCAAGTTTTTGAAATTTATAACTGCTTCTTAGGATTTATACACATAAAGAAATGTCATCCCCAAGTGGATAACTCAACAGGTTATTGAAGATAAAGGTGGACATGTCAATTTAATTGACTAGATCCACCACAGATTATTATTTCAAACAAGTTCTTATAGCAAGTGTTACCCATTCATAATTCAAAGGTTAAGTTTCAGGAAAAATGGATGCTATGAAGATCCATGAGGAGGGTCAACCTACAATGTCAAGGAAACCAAAGTTATGTAGCAGGGAAATTATTTTAAAAAAAAGAATGTGTGTGCCCAGCTGAAAGCCTGCAATTCTAAAGTAGTTGTTTTTGTTTTTGTTTTTGTTTTGGTATTTGTTTTTACAATGGCTATTTTTGAGATGTTGAGTTCTTATTTAGGTGATGTTTCCAAAAGCCACTTTATTAGTGAAGCACTTTAAATGGAACGTATTTTAGATTTCAGAGAAAATGGAATGGTAATTCTTGTAAGAAAAATCAAGGCAGTAGTAACATAAAATGAAGGATTTTTAAAATCATAAAATTTAGTCTACAAGATTGGCTAGAATTTCTTTTGTAATTTGAATTCATTATAATACTTAAGTTAAAAACATATTTTAATTTAAAATATTATCCAACATGCCCCCAAAGCTAAAGAAACGTTTAATTGTGAAGAACACAAGAACAAATAATCCAATTAAAAGAACAAGAACAAATAATCCAATTAAAAATGGGCAGAGGACCTGAATAGACATTTTTCCAAAGAAGACATACAGATGGCCAACAGACACATGAAAAGATGTTCAATATCACGAATCATCAGAGAAATGCAAATTAAAACTTCACTGAGACATTACACCTGTCAGATGGCTAAAATCAAAACCACTAGAAATAACAAGTGTTGGCAAGTATGTGAAGAAAAAGGTATTCTTATACATTGTTGGTGGGAATGAAAATTAGTACAGCCAACTGTGGAAAACAGTATGGAGGCTCCTCAAAATATTTTTAATAGAATTACCACATGATCCAGTAATTTTACTACTGGATATTTACCTAAAGAAAATTAAAACACTCCAAAAGATATATGGACCCCTATTTTACTGCAGTGTTATTTACAATAGCCAAGATATGAAAGCAAACCAAGTGTTCATCAGTAGAAAAATGGATAAACAACACACACACACACACACACACACACACACACAGGCACGCACACACCGGAATATTACTCTGCCATAAAAAAGATAGTGAAATCTTGTCATCTACAACATGGATGAACCTAGAGGGTATAATGCTAAGTGAAATAAATCAAAGAAAGACATACACTGTATGATTTCACTCATGTGGAATTTAGTACACAAAGAAACAAAGAAAAAACAAACACAAAAACACACTCAAATACAGAGAATGAACTGATGGTTGTCAGATGAGGATATGGGTTCAGTGCATGAGGTAAAATAGATAAAGGGGATTAAGAGTGCATTTATCATGATGAGCACTGAGCAATGCATAGAACTGTTGAATTATTATATTGTACATCTGAAACTAATATGACACTCTAAGTTAATTTTACTTGAAATAAAAAATAAAATTAAAAAAAATAAAATAAGATAAAATAAAATAGTTGAATTAAAGGAAAAAATAGCCAACATGTGGCCAAAACTAAAGAAACATTTGTTATTAAGAAAGATATGTTTTATTTCAATGTTACCTCTTATTAGAGCATTAAAAGTTTTATGTCCTGATGAGATCTTTTTTAACAGAATGATGCAGGGCTCAGTCTTAGGACTGTGAGATCATGACCTGAGCCAAAATCAAGACTCAGATGTTTAACTGACTGAGGCACCCAGGGCTCTCCAACAGAAATTAATTATCTGATGGATACCATGGAGAATAATAAGATTAGACTTGTCTCCAGATACGCTTGATATTGCAATATCCATAATGACCAACTATCTTCCATAATAAAAATGGGAAAACTTTGAATGTCTCTAATACCTAATTGACATAAGAAAATTTATAAAGAACATGTCAACAGGTGAACATTGACTTAAAAAAAAACATAAATATTGGATGCACATACCATGACAAGTAGTTAGATGAGGGTATGCTTCATTAAAGATGACTTCCTTGACAAAAATTTGCACTAGGAACAATATGCAAAAACATGAAGTGAGAAATTAATAAGGTGGGTTTAGTGGCATTTGAAAGGCCGAGGGTACCACGGAGAGATTTTTGCAGGGAATTTTGAGTTCCAAGACTGGGATCCACATCCTGACTGTGTTGTTTGGGTCAAGCACTTAATTAATTTGTGTCTCAACTATAAAATAGAGATAAGAACAATGCCCAACTCATGTGATAATTGTGAAGAATTAAGTGAATTTATGTATGGGAAAGCCTATGATAAACTATACTTATATTTCTCCTGATTTCTATTCATGTGAACTTCTCTACTCAATCTTCTCTATCAGTAAGCATTGATAATAACTCAGCAAGAATTTCAATTATTGTTACATGCATGAGTTAATAGTGACCTATACTCCTGTATAAGCATACAGAAAGGAGAACTGGATACAACTTCTAAGAAAAATACTTGGACTTATAGAGCTTACAGTGAGCTGGAAATGTTGATTTCATGGGCGTTAGCATGAGGAGTTTAACACCTTAAGTGCCTTAAGATAAAGCATTTAGGGTGTAGAGGACGAGTGATGAGGACATTGCCATATAAGCTTAGGCACTAGGAGTCTACAAAATTAAAAACCCAGTTCAAGTTCCAACTTTCTCACTAACTTATTTCATGACTTTAGGCGAGTTCCTTGACTTCCATATGCCTCAGTTTGTTTGGGTTTTTTTTTTTTTTTTTTTTTTTTTTTCTCTTCTGTAAAGAAGGTAAGGGTGGAAGTAAGCAAATGGGAGTTCACTTGCATTGTACTGGAAATGTAGCCTGCTTCTGAACTTATATTGATTGTGTGCTATAAGAATTAGTTACCAACATATATATTAAAAACACTGACTTCTGCTGATAGGATGGCTGCCAAAAGAAAGAAAATTCTAGGCATTATCCATAGCTTATTCTCTTACCATACTGCAATGATTTCTTACTAGAAAACACTGAAGTCAAGATAAAGAGAAAAATCAAGATTTGTGGCTACTCCTGCATTGTGGAAAGAAGTCTATTATATGGCTAGGTAGAGAATAACCAAGCTGACCAATAACCAACACCTTCCTAAGAGAAAGGCAATTATAATTTTCTGCTCTATTGCTCAGACTAATAAACATTTATCTTCTGATCATAGGAAATTATTTCTGTAAATAAAATGGAATTATAAATATTTCTGATGATATCTTTAAAAGATAAAAAATATATTTATACTAACTACTATTTTGAATAGCAAGGAGTATTTCACAAAATATTACCTTCAAAGTAGGTGATTAGTTTGACAGCCTTCCAACCTAGCATTGAACAGGCTTTTATAAGCATGAAAGGAGAAAATTTTATTCCACCTTTATTAGATGATTTTTACAAACCAAGAGAATCTTTTACAACTTCTATATCCAGGAACTTCCAAAATGCCAGAGTCATGGCCATAAAGCATACTGCAAGGGCAATATTAAGTATATGATATTCCTCCTTGTCTTGTATAGTATATGATTGGTTTTGCCACAGGAGCCTTAATTTCAGAAAGCAGTTCATACACATTTTACTCCAACATACTTATCTATAAGAATGCCATGTTACTTTATTTTTTCCAAATTAGAATAAATTGGACCAAATCCCCTTTTTCCTGGGTGGTGAGAAAGTAAATTTCAGTCATTTTGATAGAAGTATTTTCCCTTCTTAGGGTTACACAAGAATGCATGTCTTTATGACATGTTTACTGACACACTGTTCCTTTAAGCAGGAGAAATGTGCTGGTGCCTACCCTCCAAGGTACTTGCTTGCCATTTCCTGTCCTCTACTTTCCCTACTTCTCCTACTTGTTGCCACTTTTAGAGACAGTCTGCTATGGAAATGGCCCTTGCTGCCCACAAGACTTACCAAAAGACCTAGTCTCCCTTGGGCTCTTAGCCCAAGCCCCATTTTCTGTCCTTATTGAGGAGATCGTTTCACATTTTCCTCCTGCCATTTCCATCCTTTAACCCTTACAACCCATGCTGACCTCTCCTTCCCGAGTATGAGGAATGGTATGCTAATTCCTGTCAGTATTTCTTTCCATTTTCTTCTTAACACTTTTATGATTTGGGAGCATCCTAAGCAACCTCATATGCTTTTCACTGGGAAGAAAAGATTCATTTCGTGAGAGAAGTATTTCTGGTTTTTCCGACTGTGGGAGAGTAAAATTTCCCTTTTGAGTCAAAACCTGGGATACCAACTTGGATCATCAAATTTATTGCTACTTCCTATTCTCACAGGGTTAAACCAATGCATCTTCAACATGCTGCATGCTATATCAGTTTGTTAATTAATATAGCAGTGGAGAAACTATAGTAAGATACCACTTCATACTCACCAGGATGGCTATAGTTAAAAAAAAATACTAATAGCAAGTGTTGGTGGGGATTAGGAGAAACTAGAACCTTCATGCATTGCTGACAAGAAGGTAAAATGGGGCAGCCATTTTGGAAAGTAATCTGGTGCTTCCTCAAAAAGTTAAACACAGAGTTACTTATATAAACGTGCAATTCCACTTCTAGGTATAAACCTAAGAGAAATAAAAACATATGTTCACATAAAAACTTGTATACAAATGTTCACAATAGCTGAAAAGTGTAACAAGCCAAATCTTCATCACCTGGTGGTAAAAACAGTGTGGTGTATCCATAAAATGGAATATTATTTGGTGATAAAAAGGAATGAAGAACTGATGCATGCTACAACATAGATGAACCTTGAAAATATTTTGCTAAATGAGAGAAGCCAGACACAAAAGTCTGTATATTATATGATTCCATTTATGTGGAATTTATAGAATAAGCAGATCTATAGTGACAGAAAGTAGGTTGATGGATGCCTAGTGCTAAGTGAGACATTTGATTGGACAGAAAGCTAAGAGGTGTCAGGTTTCATTTTGGAGTGATGAAAGTGTTCTAGAATTATCTAGTCTTGATGGTTGCCCATTATTGGAAATATATTTAAAAATCACTGTACTGTATACTTTAAAAGCATATATTTTATGGTATGCTAATTACATCTCAATTTTTAAAAAGCATGGAAAGCAGAGGTAGTCATGTCCCTATTGTCCAGGAGTTGTAAATTTAATATTTGAATTTTTAAAAATAAGAGACATTGTAATTTTTTTCACAATAGGAGAAAAGATTTTTGGCTGTGGAGTAGAGAAAGACAAGTAGAAAGAAAAAAAAAACTTTTACTTTTCCATTCTAATCATTATTCAGTACATAATCAAAGATAACAGAATTATTCCTAACGGAAGTAATTTTTTTTTTCTCAAATACTTCCATTTTGGAATTCTGATACGAAGCAGATTATACACTCAAATTTGGATTTTAGGCAGGGATATTGCAGAACCCTGGGGTCCTTCTGTGTGGAAATACTAGTTACCACCTCTAGATCTGAAAGAGATCAGTTGGTAGGATCTAGACCCAGTGAAGGCTCTGTGAAGAAGAAACTTTGCTAGGCATTGAGGCCTTGGCTCTGGGATACATCCAAGCCCACTTTGACATCATATAAAGAAGCTAAAAGACTAACTATCCCCTAAATACTCCAATTCTACTTCTCTAGCTCTCTCTTTTGAGATTATGCTGGTTCTCCCCATTGGTCAAAGTTAGTGGAGGCCAAAGCTTGTAAATGCCTCTCACACAGATCAGATTGCAGGGAAACAAAACAGAGTGAAGAATGGTAGGGGGTGAGTCTGAAGGGACAAAGGAAAAATAGCCACCTGAACTACTTTATTTCCAACTGTCTTTAAAATTACCATTAACTGAATTATATTTATGCATTTTATCACTTCTAAAAACTAAAATTTGCTTGAAAAGAGAGATTAGATTTCATATATTTGTGTATTTCCAAAAATACTTTACAAACAGTGTGGTATATAGGTCAAGTATTCAATGAATGTTAGTTGAACACAAGATGAAAAAACATATTTAGTATTTTTTTTTCTTAGCAGTCAGAAATCACAAATACAATTTACATGTTAAGTACTAATTTATAAAATGTCTTTCCCTCAGGCATATGTAAGAGAAAATGGTTGGCGTTTTTCACTCCTGAGCATATTTTGAGCAACTTCAGTTAGAGTTTATCATATTTCAAATCCAGGTTTATTTCATTTAAAAATAGCAAGAGAAATAAAGAAAAGTCTTACTCTGAAAAACATTTTTAAAGGTCACTTACCACTCATTCATGTTGAGACATTGGTTCACTCTTTCTGTAGGTAATGACAGCCTAAAAATGTCATCAATTCATATGCAACCAAATGGACTCTTCCTTTTTAAAGTTCAGTTGTGAAAATAATCACCAGTATGGGTAAAATTTATAGGAAAAATATAATACTCTTAAAATATGTGACTCTTGACTACATTTTAACAATGAAAACAATTCATTCTGCTATACAGTGAAAGTAGGAAATGTATATCACTATAACTTTTCAGAAGAAAAAAATTGTTTTTATAAGAGGTGTTTGCTTTAAAATGTTAATTGAAATAATGGGGGAAAGGGAGAAGTGGATGTACAGGAATTAAGTGGGACCAGTCAGTAACTCATTGCACTATTGTGTGAAAACAACTCTAGATACATTTCATATTCAGAGTGACTAACAATACTATATAAAAACTTAACCCACTCATAGCAACAGGGATTTTAAAGAGTGGAAAACAATAGCTTTTGGATGGAGCGTAACAGGGCATGAAGTCTAATAATGAAATTGCAGTTTGGCTGATAACTTATGGACCTTATATAGCAGTTTCTTGCTGGTATAATTGAGGTGTTTTCCAGGCTTATGTCTCAGCTTTGTATTTGAAAAAAAAAATCAATAGAACTTAATGAGATATGGAGGTTTCTACTTCAAACCAAATGTTACACTGTAAATTATTAAGTGGATAAATAGAAGGAATATGTCACTTTCTCCTATCTTAGTCCCACTTCCTCTACAGGCTACCATATTTTTTCCTAAAATCAGTGAGAAGTGGGTGAATCCTTCATCCCATATATCAATTGGTATACAGTATTCAAATCCCAAAGAGGAAATGTGGTTATCAGATAGTAGCCTTCTAAATGAATCCAAAGGCTGGCTAGATTGCCCACTGGACCCTTTCTACTTGGGGCTCAAGGGGTACCCTCAACAATTTATTCCCTTTCTGAACTTGTGTGCCTGGAAAGAAGCTATGTCTTTACTTTATTCCTGCCAGCCATCAGCTGTATATGAACACCATTCCAAGTCCCAAGCTACCCTCACCTCCTTTTTTTTTTACATTGTAATAAATTTATTTGAATATTTTATGCTGACAGCCTAAATTGCAGTGATAGCTATGAAAACCATAAGTAATTATAACTAAATTCTAGTTTAAAAAGCAAGAATTAACAAGTTTTAAATTTTAAAAGAAAGGTATAAAATAGGTGTGCAATAGGGCGCCTGGGTGACTCAGTTAAACATCTGTCTTTGGCTCAGGTCATGATCTTGTGGTTTAAGTCCCACCTCGGGCTCTGTGCTGACAGCTCAGAGCCTGAAGCCTGCTTCACATTCTGTGTCTCCCTCTCTCTCTCTGCCCCTCCCCTGCTTGTGCTCTCTCTCTCAAAAATGAATAAACATTAAAAAAATTTTTTTAATGAATAAACTAGGTTGGAATCAAATGGAAATGGAAATGCTAATACTACAATTGGAATAGTAAAGGGAAAAAAGACTGAATAAACATATGTTACATATTTTATTATGAATGACAATTGCAATTTGTCAAGGCAAAGCAAAATGGAAAAGCTGTTTGTTTGATAAAATGATTTTTAGATATAATAAATTGGTCATCATTAAGAGACATTCTCAGATAATACATAGTGAATTTAATAGTTTTCTCTCAACAGTAACAAAGACCAGTGAAGTTAGATGCTAACATAAGAATTACATGTCCAATAAAAATTTTTAAATGATATTTAACAGGTTCTGAACTTATAATTTTGTACTGCTATAAAATGGCTTCGATTCTAACACAAAAAAGAAAACCACTTTGATGGGAAAATTGTAAAACAAAACAAAACATTTCTTTCAATTATGGAAATTTTGTTAGGAAATTATGAAGAAAAGATTAGTAGACTTCTTTACAAAAAGTGAAAGATATTCAATTGCCACCAAACAATTGTCCATGGTATTTAAGAACTTTCTAGCAATCTTAAACAGCAATTGAGTCAAAATTTGAAAAATCACAAGTTCTTTTCTTTAGCTTTCTTTACATGAGTCATGCAATATGAGAGACACTCTTCAATTAATTTCTTGGATATTTTCTACTCAAAAGACTTCCAAATTTACAGATTCAGTTCATGAGCTAAAAAGAATCAAGTTCTAAGAATAGATATTTATGACTTTTTAACTATCAAAGAAGGATTTCAGCTACATATGAAAAACTTAATTTTCATCATGATAGTTGATGCTCCAGATATGTTACATAAAAATTCTGAATTTATGGGAATTTTAAGATAAGAGACAGATACTTTTCTTATGGCTTTATTTTGCCATGTGATACACAAAAATATGCCAGAAATATTTGTGCTGAGTTTTCTGAAGCAGACTTTATGACAACTCTCATGGTTATATGTGCTAAAATCATTTATATACAAACTTTAATGCTATGAATCATCACCAGTTTATGGAACCGTTGAAAGAAATATAATACAATGAACTTTATGATGTTGTGTTCTTTACCAATGCTCTTTGACTGAATCGTGGAAAGTATTCACAAAGATTTACTGTATTGTTAACTCCATCTCAACATTTTCGTGAAACAAACAAAAATGTTTGCCAGAAATTCAATAAACAAAGACCAGAAAATGGCAGTATATATCATACTGTCTCACCAATATCATAGGGCACATGACCAAATTTGAAGCTTCAAGAAACAAACAAAGAAAAAAATTATTTGTTATCTATGTAGACACTTACAAGAATTTAGGTTGAGGGGCACCTGGCTGGCTTACTCAGGAAAGCATGCAACTCTTGATCTCAGGATTGGGAGTCCAAGCCTCACATGGGGCATAGAAATTACTTAAAAAATAAAAAAACAAAAAAACAACAACAAAAAACAAACAGAAGAAGCAGAAGGAGGAAGAGAAAAATAATAATTTAAGTTGAAATTGAAACTTTTCATAATACAAATCAATAAAAATGATTTTGCACATGTTTTTAACATTAATCAATATACAGGCTTAATTGCTAGCAACAGCATTGTGTCCCAACTTGTAGCTGCATAAGATATATGAAATTTGGGGGCCCCTGGGTGGCTCAGTTGTTTAGGCATCCAACTTTGGCACAGCTCATGATCTTATGGTTCATGGGTTTGAGCCCTACATCAGGCTCTGTGCTTACAGCTCAGAGCCTGGAGCCTGCTTCAGAATCTGTGTCTCTACTTCTCTCTCTGCCTCTCCTTCAATTGCACTCTCTCTCTCTCTCTTTCTCAGAAATAAATAAACATTAAAAAAAGACAGGTGAAATTTGAAGAATGCTTGGTTGAGACTGATAAATTTAGAGCTGTTTAATATATGTGCAATTGTCCTTTGAATTCAATGTCATTGCCTTGACATAAAGATTAGAGAATTTACTTCATTTGGGTGGAGATGGTTTTTTGAAACTGATATGCTTTTGTTTTTGAGTCAAATATTTTTCCAAAAAAGATGAATCATTTTTGTATGCAGTTACTAGAGTGTGTGAAACTAATTTTTAATAGTTTTTTTTTAATTTTAGAACAATTTTAGATTAAAAAAAATGTGTGAAGACAGTACAGAGAGATCACATACACTATACACCCGCTCTCTCCTGTTGTGTCATACATTAGTATGGCACATCTGTCAGAATTAATGAGCCAATGTTGATACATTACCATTAATTAAAGTCCGTACTTTATTCAGATTTACTTGGTTTTTACCTAATATCCTTTTATTGTTTTAGGATTCTCTTCAAGATACCATATTACATTTAGTTATTATGTATGTCTCCCCTCTTGGTTGTGAAAGTTTCTTACTTTTCCTATCTTTAATGCCCTTGATACTTCTGAGGCGTATTAGTCACATATTTTAGAATATTCCTCAAATGGGATTTTTCTGATTTTTTCAATCATGATTAGGATAAAATTAGGTGTGTGTGGGGGGGTGGGAATTACAGAGGTATTTATTTTCATCACATCATATCTGCCATAGGTACTATCAACATGGCTTATACTTTTGATGTTGATCTTGATCACCTGAGGTGATGTCTCTCAGGTTTCCCACTATAAAATTACTCTCTTTCCCCCCACTTCCTATGCTATACTCTTTAGAAAGTCACTTTGCACAACCCATACTGAAAGCGCAGGGAGTTGTTCTACACTCCCTTGAAGGTGGATTATCTACATAATTTATTTGGAATTCTTTTGTATGGAGAGTTGTCATTTATTTATTTATTTATGCAATAGTTTATTTATATCAGTACGACTCATGCATATTTATTTTACACTTTGTGTGTGCGTGTATGTTTAGCTCATACTTATTTTCTAACAATATGAAATGTGTCAGGCTTCTCTTGATATTTTCTGCACTAGCCCTAGAATCATACATTTCACTATGGAGTCCTGGTTCCTTTTATTGGAGAATGAGAAACCAATATCTGGGCCCTAAGATTGCATGTACCTGGAGTGTTGCTGCTTCTAGGCTCTTTCTTTTAGGCCTACCTTTATTACACCAACTGTATGCATACATATATCTGTAAATATTTCTATATGTAACTACCTGCATCTACATTAAGCTAAACATGACTTCATAATGATGTCTCCAAGTCTAATCCTGTACCACATAGACCATGCCTTCATCCTGTCTGTAAAGTTTTGCTCTAACAGTGAGAATGCTGGCAATCACCATCCACTCACTTGATTTTTTTAATTCAAAGAAGTCCATTTATATGTAGATCTATATAATCTATATCTATCTGTAGCTCAGAATTGTTAACATGTACCCCTGTGGGACATAATTTTATCAACTAGAGTACAGTGCTAATGTCTGGTTGTGTTGTTTTGTTTTGTTTGTTTGCCTTTAGTCCTACAGACTCTGTTTATTTCAAAGTTAACTTAGGATAGCACCTTTCCCCCTGACCCCCATCAGTGAAGTTGTTTCATACATTTGAATACAGCTAGATTTTTTTTTATCACATTCTACATTTCATTCTGGGATTCCCCTGACCACCTAAATGTTTTTTTAAAATCTGTGTACATTATTTTAGTCTTTGTGCTGTAAAATTCTGTGGACTTTGACAAGTGCATAGTGTTATGTATCCAACATTGAAGCATTATGCAGGGTAGTTTCACCACCCTAAAAGTCTTCAGTGTTTTACCTATTCAACACTGTCCCTACCCCCACCATATCCTGATGACCACTGATCTTTTTGCCACCTCTAGTTTTGCCTCTTCCAGAATGTCAAAAACTGGAATCCTATATTATGCACCTTTTTCAGACTGGCTTCTTTTCTTTATTATTTTTAAGTTTATTTATTTTGAGAGAGAGAACATGAGGAAGAGAGGGGCAGGGAGAGAGGGGAGGGGAGAGAATCCCATGCAGGCTCAGCATCATCAGCAAGGAGACTGACATAGGCTGGACCTCACCAATCACGAGATCATGACCTGAGCCAAAATCAAGAGTTGGTTGCACAACCGACTAAGCCACTCAGGCAGCACAGACTGGCTTCTTTTCATTTATCAATATGCATTTAGGATTCATCTGTGCCTTTTTGTGGCATGATAGCTTATTTCTTTTAATCCCTGAATAATATTTCATTGTATGAACGTACTCTAGTTTGTTTATCCATTCCCCTATTGAAGGACATCTTGGTTGCTTCCAGTTTTGGGATACTTTTTATTAAGTTTATTTTTTTGGAGGGAGAGAGAGAGTGTGAGCAGGAGAGGGGCAGAGAGGGAGAATCCCAAGCAGGCTCTGTGCTATCAAGAACCTGACATGGGGCTCGAAGTCACAAAACTGTGAGATCACGACTTGAGTCTAAACCAAGAGTCAGACGATTAACCGACCGAGCCACCCAGTTGCCCCTAGTTTTGAGTTATTTTAAACAAAGTTTCTATAAACATTCACACATTTTTTGGTGTATTTATATGAGTTTTCAAATCATTCAAGAGCTCACCCTCAATGTGAATAATAGCCCATACTAATGTTTTATAGATAATAAGCCTTCAGTAAATATTGAGTAACACATACATGTATAATTTTCAGAAAAGGTAAATAGGGATCTAGCTAGTTAGAAAAGAAGAACCCTCAGTTTAGCACAAACAATTGAATCATAGCTAAAGAGTTAAAAAAGACAATACATTTATTTTTGACTCCCAGATCATTTTTATCTTCTCTGTGATTATAGTTTTGTAACTAATTTAATTTGCTTTTAATATTTTATATTTCTTCACACAATCACCATTAAGACAGACATGTACACTCAGAAGACACCTTATTTTTTATCTTTATTTAAATGTGTTTACCAATAACCAAGTGCCCATATCTTACATGACAGTACATTGAATTTAGTTCT
Source organism: Panthera leo (assembly GCF_018350215.1). Classification (NCBI taxonomy): domain Eukaryota; kingdom Metazoa; phylum Chordata; class Mammalia; order Carnivora; family Felidae; genus Panthera; species Panthera leo. The sequence goes on along the minus strand of NC_056680.1, from coordinate 82,236,956 downwards.
TTTAATTAATATGATCACTTGAAAGTGAAAAGACTAATCTGAGAAACTTCATCAGAATTTAGTCATTATTAAGCAATATTTACAAGGCATTTTAAATCTCCGTGTGTGTGTGTGTGTGTGTGAGTGTGTGTGTGTGTGTGTGTGTGTTGATGAATATAAAATATAAAAGAAGATGACAATACCAATAACTCTGAGTAATAATTAGGTAGCACCAATGAATATTTGCAGAGAGCACCAGTTGGACTTTAAAATAATTTGCCACTGGAAATTTTTCCAAATTTTCTTAAGATATGCTGAAAGGTTTAACTTTCATTTTAAAAGTAACAGTTCTTTTTGATAGTTCCTTTAGATATCTAACAGTTCCCATTCCTCTGTCCTCCCTCCTTTTCATCTGCCATCCTCCTTCTTTGCTGCCTAAAACGATTTCTATACTTTGCTACTAAAATTTAGTGTATTGAAAACTAACTTCTTAATACTCAGTGCTTCCTGAGTATTCAATTCTCTTCCTCATGAGACACCAGTTCCATTCCACAATTACAAGACAGTAATCTAAGTGCTATGGACTTGTTTATTTAAAATATTTATGTTGACAGATAACCTTTTCAAATTGTCTCACACAGTTTAAATCTTAAATTGAGAATTCTGATTAATAAGTCACATTTTGTGACTGCCTTCACAATTGTCCTGCCTTCCCTGGTCCCCTACAAAGGAGTAGTGGTTGCCTTGATATTACAGGTTTTCATGGATCTGCAATAATAATTTATTTGAACAGTAAAAATATTTTATATTGACTTGAGTGATGTCCACATTTTATAATATTTGGAAATAATTCCATTTGGAAAATAATTCAGATAATATCCATATATTTCTAATTTCATAGGTACTTGTGTAATAAACTTATAAATTGACTCACAAAGTTACAGAAAATTTAGCAGTGATATTCCTGAACATAAGATCTCTGGTTTTAATTGCTTTTGTTCTTGTTCACTGAATACTTCAGGCATATCTTCTTCTTAAAAAAACAGGCAGTAGAAGGGGAAAAACTTTTTAGTAGTGTATACCTACCCTTATATTGTCATCTTATTTTCCTACAAAAAGAAGTTAATTATATATGTTGAGCATATGTCTGTGAAACTTTGGAAAATGTCTTTTAAAACTGTTAAACAAAACTGTCGAGGATAGAGAAAAAACAAGGAAAGCAGGAGAAAGAAAACACCACCCACACGAGAAAAATCCAGTTTTAGAAAAGCAACAACAAAAAACAATAAGATAATATACAATTTAATAGTAAAACTGTTGCACACTATACAGTACTTGAAGGAGCCATAGATGAGTTAAATTAATATTCTTTCTATAGTATAACAAATGTCTCCCATTAAAAAAATAACAAAATTAAAAGATACTAGTAAAAAAAATTACTATTCTAATGCTATAGACTTATACATCTCTTTGAATAGCACTATAAAAATGATTAAAATATGTGCTTTCTGGATATTTTTTATTTCACTGAGACCATTTCTTTACTAGCATTAATGGAACCATTATTCTGGCTGTAACTTGAAAAACTTAGTCTATTTCCATTAAAGCAAAACCATGGAAACTGGTATTTTTAGATCTTTGTTATGCAGTCATGATAGAATCAAATACTAAACCAACTTTTCAATACTTGGTCAGTTCTTTTAAAAACATGTATCTACCAATGATGCATGCTCATAAAGTATAAAAAGGAGTGTCAAGGCCAATTTAAAATATATTTTGTGATTATCAAACTAGGTGACTTTCTTTCATTCTCCACTCAAACTATTTAATATTCCAAATCAATAATGGTAATGATATGGCCTACAGAGTTTTCCTTGCCTTCCTCTTTAAAAAAAAATCTATTCTGAATCTGTCATTATTTGATTAACATATTGAAATGTTTAAATATTTTAAAATGAGAGTAATGCACCTTTATTCTAATGGAAAAGAGTGTCAAATTCCCAAATAGAATAACTGTTTGACATTAATTGTAGATAGCAAAAAAAAAGAGGCTTTTGGGATGTCTGGGTGGCTCAGTCAGTTGAGCATCCAACTTCGTCTTAGGTCATCTCTAGGTTTGTGAGTTTGACCTCCAAGTCAGACTCTGTGCTGGCAGCTCAGAGCCTGGAGCCTGCTTCAGATTCTGTATCTCCCTCCCTCTGCCCCTCCCCTGCTTGTGCTCTATCTCTCTCTCTCAAAAATAAATACACTTTTTAAAAAAAGGAAAAACAGGGGCTTTTTATATTAATACATTTTATCTCAGCAGTTCTATACATTTAATAATAAAATGTATGATTTTCATATGAAAGTTCCAAATATTTGTTTTAAAAATATTAAAATTTGACAGGTATTTTAAACTTGACTAAAATTGGTGGTAAATACAATATGCTTGCTTCTATAATTTGTAATTCTATTGTGCATTTAACACATATGTTTTTATTTACTCTATTTCTAAAGTAGCACCTCATTCTCTATCCCCTACTATGCTTTATTTTTCTTTCTCTTGCTTATCAGCCTGCTGTGGAATTACATGTTCTGCCTCTCCCAATGAGAACAATGATCTTTTTCTTTAGCATTCTATCTTCACTGCCTAAAACAGTTGCTGGCACATAGTAGGCATGTATAAATGATTGAATGATTACTACTCATAAATATATCACATACTTCTCTTTTGATTTTATAACTGAGGAAAGAGAGGGTCAGAGTGGTTATCCAGCTTGGCCAAGACCTCACAACTAAGGGATACATCCTTTAAAATCCTTTCTTATTTCTATTTAAGTGCTATTTCTTAAATTTTATTTTAATGTTTATCTTTGAGAGAGACAGAGAAAGAGAGACAGAGTGCAAGCGGGGGAGGAACAGAGAGAGGAGACACAGAATCTGAAGCAGGCTCCAGTCTCTGAGCTGTCAGTACAGAGCTTGACGTTGTGCTCAAACTCATGAACCAAACTCAGGAACTGTGAGAGCATGACCTGGGCTGCAGTCAGACACCTAACTGACTGAGCCACCCAGGGACCCTTTAAGTGCTGTTTCTAATACTTTGTTTGCAGCTTTCAACTTCTTTTTTTCTTCTGATTAATACTGTATTTATATTTGAGTAAAACAAATAAAAAATGGCATCTCATCGTTCTATTATGAATTAAAGAAGCATTATGTAGCATCTCAATAAAAATGTTAACAAATTACATGTATTTCTTTTCAGAAAAATAATCTTGAAGTATCATAATAGGTCATTATACTGTTCTTATTTCTATAGAAACACAGAAAACTTATGTAGTTTCCCATTCTCCAAAGACTAAGGTATACTCAACCAGTTTCCATAATATCACACACTTAATCTCACATTTCATTATTACATAAAATAAATTCATTTTTGGGTCGCCTGGGTGGCTCAATTGGTTAAACACCCGACTTCGTGGTCATGATCTCACAGTTTGTGTGTTCGAGCCCCGCGTTGGGCTCTTTTCTGACACCTTGGAACCTGGAGCCTGCTGTGGATTCTGTGTCTCCTCTCTCTGCCCCTCCCCGACTTATGCTCTGTCTCTGTCTCTCAAAAATAAATAAATGTCAAGAAAAGAAATTTTTTAAGAAATAAATTGTTTAATTGTTTATTTAATCAGTGGAATAAGTATTTGGCAATTATTGTCTTACCTTAGAATCTTGCTTATTTTTGCCTGTCATTACTATTCCTTTAATGTTTTAGAACCACGGTGTATGTAAGCATAGATGTAAGGCCTTCTTGAGATGGACTTTGCTTGCAACTGCGCATGAGTTACATAATTCCTTCATTCCAACCTTACCATTTCCTCACACGTACAGGTTTCCTGTTATGGCTGTATATCGTCTCCCCCAAATTCATTTGGAGATAGGGCCATTAAAGAGATGACTGAGTTTAGAGGAGGTCATTAGGGTGGGCCCTAATCCAATCTGACTAATTTCCATAAGGAGAGGACATTTGGCCACATGGAGAGACACTAGAGAGGTTTGTGCACAAAGGGATGACCACGTGAAGACAAAGCAGCCTCGAGAAGGCCGCCATCTGCAAGCCAAGGAGAGGGCATGAAGGACATTCTACCCGTATGTCTCTCAGAAAAACCAAACCTGCCCACACCTTAATATTGGACTTTAAGCTTCCAGAACTGTGAGAAGATTTGTCTACTCCTTAAGCCACTGAGTCTGTGGTATTTTGTGAAGGCAGCCCTAAAACACTAATATGTTTACTATCTATTTCATATCCCTTTAAAGCTTACAGAAGCACTGTACTAATATGTTACTTTATAATCGCTCTTCAGTTGTTTATCTTACAGAGCTACTGTGTTTTAGGATCAAATCTAAAGTTATGTAATCTGTGACACCTATGGTCTACATGTCTGTATGAGCAACCCTCATTACTAGGAAGCTTGATAGAATTTTATATATACAAGTAGGTGTTCATTTAGATGATTAAAGATCTTTCATGTATTGGTTAAGGAGGGACAGGAACAGGATAGTATAGGAATGTCTTGAGATCTTCATGGTACACATATAAGTGCTAGATGTTTTACGTATGAAAATAAGTTGAAAAATATGACTCAGACCAATTTATACACCCACACACACAGACACACAACATACATACACTGTGTCCCTGTCTCTCTGTGTCTGTGCCTCAGTTTCTCTGTCTGTGTCTCTCTCCACGCACATACATCGTTAAAAATTATTTTTAGCCTGTCTCATTTTCAAAAAAGATTGGTGGTATCTAACAGAAATGCATGAATTACTTGTTTTAAAAATAAGTACGCAAGAGAAATAGGGATATGGGATATATTTCTAAATAAATCTAGAAAAAGTTTAAGATACAAATTTCATACCCATAAGACTACCAAGTACTAGGGATAGGTTGTAAATTTGACTCTGAACTTCTTAACCATGAAAACAATGAAAAAGACAAATTCAGTTACAAGATTCACAGTCTCCAAAAGAAAAACAAGAGATGTTTCCTGTTCCTTTGACTTATGAGAAATTTTTCCCATGGGTCCTCAGGAAGGGAACACTATGTGATATAGGAGATCATTTTATATATCCTTACAATAAATGCAACCAACAGTTCCTGAAACATAAAATCAATTCTGTAAAAATCCAAAGCAGTATGGTCTGGATATGTAGGTCTCTGACAGCCTGGATTGACCTGAAGATGAAGTTTTCCCCAGATTTCCATTATGACTATTTCAAATGTGTAGGAAAAGTGAAAGAATAATGAAATGGTTAACATCTAGCTTAAACAATTGTAAACATCTTGCCTTAGTTGCCTTGTCTAATTGTCTATCTATCTATCTATCTATCTATCTATCAATCATCTGTCTATCATCTTAAACTAAGTAAGTTAAAGATAGTAAATTTTGATGTTCTGAGGATAAGCTGCCTGATAGTTCATATGTGGTGAAGGTAGTTCATACCTTCATATGTAGTGATAACATTGTTCCTCAGCCTGAAGTGTTCAATAACAGATCTTCCAAAAGTATTCATCTGGGAATTATAACTACAAAAGGGTCAGATTTAGAGAAAAGTAAGCAAAGAGTTGAAAATCACAATCTCTAGTAATTAACAGGGTGAAGCTATTCTATCTTGCCTAATAAAGGCAAATCCCTATTCTGTGACAATCAACTAAGCTGATGATATGGAGATATACATACACATGCATTCTCATACCAGAAAAAGTATTTCTCTTTTTTTCCTACTTCAAGAATAATTTGTGTCATAAGAGAAAAATACAGTTGAGGCTGGCAATATAATCTGATCAAAATAAATGAGGTCAGATCACTTTATTATGTTTCTGAACCGTTTTAACTATCCCACTCACATGAATAGTGTAAGTGAAAATTATTTGGACGATGTCTTAGGCATTCTAACTGTCCTGTTCAGCAGTTCATAGTCAGAAAGAAGAGCGTTTGAAGTCAGCAGCCCTCACCGACCCCTCAAATGAAAACCAAATATAAAGGGTCAAGAATGAGACAGCCTTTCACACATATGTCTTTCCTCAGTGGAATACAATTAACAGAATTCAGTCTCTTAAAAAATAAATAAAACTTCAAGTAGAAGCCTCTGTTTGCTAGGTATAAAGTACATAGAACACATGTCAAGGATGGGGCTTACTAATGAGCTTCCAACTTCACAAAGAGCTGGCCACTGATTTGTTCCTGATTTCACTGCCCATGTTAATGACAGTTCAGAAAACTGAAAACAATGCAGATATATGTGAACAGCAGGATGACACAGGATCTAGCACATTGATGTGTTTTATAGTACAGTGAAAAACCGTTTGGAAACAAATCCTTAATTCTAATGTTAACCCCTCAGTTCTATGTTTCTGCTTGGTAAAGTCATTCTACAAGCTAGTTTATTCGCCATAAGACACACCTTCTTAAGAGAAGGATAAAAAGATTCTCATTTAACGATTATTTTTCAGTGGCCCATTTGACTATATACCTTACTGCATTACAATTATGTCTGTATTGGGAACCCTGGATGGCTCAGTCAGTTAAGCCTCTGACTCTTGGTTTAGGTTTAGGTCATGATCTCACAGTTGGTGAGTTCAAGCCCCACCTTTGGGCTCTGCACTGAGAGTGCAGAGCCTGTGTAGGATTCTCTTTTTCCCTCTCTCTGCCCTTCCCCTGCTTGTGCACGTGCACATGTGCATGCTCTCTCTCAAAATAAATAAACTTTAATTTAAAAAAATTGTGAAATGAAAATGCAGTTATTTAAAAAAAGTTATCTCTGCATGACATATATGTAGATGAGCAACTTAAAGTACAAAATTATTGACTATCAAGTAACTGCTAATAGTCAGGCTCCCTTCCAAGCTGTTTATTTTGGAAATGCAGGAGACTGAGTATCTGATGATTAGAAGAAAACTGCCTTTTGAAGTCTTCAATTTATGAGCAAACAGCTAATGACAGTATGTTCAGTAATTATAGAAAAGTAAATGGAAAAATTTCAGGAGAAGGACGATTACTATTCAAGTGCTATTCGGGGGATTTGGATAGAAGTACAATATCCTTAAATTTCACACACACACACCCCAGACTGTATCTCATTTTTTATCAAAAATAGCATAGTAATATTTTTGAAATTTTTTTGAGTAATTTAGGTAAATTTACTTAGTTGAACTTTAAACTTGCTCTCTAAGGTAGCAAGTTAGATATCATTATTTTTGTTCTATTGATTAAAAAAAATAAATAATTGAAGCTCAGAGGGCTTATCCTAAATTATCCAGTTAGCTAGTGGTAAATATGAGTGTCGACTCTGTCTTCTAAAAGAAAGTTGAATCTCAACAAAAGAAAATACTGCTATTAGATGGTTTAAAGTACTTACAACCTTAACATAGAGTGGTATATCCAAGAAGCACGTAGCTTATACACATTGATGAATCAGAAGTTATACAACCAACACCCTCCAATATGACAGGTAAAACACATTATATTTCCTATTTCCTGTCATTCTCAATTGATACTAATTCTAGAGGCTTGTCTAGTCTTTGTATTATTTGAGCCTTAATTACTTTATTATTTTTCCCCTAGGATGGGCATATGAGCATATACAGTCTTGATTTTTGTCAGAGGCGAAAATTGCTATACATAATTTCATGGTGTTTCTGATGCCAAAGATGAAATGAGAAGATGGGTTACAGGGTTTTGTAAAGAACATAAGTCATGTAGCTTTGTGGTATGGTTTACTAGGGCAAGTACTTCACCCTCCTGTCTTCTCTGAACAGCTTTCCACTTTGCTTTTAGTCTATGGTTTTTAAATTTATTTTTTTATTAGCATGTAAGCATGTATTTTTCAGTGTACATTTGAACTTTATCACATGTGCAGATTCATACAATCACTACCATCAACAGAATGTGAAACATGCTCCTAAACTCCCTCGTGCTATCACTTTGTGGTCATAAGCTCCTTCCATCCTTAACCTCTGACAACCACTGATCTGTTTGTCATTGCTTCACTTTATTTCTTTTGAGAATGTCGTATAAATTGAATCACACAGTATGTAACTTTTAGAGACTGACTTCTTTCACTTAAGGTAATGCCTTTGAGCTTCATACAAATTGTTATGTAGATCAATAGTTTGTGTCTTTGTGGTTTGTTTTTCTTTTTGTTTACTGCTGAGTAGTATCTCATTGTATGATGTATCCCAGGTTTTTTTTTTTTTTTTTTAATCCATTTATCTATTGAAAGACAATGAAGTTGCTTCCAATTTGGGTTATCAGGATTTGTGTACAGATTTTTGTGTGAGCATAGTTGTAATCTTTCTAAGGTGAGAGATATGGTAAGTATTTGACTTTACAAAAAATTGTCAAACTTTCCTCAAAAATAGCTTTTACTGTTTCACATTCTCACTAGTGTATAAGAATTCCATTTGCCCTACATCCTCACCAACACAGCCATTCTGATAGGTATGTAATAGAATCGCATCATGGTTTTAATTTAAATTTCCCTAATGGCTGATGATATTAAGCATATTGTTATGTGTTTATTTGCCTTTTCTGTATCTTCTTTTATAGAGTGTCTTTCCAAGTCTTTTTCCTATTTTTAAATTGGGTTACCTATTTTATTACTTTAGAATTTGGGGATTTTAAAAATATATTCTGAGTATCAGTTTTTTGTCAAATGTATGATTTGCAAATAATTTATCCCAGTCTATAGCTTTTCTTTGTGTTATCTTAACATCTTTCATGGAGAATTTTTTTTTTAATTTTGATATTAAACAATTTTCAAAAATTTTTCTTTATGGATTATATTTTTGGTGTCATATCTAAGAATATTTGCTCAACCAAAAGTCATGTAGACTTTCTTTTATGTTTTCTTCTAAAAGTTTTATAGTTTTACATTTATACCTCTGTTCCAGTTAGAGTTAAGTTGTATATGGTATAAAGTTTAGGTTAAGGCCCATTTCTCTGCATAGAGATGTCTAATTGTTTCAACACCATTTGTTGAAAGGATTACCCTCACTCCATTTAATTGCCTTTGTACTTTTGCCAAAAATCAATTGACTATATTTGTGAGTCTAGTTTTACAATCTCTATTAGGTTCAAATGATCTAAATATCTATCTTTTCACCCATATGACTATTTTTATTGCTATTCCTTAATTATTACCCTGAAAATCAGGTAGTATGACTCTATCAAATGTATTCTTCCTTTACAAAAAAAATTAGCTATATTAATTCCTTCATATTCCATATAAATTTTAGAATCACCTTATCTGTATCTACAAAAACACTACAAGTGGGGCTCAGTTGGTTAAGTGTCCGACTTCGTCTCAGGTCATGATCTCGTGGCTTCTGAGTTTGAGCCCCACGTTAGACTCTGGGCTGACAGCTCAGAGCCTGGAACCTGTTTCCAATTCTGTCTCCCTCTTTCTCTGACCCTTCCCCACTCGCGCTGTGTCTCTGTCTCTCAAAAATAAATGAAAACGTTAAAAAAAACACAAGTGTTTCAATTAAAATTTTATTAAATCTGTAGAACAATTTGGTGAAAATTGGTATTTACTGTTTTGTGTCTTCCAATCTATGAACACAGTATGTCTCTTGACTTATTTTGAGTCTTATTTGATTTCTTCCATTAGCATTTAGATCCTATACATATCCTACACATATTTTGTTAGATTTATGCCTACATATTGTATTTTTGGAACTTTTGTAATTTTTTTTAAAATTTGATTTCCAGTTATTTATTGTTAGTATTACAAATATTAGTAACTAATTAGTAAAGTAATACTAGTTTACTAGTATAGAGAAATATATGTATGTTAACCTTTGTGTTAGTTTTCTTTTCTTTTCAAGATTTCTGTTAGTTTTATATGCTGCTGTACCAAATTAAAACAAACTTGGCAACTTAAAACTACACACATGTATTATTTCTGTGACTCAAGAGTCTGGAAATGACTTAGCTCCTCCTCAGGGATCTACTGGAAAAGGATGGGCTTCTAAGATCCTTCAGATATTTGGCAACATTTATTTCTTTTCTAAGACTCATGGTTGTAAGTGGTTGTAAGACTTATGGTTGTAAGACTCATAACAGCTTGCTTCTTCAAAGGCAAAGACATGGAAACCCTAGAGACAGTCTTTTAGCAAGAGAGTTTTGTATATTATAATAGTCACAGGAGTGATATCACAACATCTTTGGCATATTTAATTGGTTAGAAGCAAGTCACACTTACCGTTCATATTCAAAAGCAAAAGGTTACAAAATGCGTGAATACCAGAAAATCGGTATTATGGTAGTATCTTTCTACTATGTACCTGTTGTATATAACATCACTGAACTTTTTTTGTTACTGGCTTTTTTTTTTTGTAGATACCTTAATATTTTTTATGAAGACAATCATGTTCTCCAAGAATAAGGAAAATCATATTTTTTCCTCCCTCATCTGTATACTTTTTTTTCATTTTTTTTGTCTTATTGCATCAACCAAGCCTTTCAGTATGCTGTAGAATATAAGTGGTGACAGCATACATCATTGCTTTGTATCAAACCTTTGAAGGAAAACATTCAGTCTTTCACCATTAAGTATGATGTTAGCTGTAGATATTGTGTAGATATGCTTCATTAGTTGAGGAAATTACCTATAATTCCTAGTTTGCTGAAAGTTTTAATCACAAATTGATATTGAGTTTTACTAATTGCTTTTAAGTGCATTAATTATATCAAATATTAGACTTTTAATATGGAAATTACACGGATTGATTTTCAAATATTAAACCAGCCTTGCATTCTCAGAATAAACTTCACTTGGTTGTGGCATTATGCTTTTTATGTATTACTGATTCTAACTCATATTGAGGATTTTTGCATCTATGTTAGCTAGGGATATTTAGACTGTGGTTTTTAGAACTGCTTGTGTCTGATGTTGCTATAATGTTAATGCTGGTGTCATAAAGTGAGATGAAAAATATTCCTTCCTCATATTTTCTGGAATAGATTGAATAAATTGACATTAATTTTTTATGTTTTTTTTTTTTTTTTAATGTTTGAGAGAATTTGCCAATGAAACCATCTGGGACTGCTACTATTTACTATTCAGAGTTTTCAAAAAGCTGTTCCATGCGTTGTGTCTAGGTTTTGTAGCTGCATTCAGTGGGAGACTCAGGGTGGATAAACCTCTGTGTCTTACCCAGATTCAGAACTTCTAGCCTGTTTTTATGGTGATTTCTTATGTGTTTTAATTCCCAACTGTACAAGTACAATCATTCTTCTGGACATCACAGAATGGTTAGTTTGGTTAACTGTTGCACATTTTTCTAGCGTGGTTTATTCCCAAAAAACATATCCAAACAACAGGCTTATCAGCCCAGTTTCGACTACATTAAGACATGTGATATTCCTACTAGATTTGTTAATCCAATGTTCCTTCATTATAATTAATGATGCTTACTCAACAATGTCTGATGGAGTAGAGCTAGAACAATTGCTACTTTGAAAGCATCAAGTGTACTGGTGTTGTTCTGCAATAAATTCCAGGCTGTCAGTGGATAGATAGATGATAGATAGATAGATAGATAGATAGATAGAAACATTGTCCTAATACACACATGGATCTAATATTCACATACTACCATGTTGGGCTCGTTTCAACTTAGGGTGTGTTATTTCAAATCATACCTGAAAAATATGCAAGACAAAAAGTTATATGGAGGTCCTATGTCTGAAAAGTCCAGGCTAAGAAACTTTAGTGTCTAAGCCAGAAGTTTTAAAGGCCCAGATAATATGTATTTTAGACTTTATAGGTTACATGTATTTTTATCACCTATTCTTTGTTTTCTAACAACCTGTATTAATTTTTTATTGCTGCTATACCAAATCATTGCAAAAAAAATGTGACTTAATAAAACTCAAATGTAGTATCTTAGAGTTCTAAAGATTAGAAATCTGCCATGGGTCTCACTGGACAAGTCAAGTTGTTGACAGGACTGCATTCTTTTCTAGAGGTTCTAGGGGAGAAACTGTTGGCACACCTTTTCCAGATTCTGGTGGTTGCCCACATTCCTTGGCTCATGGTGCCCTTCCTTTAAAGACAGCCCTGTCGCATCTCTTTGACCCTGCTTTTGTCCTCTCATCTCCCTTTGACCATAAACAGGAAAGGTTTTTCAGTTTTAAGAACCTGTGGGATTAGATTGGACCCAACCAGATAATACAAGATAATTTCTTCATTTTAAGGTCCTGAACATAATCACATCCACAAAATCTTTTTTGTCATGTAAAATAATGTATGCATATCCCCAGGTTGTGGGGAATAGGATATGGGTAGCTTTTGAGAAGAAGAAATTATTCAGTCTACTACACAGCCCTCTAAAAATGAAACAATTATTTTTAGTTCAGAGGCCATAGAAAAACAGGCCACAGACCAGATTTAGTCTTCTCTGAAATGTGCAACTGGTTAAAGGGGGAAGAGTCAAAGATGGGGGCTGTTAATTTTCCATTTCCTTTTGTGTCTATGTGTTAATAGGTGAAACTTGATGATAAAATGTCTTCATGTAATGAGTTTAGGAAAAAGCTTGTTTTTAATCTTAGTAATATGGGAAATGAATCCATCATGTTTATAAAGAGTGAGAATGTGATTTGTTTTAATTCAAAGAAGAGAGCATATTCACAATTATTATGAAAATTCCCATGAATTGCTAGATTCTGGATAAAATTTTAAAACCATTTTGTTATGGTATGTTTTAATAAATACATCAATCATACAATTAGCTTATTTGTTATATGTTGTAACATTTTCATCACTTTCTACCTGTGTAAACATCTTTCTAGTTCTTCAAAATGTTATAAACTTAAAATACAAAAGGTGCTTTTTCTCCTTATACTAGCAGCAAGTAGCATATGCAGTTTTCTGAATTCAGTCCTTTATATGCTACACGCAATTTCCATAAAAGAATAAACGTATTGACAATCTAAAATTATGCAATTTACTCAACTAACTATAAAAGTTAAAGACTTAAGCAGATTACTGTTTTTGAAAGTTTTTTAGTTAACCAATATTTGATATTAATTTTTTAAATAATCACACTTAAGTGTTCTAGAATTGTGGCTTTCTATCCCATTAATTCATAACAAAGATGAATCCTAAAAAGTGAGGTGCAGAATTTATCTGCTACATCCATAAAAATCAAAAAAGAAAGAATATTAATATAAAGTTTATTAAAACGTTTCCATTTATATTTGTATCTTAGAATTTGAAAAATGTTTTGGAAAAATCAATGACTAATCATAGAAGGGGTGCAGGATGAGATGCCCCAAAATGTGCCATTTTGGCATAAAGATTATGTCAAGTTAAAAGTAATCAAAATCCAGCAGATACAGGAAAAGCTCTCTGACTCCCTTATAACTGCCTAAATTTACTTTGGAAAGGAGACTCTGTTCCAGGAAGAGAGCTATTAACAGAGACTCCCCTTTACTGAAGGAATTTATCTAAATAATGGAACAACCTTCTTTTTCCCCAAACATCCCTTTTAACCTTCCCACTGATGGTTTTTCTCTCCTTCGCATACTCAGACCCTCCCCCTAAGGACCATGGGGCAAAGAAAAGTCTTCTTCCCCGAACACAATTTTAAAACTTCTTAATTGTCAATTATTATTACCAGCATATCTTCAATTAATTGAGAACTTGTTATTTATTTTTCACTGGTTACATTTTGACAAGACATTGCTATGAGTTTAATGCATGGGGGAAAAAAAACAATTCTTTACCTGTTGACAGGAAAAAGGAAAAGAAGTGCTTGTTTTTAATAAGAAAAAGCCAGCACTAAAAGTTCATTGGTAGTCCTGTTGTCATTATCCAGAATGATAAAGAGAGTACTGAACTTCTAGCCCAATTTTCCCATTTTAGCACCATTGTGATGTTTTCAAAACTCACAATTCAAAATTAAATATTTCTTTGGACAGACAAGAGTTCCTTTATTACCATTAATACTGTCACTGCACCCATGCATTAAGGGAGATTCTAATAACGTAAGAGGACTTAGTTTATAATAATGGAACAAATCACCTGGTAAAATCTGGCCTGATAATAGCTGAACCTGTCTTCATAAATTTTAGTTTCACAAGTGAATTGTCTGTGATTGTAATTCTTAACATAATACATAGATAGTGATTGTACATGTTCTGGAGTAGAGAGATTTGCTCTTAATCTCCAGGGTAAAAAATGGTCAGTAATTTAACCTCTCTTCTTAGATACTTTTAAATTGACCTCTCATAAATAATACCAATACTTTAAAATAATTTGAGACTTCCTTTTTTTTAAATTTTTATTTATTTTTGAGAGACAGAGAGAGATAGAGTGTGAGCAGTGAAGGGGCAGAGAGAGAGGGAGACACAGAATCCAAAACAGGCTCCTGGCTCTGAGTTGTCAGCACAGAGCCTGATGCGGGGCTCAAACTCAGGAACCATGAGATCATGACCTAAGCTGAAGTCGGATGTTTAACCAACTGAGCCACCCAGGTGCCCTGAATTTGAGACTTCTTAAGCATCAATACTTGGAATAGTTATGTGAGAAGTAATTTTCTATAATTTCTCAAGAAAACAATACATGATTCTATTACCAGGCTTTCTTAAAACAAAACAAAACAAAAAAAAAAAACAAACTTCCCTTCTATGTTACCTGCATATCTTTCAGCAATTCTTACATATCTTGGAAAATTGTAGGCAAATCTACTTATTTTTTAGAAGGTCCTGACTCAAGAGATTTAAGAAATTCAAGAAAACCCTTGAATTTCATAAGAAAGTTGAAGTAATTAACAAGGTTTAGTTATTAGGACTTAGGAGTTACTTTATCAACCATTTTCATAGTAATGTTACCTGAAATCTCAATTTCTTTTTAGATTGAAAAACACATTTCTGACACTGTGCCAAACAATCTGTTTGATTAAGTCAAATATCCTAGAGCCAACTGCACTTGATTATTGTGGAAATTGCTGTTACTTTATTCTCAGGATGTTTTCATCTTTAAAAAAATTATCAATATTTTTTCAGTCTTTGGAAGCTCAATAAATAATAACCATATTCTCTGCTTGCAATCTGAAGCAACTGGGTAATACAGTAAGGCAAAAGGGAAGCCAAAATATCACATTCATTACTGATAAAGGTAACATGAGAGAATGTGGCTCACAACTGTACATAAGGGGCTTCTTAAAACTGAGCATGAAAATTAAATAGACTCACCTACAATAGAACCATGTCATCTATGAGTGGTTCACTTCCAAGAGACAAGAGAAAAGGACATGTTTGCATACATACGGTTTCTGTTTCCAGTTTCCCAACCTGATAAATAAGTCACTTTCTTCTCAAGGAAATAATGCTAAGCTAATGGATACTCCTCCACATGGAAGTAAACTTTAGGAATAGAGATAGAGCCCAACCTTATCCTTTCTATGTTAATCAGTTATAATGTTGAGGGGCTCCTGGGTGACTCAGTCTGTTAAGTGTTCAACCCTTGATCTCAGCTCAGGTTTTGATCTCAGGTGGTGAGTTCAAGCCCCCAGTTGGGCTCCATGCTGGGCATGGAACCCACTTTAAAAAAAAATGTTGAAATAGACCAATTACCACATACTAATGTCTGTCCAGTCTCTCTGATCATGGAGTGTGCAATTTGCATGAAGTGTGCATATCCTTAAGAACATAAAACTTTAACTAGAGTCAATACAATGACTAGATTCAGTGTTAAATTGTAACTGTATAGCCTGACATCCTTCCTGCTCTACCTTATACCACCTATACACACAGACATATTTTTGTATTGTCACCAAAGATATTGTTATACTTAATCCTATTTAAGGCATTCAGGATTGAGAAATAGCACTCTTTAGAGCACGAGAGAATGTTGGATGCCAGTTAGTTAACTGTAGTCATAGACTCTGCCCCTGACAGAAATAAAGTTTATGGACTGAGAAAAAGATGCCAGCATGTTGTTGTATATTAAAAGTTAGGGTCACACAGCTTTATCACATCATAGTTCCTGCCCCCTCTCTAGGTGAAAAGCCTCTACTGTGGCAGGGCTGCCTCAGCTGACATGGAAATGGGTGCTCCCACACCCTACCAGGAACAGCAAAGGACTATGTGGTCTCCCTGCTTATTTGAATTTATCCTCCTTTACTCACTACATCAAACTTGTGTTTCCATCAAGTGGATTTCCTCAATGTATCCCTCATGCTATGCATTTTCCTAATGTCCCTGGATTTCCCCTTCTTTTCCTTTTTTCTAGTCTGTCTTCCTCTTATTATCTGTAAGTATTCTGTGCCATAAATGTTACAGCAAATCCGGGGCACACAGGAAGAGACAAGCTACATACACTCAGAGAATCAGAAAAGACTGTTTATTCTGCACTGGTGCTGGCCTGTTGGAGTCATCTCCAACATCTGAGTACTGAGCCTTGGTGCTGGCCTATGTTTATGTCTGGCTAGATTCTGGGTACTTGGAAACTATCTATCAGCTGCACAGGTGGGCAGGATTGCAGGGTCTCAAGGAAAAAAAAAAGAGGGGGGCACTTATCAGTTGTGCTACTGGGCAGTGGTTGATCAAGAGGCAAGCAAGATTATAGAAGCCAAAAGCATGCAAGGGGAGTATGGCCTCAGAATTCTGGCTGGCTACTTTTTAACTGCTTTTGCCGGCTTTTCTTCTCAAGAAGGTCAACTCAGGTTGGAGCTTCTCCTCGAAAATGCCCATCGCTGCTTCTGCTCAGTGCCCACTGAACTATCTATTCTCAGAAATGCTAAAGCATTTGTTTAAAACCATGTATTCTACTCAGGTATATCACTTAAACCACTTCGCTATTATTTTGGGGGTATTAATCATAATTCCTATAGTAAGCCAAAAACAGCCCAAAATGAGGACTGTACACTTCTTTTATTCCCTAGAGAGTGTACTATAGGAGGCAACTGCTTAAGGAATGCTGAAGTCAGCCAGACCAAAGTCTAGTGCCATTTCCCTGGCACCTATTATTGGTGTAATTTCTAGCCAGTTACTTATAAGCCTCAGTTTCTTAATCTGTAAAATTGAGACCAATAGACTGCTATAAAGATTAGATGAGGTGAATGGTTCAAAGGACTTAGCATGATACCTGGAGCATATTATTCAATAATGTTAGTGACTATTACTATTATTTTTTGATGGATGTTCATAGTTAAGATGAACTTATTGATGAAGTAATCTGTATTTTATTTCCTATAGAAACATATCCAGTGCTCACTTGGGAAATATATAGCCTGCAAGACCACTCTAGTGCCTTATAAGCATAAGACTGTTGAGGAAGAGCCAGTAGGACTCTGAATTCCTTAAATCCCAAAATGATGTAGTTTGGTAGTTCTCAAAGTATGATCTGCAGAGTCCATGGATCCATTAATCTAGGACTATTTTCCTAATAATAGTGTATTATTTGCCTTTTCACCATCATTCTCTCACGAGTGCACCATGGGGTTTTCCAGAGGCTTAGTGACATATGACATTGCAATAGGTTGAATGAAGGAACACGTTTGAAAATATAGATGTTTTCTATTACCCAGAAATTAAAGATGTTTATAAAACATAAAACAGAGCTACTTTTCTCATTCAATATTTTTGTTTTGGAAAATATTTTTTAAGGTTTCATAAAATATAGTATTTATAATAACAATAAGATTATAGTTGTTCTTTTCAATGAATTAGTATTTTCAAATATCTCAATTATAATATTTAATACTATAACTATTAGCAGCCATAACCTCATAAACAAAAGCTCTTTGTGGTCTTCAGTAATTTTATAAGACTGCAAAGGAGTCATGACACCAAAAGGTTTAACTGCTGGTGTAGCTGACACTCCCTGTATTTTAATAGACCAAATAATCACAGTGATTCAATAAATACATGTGTCAAATATGAATTGTAGTTATATGTCATTTCTCTTTGATGTTCCTAAGTTTATTCTTTCTTAGTGGTCCTTTACTTGTATTTCCTAGTCCCCTCACCCTCTTAAAAAGAACCATCATGAATTTCATGAATCAAAATTGAGATATAAGAAAATACTTACAAAACAAATATAGATATTTCATAGTATCATGGGATTCTGTCATTGATAACTAGGAAGTCTTTTGATCTAATGTTCTAACGCTTGGCATGATTCCTTTAATAATAATAATTATTATTATTATTAAATTATTATTAAATATTATTATTCCTTTAATAATAATTATTATTATTATTTTTTTTTCAACGTTTTTTATTTATTTTTGGGACAGAGAGAGACAGAGCATGAACGGGGGAGGGGCAGAGAGAGAAGGAGACACAGAATCGGAAACAGGCTCCAGGCTCCGAGCCATCAGCCCAGAGCCTGACGCGGGGCTCGAACTCACGGACCGCGAGATCGTGACCTGGCTGAAGTCGGACGCTTAACCGACTGCGCCACCCAGGCGCCCCAGTAATTATTATTATTATAGTATTATGGCTGATACTTATTAAACACTTGGTATATGCCATAAGTAATTACATGCATTATTTCACTTAATCTTCACAATAATCTTTTGATGTAGATTAAATTATTATTAACATTTTGTCTATGAGGAAAATGAAGCCAAATAAATTTAGAAACTTAACCAAGGTCACACAGGTAGAAATTAAACTTGCTTTAGAACCCATGCCTTGTCTATATGTAGATTCAAAGCTCTTTCTCAATAAGCATTATCACTTAAAGTAGAATGTTTCTCCAACCCTTATTTGTTTACTATCTTAAAGGTTTATGAAAATACAGACTGGTACTTTTTAAAACCAAGAATACTTGTTTTATGTTTTACTTCATGTGTAATAACAGCAATGTGTTACTTTATATATCATGATGATACGAATAATCTTGCCCAACAAATTAGCTTCCAGTTAATTTTGTGTTCATATGTATTAATTACTGATCAGTTACTGTGTAACATAAACTTAGTGGCCTAAAACAATAAATGTGTATTTTCTCATGGTTTCCTTGGGTCAAAAATTCAGGAATGGCTTAGATGGAAATACAAAAATAATTCTAAGTCAGGGCCTCAGGAGGTTGTAGTTGCAGGGGTCAAAAATTTTCTGCCATTCTCTTCTAGGTTCTTTGGTCTAATAATTCAATTGATATAAAACAGATTAACAAAAAGGAAACAAAGAAAATTGTGTAAGGGAGCCCTATAAAGATATGAAGACTCAAAAGGCAGCCAGGTAATTGAAGCTTATATAACATTCTGAGTTAAAGAACGGGGCAAAGGTCTAAGAATAAAACGGGTGGAAGGCCATTCAAGGGAAGGCAGAAGATATGCTTAGAAATCATCTGTTTTACAGAAATGTTTCTTAGATAAAAAAAGTTAACTCTAGTAATAGCTCTCTTTCTGGTATAGACCCCTTTTCCAATGTAAATTCAGGCAATTGACAGGAGGTTAGAAGCTTTTTCTGAATCTGCTGATTTTTGATTGCCTTTAGTTCAAAATCATCCTCATGGCCAAAGTAGCATATTTTGGGGTGACTATTTCTGCTCCTCTTCATAGTCAAGATGTTGGCCAAGGCTGCTGTAATCTGAATATTTAATTACAGAATCCACTTCTAAAATGGCTCACTCACATGGCTGTTGGCTGAAGACCAGACAAGAGGTCTTCCCAAGAGTTTTACCCTCAGCTCGCCATAGTACTCATGACAAGACAGTTGGCTTCTCCCAGAGTGAATGATTCAGGAAAAGCAAGCTGAAAGCTGCAATGTCTCTTAGGATTTAGCTTTAGATCACGTGCTAACATTTCTGCAATATCCTTTTGGTTACACAAGTCAAGTATATTAAATGCAGGAATCAATTACTCCAAGGCATGAAAGCTAAGGAACAGGAATCATTGGGACTCATCTTGGAGGCTGGCCAACACATTGTGCTTTAATACTTTCTAAACATAAGTTTTAGCTAAACTTCAAGTAATGGTCAAGTCAGACATTGCAACTTGATTTTCTCTTATTATTTTATCCATTTTCTTCTTCTTCTACATTCACTATTCTCTTCTTCTCATTTCATGTCTTTTATTTAGGTATATTAACAGAATTACTAGTGGAGAGCAGAGAGGAAAGATCATGGCCTTGAAATCTTTTAGGCCCAGACTTAATTTCTAACTTTCCAATTTACTGATCTATAAAATTGGGATATTTATGCTTACGCTGCTGGCTTGTGGCAGAATTAAATGAGTACCCATATTTTGATAACTTTTCAAGAAACATTAGTCATGTTCAAATCAAATCTCTATCATTTCTTGTTTTGGTCCTTTGAAAAATGCAAGGTGACACTAGTAAATACATTTAATATAATGTATTTATTTCAAATTTTTTATTGGTATCATCCCCATCTTCCTGCCTAAACATTTACTGCAGCTCCAAGGAATTAGTAATATGTTTATTTTTCAAGGATTTTTTGTTTTAATTTTTACATTGCACAGTACTCATGGCATTTAGAAATATAATTAGATAAAATCCTCACTGTTTTGTTTTTATAATGTGAAAAAGATATCAGTACTTTTTTCCTGATTCTTGATAATATTAATGTGCTTTATGATATTATAAGATGGCAGTCTGTCTCAATTTATACTATTGTATCAAAGGCAACAAAAAAAGTTAATGCCTTTTTTTTTTTCCAATTAGAAGCCATTTCTAGTCAACACTACTACTGACTCAAACTACAGAAAATATCAGAAACCACAGTTTTTACCTATGGATATTTGTTCTTCTAAATAATAGATTTAATATATTGCATTTATGATAATGAATTAGTTAGTATTAGAAAGGGTACTGAGTACAATAAGTAATGTAATATAACTATGATATAGGAGTTCTTGAGTTTAGCATATGCATGAGGATAATTTATACAATTTCAGTTCAATCTGTAATGTGAATTGGTAACAGGACATGACATAACTGAAGCTTGATGCAAGAATGTCTTTCTTATTCCAAGTCTCAGCTATCACAATTTTAATGCTAAATGGTTTGTCATTTTTTATTAACTAGACGTTTTTTATCGATGACAAACTTAAAGAACAGTCTAGAATTTTACAAATATTTGCAAATGTTATGTAAATTTTTGGTCACACATCAAGTGGCAATTTTCTTTTTCACTTGGGTTGAATTTACTTTAAAGTATTTGAGTCAAATACATAAATATAAGCCATAAATATTATTCAACGCACGCTTCAGCATTTCCTTTTTCTCTTTTCCTGATGTTTCATTAGTGACATTTTTCAAATCAAATTTAACTAATCCTTGGTTCAGTCTCCAAACAGGAAATCGGTTCAGTGAGCAGGGATCTGAATGACAAAAGAACTGCTCACTTAGAGGATGCTTTAAAATACTTTGGTCATTGAAAAAAAATGCAAGCCTCCTGATTTTTTTCTGACCTTAATGCTCTGATTTTTTCGGTTTGGATTTAACTGTGAATGAAAAACTTTGAAAAGCCAAATAATCCATCAATATTATATTTGCTAGAGCCTGAATTTCATACAACATCAAAGTATTTTTATGGCTTTGATATTTTTTCCTCCTTTAATTATGTTAGCCCTAGATATATTGCATTTAATACTCTTTTCCTGGCTTGCTCTTATTAGCAGTTAACACTTTATGTAGAACATAGCTAGAATTCCTAACATCAGTTACTCAACCTTTTTTGGCTGATAAGTATGGTAGTGCTTAATTTAGGGCAAGAAGAAAGCATACTTTCAAGTTGATGTGTAAATTGAAGATTATCTGTTCTGTGTAGCTACATGTATATGTAATAAGGAGATATATGTGTACAGATATAGAGCATCATCAGACCCTTTAATGTTAAAAATCAAAATCAAAATAACTAAACATTTGGTTTACAAGAAAACAGGCTAAATTCAAAAAGGATCAAAAGCAGTCAGAAAAGGTCTTTTTATTTTTATTTTTTAAGGTTAATTTATTTTTGAGACAGAGAGAGACAGAGCATGAACGGGGGAGGGGCAGAGAGAGGGAGACACAGATTCGGAAGCAGGCTCCAGGCTCGATCCATCAGCCCAGAGCCCGACGCGGGGCTCAAACTCACAGACCGCGAGATCGTGGCCTGAGCTGAAGTCGGACGCTCCACAGACTGAGCCACCCAGGCGCCCCAGGAAAGGTCTTTTTAAGATGTAAACAGGGACATTTCTCTACCTTGCTAAGCCACCTTTGATGGCTCTATTTGCATTTCAAACAAAATGCAAACCCTTAAACTTTGCATATAAGAACCTAAATGGCACTGTTCTTGCCCTCAAGGAGACAATGGTCAAGTTTGGGACTCAGGCAATAAAGAAATACCCTTAAGTATGTAGTTATACATGGAGTTAATCGAACAAAGGAGCATTAAAAGGGACTCTGAGAGAGGTTAACTTGAGGAACTGAAACTAGATTGTTAGGTCAGGGGAAACCTGAGTTAAGATCTGAGTTTGGGGAGAAGAGCCTTCTGGAGGAGGGAAGAGTTGGTGTAACAGCCTGAGAAAGGAAATATCTTGATGAGCTGAAGAAAGCTCTTGATGATGGCTTATCCAAAATGAGTACCATCATGTAGTAAAGTATGTTCAATTTTATTAATCAGAGATCATTTTTTATTTACCTCAGTGCTTCCTCTGTGCATTTTGTAGTGTTTGGTATATATTAGGCGACCAGTAAACATTTAATGAATAATTATATACACAAATTTAATGACAACAATAATTAAAAGGGGTGAGGGGTAATAGTAGCCACCTCACATAATTGTGAGTCATAAATGACATCACTAATAAAAGGTGCTGATCTCAGAGCTCATGTTATGAACGAGGCTGGATCTCTGGCTGAAAAACCAAGCGGCACTCGGAGATCTTGATGGATCAGAGTTTTATTTTACACTGGCGGGCTCAAAGCAGATCAGTCTCCAGAGATCTGAGCCCCGAATTCAAGCATGGGGGTCAATTTATCCTCTGTCACTTCCATATTCTGCATTAGTAGTAATTTGGCATGTGTGGCAAGCGGAGCAGGAAGAAGTCTCTAAGGTAGAGACAAGAGCTTACGTTAGTCCCTTAGGCCATTTTATGGTGCATAATTTTACTTATTTTCCCAACACTTGGAACATAGAAAGTGTTTTATAAATGCTTGTTTAAAAAAAAAAATTGAATTTCCTACTTTGCTCTCTTGAACTATTCTAAATAATTATTACATGAAATGTTGGAAGACAAATTGTACAACTTTTAAGTGAAACAATCCCTATGTGCGACCACAAAATTCTTATTAATTACTGAAATGGGATGTCACCAATGTATTTTCCTCCCTGGTTCCTACATGGTTGGCAGAGGTAAATTGTTTTCCTTCTCATACAAGCACACCATCAATAATAGTTTGGGATGCATGATGACCTCAAAGCTGTATTTTGCTTGTGAGCATCAAAATAGGTGCCATTTTTAGGAGCAAAAAAACAATTATAAGCTTAGTTTTAAATACAGTTCTGAAGCTCTCTCTACTTATTCATCTTGGCTCTGCTCTTGAAGACTAAACCTGATGCTACCGAAATCCAAGTCCTGCTGCCCTTCACTGAATGGCCAAAACTCAAGAGATGAATTTTGATTGGAAAGGAATCTGAGTTTTATTCTGGAGGCCAGTCACCTGGGGAAAAGGCAGATTCTTATCCAAAAGCCAACTCTGAGGTTTCTGCCTGGCCTAGGGGTTTTGAAGGGATATAGGGTAGTTAATCAGTAAAGAGAGTGAAGTAGTAGTCTGTAACATTTCTTGACGATGTGCAGACTTGATGGTGCCAGCTACAGACGTTATCTCAATGCTTAGAGGTTATACAAAGGGGTCTGGTTCCTTAGTGCTCGGTGGTTGTGCAAGGGGGTCTGGTTCCTGTTTTGTGACATGCCAGAGTGCTCTCTTCTTTCTAGGAAAGAATTAATGATTTATAGTTAAAGGAAGGTTAATCAATCATGCAGACTAAGGGCATTTGCTAAAGTTTAAAGACTGGTATGTTAGCTGGAAGGCCCAGGGAGCTTCACTAACAGTTTTATATGTGGACATGAAATCCTTGCCTTCTGATTATTGAAGTAGGAAGTTCTATTCTTCACATCGGGCAATTGCTATTTATTTTCTTTCTAAATAAAGCTATGAAAATTTGTGTTGCTGAAAGAAAATCCATTTAGGTATTATTATTGTCAGTGTTTAAATCTCTCACCAAACGGTAAGCAAAATACCCAGAAAGGTACATTTATATTTTTTAGTGATCACTTGAATGAATTACCCAAATATGATCAAACATTGCCAGTCTCTTGAGTTATTAAAAAACGAAACATTGATTCCCTTAGATAAAATCAAAATATGTTCCATGCTTTCTATGAAATGATGTTCTTATAGGTTGTTTGTATATTTTTATTTCCTTAATGTGGCTAAGTCCAGTCCCTTCAACCAGACAATGCCATTCATGATTAGGTAAGTTTAATGTCTTCTGTTGCTTCAGTCTGAACTTGAAACCCTAAACAAGCATCTTGTAAATGCCTGCCATTGGTCACAAAAACTGAGCAAGGAAGTATGGATGCCTCAATGTGAATTCATCACTGTTATTAAGAAAATGACATAAAGCCCTGTTGGGTAAAACACAATGGAACTATTTTCATGTATTAGCTACAGAGAAGTGTTCTTATTGTATTATCACTTTTCAATGGAAATATGAAAACATCACATGTTAAAAATAAGATAAAAAGTGGGGCACCTGGGTGGCTCAGTCGGTTAAGCGGCCGACTTCGGCTCAGGTCATGATCTCGCGGTCCGTGAGTTCGAGCCCCGCGTTGGGCTCTGTGCTGACAGCTCAGAGCCTGGAGCGTGTTTCAGATTCTGTGTCTCCCTCTCTCTGACCCTCCCCTGTTCATGCTCTGTCTCTCCCTGTCTCAAAAATAAATAAAACGTTAAAAAAAATTTAAAAAATAAATAAATAAATAAATAAATAAATAAGATAAAAAGTAAAAGTATAATAAGTAAAACAATCCTTCCATTTTTGTCCTGGGACAGTGATATAAAAGCATTCCTTATCTGTGAGAGATTGCTAGTGACCAGTAATATCCATGTTCTCCTTTTCTTCTTGGGCACAGAACAATTGATTCTGGATAATGGGTTATGAGCTAAAATGATGACCATTTTCAAGCCTGTCCCATTAAACCTCCACCTGAATAGGGAGAAATATCAAGGACTTACAGGAACACATAAGATAGAAAGCCTGGATCCCTAAATGACCACAGGGACCAATCCTTCCTCCCCACCCTAGTCCTAGGCCACCCCTCATGCCAACCTAGCTATAATGAACTGCAAAGGCAAGTAAGCTTCTGTTGCCTATTTCCACTGACATTTTGGGGTTGTTTGTTATTAAAGTTAGCCTACACTGAGAAGCCCAATATACTACTGAATTTAATTTAATCAGAGAATACTATTACTGAATTTAATCAAAATCCATGAGAATTCAAGCTTCTAGATCATGGATTCTGGATAAATTAAATAGTGGTGAGACCTTCAAAATATTTATTGTAGAAAGATAAATCATACCACAATGCTGCTAGGGACAAGTTTAGTGAAATTGCATACAACCTGTTAAGACTTCACATATTGGGGCACCTGGGTGGCTCGGTTGGTTGAGCATCCAACTTCGGCTCAGGTCATGATCTTGCGGTCTGTGAATTCGAGCCCCACGTCGGGCTCTGTGCTGACAGCTCAGAGCCTGGAGCCAGTTTCAGATTCTGTGTCTCCCTCCCTCTCTGCCCCTCCCCTACTCATGCTCTGACTCTCTCTCTCTGTCAAATATAAATAAACATTAAAAAAAATAAAATAAAATAAAGACTTCACATATTTCTGTGTAATGGAAGATCTGTTTCAGGTGTTCTTTTTTTTTTTTTTTCTTCTTAATGTTTTATTTATTTTTGAGAGAGACAGAGAGAAAGTGAGCGCGGGGGAGGGGCAGAGAGAGAGGGAGACACAGAATCTGAAGCAGGCTCCAGGCTCTGAGCTGTCAGCCCAGAGCTGGATGCATGTCTCAAACTCCTGAACCATGAGATCATGACCTGAGCTGAAGTGAGACTCAACCAGGCACCCCTCAGGTGTTCTAAACAGTAAAATAAACTATTTTTATACAGAAGGAATGCTACTTCCCATAGCACATATTCTTTACAGACTGCAATACTCAGGAAATGTTTTATGGGAAAAAAAAAAAAAAAAAACTAATCCCACAGAGAGCTAGTAACTGGCAGAAAAAGCTCAAACCCAAAATACTTGAGTAAGAAAGGCAGAAAGCCGCAGCACCACACGGCTTTAATCAGCAACCTGAAGCATATGGGAGTAAAGCATTTCCTAGAATATAAGACTTCCTACTTTTAGACTGAATTTTAAAGAAGAGCCAAAGCAAAGATTGTGCCCTCACATAAGAAGCAAACATCATTCCTCAGATTATACCTCTAGAGAAAACAGTGATTACATACACAGAAGAGAGTCCAAACTGGGACACATCTTTCTCCTAAGATACATAGGTTAAGCGTTTTCACCACTTCTGTAGAAAGAGAGAAAGAGATAACATAACCCATATGCATTACTTACACTGTTGTGTGCCCAGTGATGTAGAAAATATTCTCTTTAATAAGTGAAACTTCCGCCATTTTCATTAAATTGTTTTGATGTTCACATTATGTTCTGAATTTAGGGCCCTCCCCTCCCCTGCTTCCAGTATGAAAAGGTCTCAACAAAGGCCAAACCAGGCAATACTTATGGAATTCTATGTTTACCATGGTTCTTTCTGCCAGTGTGCAGAGTCACTGGATGGCTGCTTCTACAGCTCTTATCAACAAACAAATCTAAGCCCAGCTGTTGTTCACTCAGAACTATGTCCTCAGAACTATAGCACATGAGGCACATGTTCAGCAAAACATGATCAAGATATAAAAGGGATACGCACAAAGACAGATAAAGACCTGTCCTGAGCAGTTAAAGAATAAATTTTAAGTCACTGCCATTATTAACCCCCAACAATTTTATAGCCCCTTTAAAGGGGCCTAATGTTGGCACTCTGACAGTCATTCATGAAAACATGGAAATTCCAGTTGGAATAACATTATCTATGCCTTTTTTCTTTTGGTCTTCTTGTAAGCTAGTAACTCTAAGGAGACAGGATGTTTGAAAAATGTCTTCATAATTCATATGCTGGGCCATACTGTTAATATCTAATCTATGGTTTTACTCAAACCATATTTATATTTGCCTGGTTGGAGTAAGAACGAATAACATGAGCTTAGCCAGGGCACTTTGCACAGCCTTATGTCTGCCCATTTTACTGGGTACAGTTCAGGAAGAGAATTATTCTTTAAATAACTTTGGTCTCAAAATATCAAAGGAAGGCATAGGTATTTCCCCACTGGGATATGACCAAAAGACTGTAGTCTGTTATTTAATAACCACTATGAAGGCTGAAGTTTCCTAAGACTAATCTCAAAGGCAAAAATGAAAAAAAAAAGAAACAAAATGAACAACAACAACAACAAAAAAAGAACAAGCAGTAGCAAGACCATGTGGCCTATCAGGCCCATTCTAGGCCCATAACTTCCCAAGGAGAAGTTATATGTACTGAATGTCTAATGAATCTATTTGCAAAGAAATAAAAATTCAATAAATCCACTCATTTTTTTTTTCTGTTTTGCTTAATTTTGTTATTGTCAGCCTGATAAGAATACCTCATGTCATGGAAATTTTTTTCCGTTTGAGACAATTCATTGACTGAATTGACTAGTCATTTATAATGCTGGGTTGATACAAAATTGGATGACTGAAACTTCAGAGTAATTTCTCCCATAAGATCAGTCGATGATCACAGAAATGCATACAGTAGTTTCCACCACTATTTATCAGTTTACTGCTAACCCAGAATACAGGCTGTATAAATACGGCATGGAAACAATTACCAAAAGTGAAGAATGAAGTCTCTCCCTTGGTCATTTGATCTGTATTGTAACAAACAAACGTTAAATATTACAGTTCATTTTTATATTTTCACCACTTACCTAAAAAGAAAACTGGACAGAAAAAATAAAACAGGCACTTTATATCTTGTGCCATTGTATGAATCTGGCCCTTTAATAAAATAATGTCTATTTTTCTGTAAGTTCCTCTGGAATGTTTATTTACAATTGAAAATTGTTAACTGTCACAGATTTCTTTGTCATGCATCCTGGCTCTTACTTCACCCAGAATATTATTTGAACTATCCAGAGCACTCTCCTTTCGAACACAGCTGGACTAGTTCTCTAAGACATCTGTCTTTGCCTGATCACCCTCCCCTCCCTTCCAGCATTAATATACAGTCCATTGGATTTGGACATGGTCTCCTAAAAACTATTCAGTTGAATTGGATAAAACATGTCTGACGTTAAGCATAGAGGTGACTAAAATACATTTGAATATTAAAAACATTTCCCTGTATATTGATAATAACAACTCACTGGGTAATACAAGTGACAAATTTGAAGTTTTTTATTTCTATTATTATACAGCAAATATTACTGAAATGCTTGAATGACAGTTTTTAAAATGCTTTCACGCAAATAACAAAAATACTAGAAATCACAGAAATAAGAAAGCAACATCTCTGTTTTTATACCTGAGAATAGAGCAGTGTGATTCCTGAAGTTGAATTCCAGGTTTCCTGTTGATCTACTTTACGGAATTTTGGATCTCTAGAACTTGTTCATAATATATTAAAAGAAAAAAAAGGGGGGGGGGGCGTCTGGCTGGCTCAGTCAGTAGAGCATGTGACTCTTTGTTTTGGGGTTGTAAATTCAAGCCCCAGCTTGGTGTAGAGATTACTTAAAAAATAAAATCTTTAAAAAAAAGAAAAGAAAGAAAAAAATGAAACAGTCATTAAGTTGGTCATTGTCCAAGATAAATTGCTTTTTATTGTGATATGATCCAGATAAACCTCAACTTTCACTCCATTTGCTCCTAGGC
Organism: Panthera leo; assembly: GCF_018350215.1. Classification (NCBI taxonomy): domain Eukaryota; kingdom Metazoa; phylum Chordata; class Mammalia; order Carnivora; family Felidae; genus Panthera; species Panthera leo. Next base: position 82,207,962 of record NC_056680.1, on the reverse strand, counting down.
CCCAGTTACATGCATAGCCAACATAAGGCGACCCCTTATTTCCAATAGTTTCAGAGTTGTAAATGAGAGCTTCATTATGGGGAAATTTATTTTATTCCATAAAACACAAAAATTGATCATAAAGGAAAGTAAATGCAAATATCTGATGTTTATACTTTCTTAAGCATGTAAAATCAAATTATCTTGAAAAACAGAATCCAAATATTCTTTTAGGGGAGGTTTTTGGATTTTGGGGTTTTGTTTCTTTCCCCCCCCAAGAACTGGGCCAGTAAAGGCTTCTTAAAATAAGATCAGTAAAATCTAGACTGAAGAAACCATCTTCTTACCTAGTAAATCTCTCTGTGGCAAATAGAAGCATTTTTCATTTTTCAAGGACATTTGAACTACTTCCAAAATTTGTGTTATCTGTCTCAAAAATTTTCATTGACAATTTTATGACCATGAAAGTCTTTGAATGTTAAATTATGGGGGGAAGGGCTGTTTCCATGGTAATTCTTCTTCCTTAAATGTCTCTTGCTCTTCCACTTCAAGAAGAGCTTTATTGCTGAGCTTCTGAGAATAAATGAAATTCTTAGAATACGACTACCAACAAGCTCAGCTGAGCCATCAACCCAGCATTAGCCATAATCAGTGGAATTGGCAGAGCATTGTGAGTCCTCACTGGACCCAGTTCCTAACCAGTTGTAATTTCAAGTTTTGCTCATTACCAAGGAGACCTAGTCAGTATCATGAAAGTTATAAAATGTGTAGGTCACAAGTAATAAACTGGAAGCTACCCACATTTCAGAACATCTTATTATTTTGTGTTTTTTAGTTTGTGTTTTTTGTGGCAAATAACATCTAATTATGTTATATGACACAGCTGTTTTAATAAATTCACCTTCTGAAAACCCTTACTTTAGAACTGCAGAGAGAAGGTAAAGCGCATCAGGCCAAACTCCTGCATGAGACAGAAGTCCCCAAAAGATGTTCCCTGACCCTGTTAATGAATATGAGTATATATTTCCTGAAACAGGAAATATATTTTATATACCATTACCAGCTAAACAACTGTACCATTCTAGTTTTTGGCCTTAAGCTCATTCTACTGATTCAACATTAATCATAATTTTGGCTCTTATTTTGAGAAATAAACTTTTGTGATATTCAAATATGGTATTAAGAAAATAATAATCTTTTCCTTTTTAATTTCAAATAAATGTTGTATTTTATCAAATGAGTTTTCCAAATCTGTTAAGGTGATCACATTTTTCTCCTTTGCCTTATTTTTATGGTAAAATTATATTAATAGATTTCCAAATATTGAACTATCTGTCTGTCAGAATAGTCTAAATTATGCTGTAGTAACAAACATCCTTTCATCTCCATGATTTAACAGGATTTCTCACTTGGCACCACTGACTTTTTGCGTTGGGTAATTCTTTGTTGTGGGGGGCTTTCCTGTGCATTGTTAGGATATTTAGCAGCATCTTTGGCCTCCATCTACTACATGCCAGTAACACACACCCCATATACGTTGTAGTAACTGTAAATGTTTCCAGACATTCATTGCCAAATGTTCTTTGGGGGCATATGTGTGTGGAGAGGAAGGGGTTGACCCTAGTTGAGGGTTTTAAAACAGTGAAGTTTTGTTTCATTCACAGTACATGTCCATCAGAAGTTAGTTGGAGGCTGTCCTTTAAATCCTTCTCTCTGGGGCTGCAGGCTGATACAGCTGCCACCGTCTGAAACTTTGCTGGACTCAGTGTTGGAAGGAAAAAGAGAGGCTGTACAAGTTGAATGCTAGTGCTTAAAACTTTTGCATGGAAATGATTAATGACAAATCTACTTTCATGAGTTTGGACAAAGCAAATCACATGGCTATGCCAAGGGAACTGGGAGGGGTGCCTAGGTGGCTCAGTCAGTTAAGTATCAGTTTTTCAGCTCAGGTCATGATCTCACAGTCATGGGTTCAAGCCCCAGGTGGGGCTCTGCACTGACAGTGCAGACTCTGCTTGGGATTCTCTCTTTCCCTCTCTCTCTGACCCTCCCTTTCTCTCTGCCCCTCCCTCTCTCAAAATAAGTAAGTAAATATTAAAAAGAAAACAACAACAAAGGGGCCTGGGAAATGTACCATTTCCACAAAGACAGGAAGCCAGCTATGTTGCTGATCTGATACATTAACATTAGAATATTACCTTAGAGTCTTTTCTGAAGTGTAAATTCTAACTCAGGCCTATTTTCTCAGGAAGAGTGTAATCAGCGCACTGCATGTCTAAATTCCTCTCATTTAGTCTGTTTTGTTGTTCATGCCTACAGACCTATAGGGTGATTGTATTGGGTTGATGTATTTTTTTACTGCTCTTTCACTCTATATGAATTACTTCTTTTTTTTTTCCAGTTAACCATGTACACTTGTGCAATTCATAGTAGAATATCAATATTTGTGGGTTTAGTTATGTAAACAATGTGTGTAAGAGATATAAAAAACAAATCATCAAAAAGACATCAGAAGGAAATCTAAATCTGTACTTAATGGAATAACTTCACACTTAAGTATGTAGAGTTCAAGTTGACAAGTTGAGAGTGCAGAATATGGACTTCCAACCATCTGTAACCACAGCCCTCTTCCCACACTTGTTTCTAGTCTGGGGCTCCTTGCTTCTTCTATTGCCCTTTGATGAAGTTCTATAGTTGTGCCACTGTAGTGAGCTCACCTACTACTAAAAAGTGTGGCTGTAGATAATTATATAAGATATTGTTCATATAAAGTAATGCTAACAAAAAATATAAATTGTAAGGACATGTGGGTGGCTCAGTCGGTTAAGTATCTGATTCTTGATTTCTGCTCAGGTTGTGATCTCACAGTTCATGAGATCAAGCCCCACATCAGGCTCTGTGCTGACAGCATGGAACCTCCTTGGGATTCTGTCTCTGTCCCTCTCTCTCTGCTGTCACTTTCTCTCATGCTGTCATTAGCATGCTGCTCATGCTGTCTCTTTCTCTCTCTCTCTCAAAATAAATAAGTAACCTTGTCTATGTATGTATGTATGTATGTATGTATGTATGTATGTGTCTATGTATACAAATTGTAAAGGGAAGGAGAAATTTTCCCTTCTCCCCTTCTAGGTTCTTTGGGTGGTCTAATAATTAAGTTGACATATGACAGATCAACAGGAGAAAAATTTAATTTTGTGTGTACAGGAGCCCTAAAGACATGAGGCTCAAAGAAGTGACTAAAACAGGCAGCTTTCATGCCTTCTAAACCAAGAAAAAATAAATGTGTGAAGAAGTGACAAGACAAAAGGGGTTTGAGCTTGCAGTAGTAAATTAGTGAAGAAGTAACAAGGCTTGCTTATACAGCCTTTTGGGCCCTAGATTTCCCTATCTCTGGTGATAAGGATGTCCTTTTTCCTCCTGGTACAGGGAGAGTACCTTTCACATGAGAGATGTCCCCTCTTTTCAGGGGGACAAAAGAAGGTCAGAGTGTTCTTTCTTATACCAGCTGTTTCTTAAGTAACTTTAATTCAAAACAGTCAATATGCCAGCATGGCATATTTTGGGGTGGCATATTTTGCTGCCCTTCAATTGTAATTACATTTTCATAATATTTTAACGCTGGAAAGTGGAAATGTGGGGTAGACAAATAACATTTCTTTTGTGATTGTTATGTAAAGGCTTTATGTGATCAGTCATTCCCTGTGTAATCCCAGGGATGTAATGTTATCACAATTTTATAAATAAGTAAGCCACTCAAAGTTGCACAGCCAGCAAAGAATAAAATCTGCATTCAAATTTAGCCCAAACTTGTTCAGTTTCCCATATTTCTTCTCTAAAATTTCTTATAGGTATTGTAAAGACTTGGGCTTATTCTTAATGACTAATTTTACCCTAGATACCTTAGGATTATCATTTTTTAAAAAATTATACTAATTAACAAATACTTATTCAATTTGTGAATTAGTAATATGTGTTCATTGTGGAATATTTATTTATTTTTTCAGAGCAATATCCTCTACTGTATTTTATTTTACTTTATTTTATGTTTTTATTATATTTTTTAAATATATAAAGATAAATAAATAAATAATTGTCAAGTAGGCTAACATACAGTGTATACAGTGTGCTCTTGGTTTTGGGAGTTAGATTCCTGTGATTCATCACTTACATACAACACCCAGTTCTCATCACAACAAGTGCCCTCTTCAATGCCCATCACCCCACTATGGAATATTTAGAAAAAACAGAATTATATAAAAAGAAAAAAATTGAGCAGAAATGTGTCCATGAAGAGGTAGTCATTGTGAACATTTGGTGTATAATTGTTTGCATATTAAAAAATTAAATAAGGATAATTTTTCATGCTCTAAAATATAATTTTAATAATGACATGGTTTTCCAGTTTAGGAATGTGCCATAGTAATTTAACAGTCCTTATTTTTTTTACACATCAAGATTGTTTCTTTTTTTTTTTCAATATATGAAATTTATTGTCAAATTGGTTTCCATACAACACCCAGTGCTCATCCCAAAAGGTGCCCTCCTCAATACCCATCACCCACCCTCCCCTCCCTCCCACCCCACATCAAGATTTTTTCTAAAGGTTAGCTATTAAAAGTAATGTTATAGTGATATCCTTATATACAGTTTTATGCCCAACTCTGTTTTCTGAGGATAAACTGCCAGAAGAAAAGACAGGTAATCTTAAATTTTTCACACATAGTCCTAAAATATCTTACAAAAAAGTTTACTAAATTATACTATCGATAGTGCCTGTTTCTCAGCAATTTCTCCAACATAAGGGATATTAATTTTTATTCCTTTCAAAGATTGCCAATTGGAAAAACAGAAAATGGTATTTTGTTTTAATTTGCCAATTTTAGATTACTAGTAAGTTTAACTTTTGTTTTCCTTTTTCTTTTTTTCTTTTTCTTTTTTTTAATTTTTGACTACTGTTACCTCCTTCTATATGAGTTGCTTTACTTATCCTTTGCCCATTTTCCTGCTATAGAGGACTTCTCTCCAGATGCTTCTACAATAGCATTCTATTTAGACCTGTTATTTTCTTCCAGCACACCATTTTTTGCCTTCCAGTACAGTGGTTGATTAATATTTAGAAAATCACAGCTTTTTCTTAGATTAGCTCATCTAATCTCCTGGTTTTATAGACCACTAGAATATAACACCTGGAGTCAGCATATTGGGTTTGAATCCAAGCTCAAATAACTGAGCCAGCTATGGGACTTTAGGCAAGTCACTCTATTCCCCAAGGCTTAATTTCTGTTTCTGTAAAACATGCATAATAATTTTTATCTTATGAGACAGGTGTATATATTACCTGGCATAATAAGTACTCAGAGTAAGTTTAGTTATTTTTGTATTGTTGTTGGTCTTGGTATTATTAAATATGATGGCCCTGAGCTCCAGGAAAGCAAAGTGATCTGTAAACTAATCTTCATCAGGGATCTTTCACTTTTGTGCATTCTTGGTGCTTTCTTACTCTGCTTTTTTGTAGATAGTGCCTAACCTCAAGGGTGGGATTCTAATAAGATAAATAATAATGGAGCAGGTATTTTTAAAGGAGTGAGACATTATATCATGTCTCAGATAATACCAAGTAAGGCAGCCACTCTTGTGCCTGTGCATATGGTTGTTTCATATGTATAGCTATAATATCTTACTACCTAGCAGAGCTTCTGATTTTTAAGAGATTTGGAAGCACATGTAGAAATATCAGTTTGACAAATTTAGGTACCCAAAACAAACTTAAATAAAACATAAACAAAACCCAGGATGCCAAGAGTTAAGATTGCCAGAAATGAGAAAATACACTTGATTTATTTTACTGAATATGTGATATTATCCTAAATGATCTATCTGTTTATCATCTATCTATCTTTTGATCACTCAGCAGCTCTGTCTATCTATCTAGAGATAGAAATGTAGATATATCTCCTTAGGTATAGTTCCATGTTTGTAATTGGTAAATAGTTTGTGTGTCTATTTCTGCCTTTCATATGGGATCTACTTATAATGATTTTTCATTAAAACAAAACTGGATCCTGTATATGACCACCATGCCCATGTTTTGATGTTTGTAAAGGACCATAGGTAGATTTTGTGTGCTAACCAAGAAGGGCTAGAAAGAGTCCTTGTAGAATATGCAAAATGTTTGAAGGGTAATGAAGTCATGATGGCAGTCAATATCATTCATCTTCCATGGATTTTAAATCTTCACTGAGAAAGCATATGCCAGTAAGAGGAAATTATTGGCTATTTAGATAATTGAAGTCAAATTTAATGGATTCTGCTATTAACCAAAATTGAAGGATTTCTTAAGTTGTTTCCCTAAGATGAACAAAGAATAAATCAAATATATTTGTGAGACTTAGGTAACTTAAATTAATGTTTCTCATAACCATTTTATCCTAGAGTTTTATTCTATGTAAGTCTTAAGGAGAGAATAGTAGACAACTAAGAGATTTTTATCCTTCAAGAGCTTACAACATAGTGAAAGTATTTTTTTTTAAGTGAAAGCAGACAAGTGAATAAAATATATAAAAACAAACTGTTACAATTGTTATGAAGGAAACCAACAAAGGGCTGAGAAGGGCTAAGATTCCCTACAGGGAATCTACCCTAGACAGGATGCCAGGAAGAACTGAGGGAAAGGCCACTGAGATCTCACATACGGCTACAGAGGCAGAAATCGCACATTACATGGCTTCCTGGAAGGAAGGAGTTGGATTTTATGTCAACTGCAGTGGAAAGGTCTTGAAGGGCTTTAATCAGGGGAGTGAAATCATGTAAGGATACTTCAAGGAACACCATAGCTCTATTCAGACAGTAAAAGGAGACAAGACTTAAATGAGGTTATTAGTGGGAAGCCTTCCCCAAGGGAAAAGAGAATCCCTGAATAGAAAAGTGTGAAGTGTAGCACTTTCCTAGCTTATTTCTGAACCATGAAAGTCACAACTGGATTATATATCTATGAGTCATATACATTAGACTGAATTATACTCAGGATTTTTTTTGAGGGTAATGCAAATGAAGAAATGAAGAGATTAGGACAATGCAGAGAAAGGGCAGTCATCTACAGGAAAGATGAAAGTGCATTTTGGTTGGTCTCATAGCAAAAGATGAAAAGTAAGAATCTGGAATAGGTAAAGTTTTAGGAATACATGGTGATACACATCCACAGAGAAAAAGTTCTTCCTCAGTATGAAAAAGGAAGGAAGGAAGGAAGGAAGGGAGGGAGGGAGGGAGGGAGGAAGGAAGGAAGGAAGGAAGGAAGGAAGGAAGGAAGGAAGGAAGGAAGAAAGGAAGGAAGGAAGGGTGGGAGGAAGGGAGGGAGGGAGGAAGGTAGGGAGAAGAGAAGAAGGAAGAACAGACAATGCCGCATGAAATTTCCATTACTACTTTGTGTGTAAATGAGATAGGGAAGGAAATGTACAGGTTCTTCTTTTAGTAAAGAATCATGACTTGATTCCATGAAGTGTAAGTACACCTGATTTTATAGATTTAATGATTTTATTACGCTAAAGGTAACCACTACAGTGCACAAGCTTATTCGGAGTCCCTCAGGGTGCATCAGTGCCTTCACATGACATACAACTTCTGTATTCTTAAATGAAGGAAAGACAAAGAAGAGGCAGAGAATGAAGGAACTGATAGCTGACTTGGTTACAACTATTTTTTAAGGAACTAGAAAACAAAATTGAGACTTTGGGGTTTGTTTTCTGTGTATTTTTAGTGTTAAACTTTTATTATAGGAAATGTCAAGCATATGGAAAGCAAAGAGAATAGTATAATGAATGCTATATAACCATCACCCTGTTCCATCAATTGTCAACATTCTGCTATTCTTTTATGATCTATAGCTCCATCCACTTTCCACACCATCTTGATCACTATTGTTTTTTGTAACTTGAGAGTTTAAAATGTGTCTTTTGTGTTAATACAATGTTAATTCTTAATAATGTAATATTATTATGTAAGAGGATATTATCCAACATTAGTTTATTTATGGCTAATATGAATTTGATGGATTTGATTGCTGTAGAGGTAGAACAGAACAATCCTTTTTTGTCTTATTTGTGTTTTGTGCTGATGAAACTTGAAAACTAAATGGTCTGCATCTTTAGGAAGAGTCCTAGACTGGGAAGGTTTGAGGATCAGACTTCTAGACTTGTGCTCTTCTACTAACTATCCTTGTGACCTTCACTGCTCTGTGACTCAGTTTTCTTATGTTAACCTGAGTCAACTGAATGGAATACTTCCCAAAGTAGGCTCATATTCCCAAGTGGCTTATACTTCTCTTTACCAAAAAATGGCCTATGTACTTCTCATCATCTATTCAGCAACGGATCTGGTCTTCAAAGCATGGTTCAAGGTTTTCATACTGTTGTTAGATCCAATTCGATTCAATTCAACCAGTACTTACTGAGGACTGATTATATGTCAAGCACTGTTCTTGGCACCAAAGATTACAGAAGTAAGCCAAACTGACCCATATCCTAAATTTATTAATCTTTCATTTTATCAAGGTGCCACCCAATTGGAAGGTGAGATGGGATGAAAGAGATGGGATGCTCAGCAAGGGTCTCAGCTTAGAAGATAAGTTTGGATTCAAGATGGAAAAGAATGAGGAAGCTGGATATGTAGTGTGGATATGTAGGAGAAAAGCCTTCCAGGCAGAGGAAGCACTGGTAACAAATGCCCCATAGTGGAGTCTGCCTGCTGGTGTAGGAGAGTAATGAGGAGGCCAGTATGGCAAGAACCAGGGAATAATGAATGAAGCATCAGGTATTGGGAGCAGCCTACAAATTGTGAATAGCTTCTTAAGTCATATGATGATGTTGGTTTTACTCTCAGTGAGATGAGAAACCTTTGGGGTTATAACAAACTGATAAGTTTGATTTATGTTTTAAGGTCATCAGTATAGCTGAGAAGAGAGCAGAAATGAGACTAGTTAGGCTACTGCTGTCATCCAGATTAGACATGAGTGTAACTTGTTTATAGTGGGGGTAGTGATAAAGGGTTAAATTCTGGGTCTATTTTGCAGGTACAGCTGACATTTCCTTTGGGGAGTGAAAGACAGATGAAGCAAGAGTAATATCAAATGTGTTTTGTTTTGTTTTGTTTTGTTTTGTTTTGTTTTGTTTTGTTTTGTGTACCTGGATCCTAGAGCTGCTGTTACCAAAGAGGGAAGAGTCTGTTGGGGAATTGGGGAGTGATAGTGCTTAACTACCATCTCTGATATACCTACGTGATCCACAAATGTCCAGTAGCCCCTCTCTGTCTCTCTCCACCTGCCTCACTAGCTCTCTGTTTCACCTCTTCTCTGTCTCTGTCTGTCCCACATTCTCAATGTGTAGTTGTCTAGATTATGAAATATTAATCAGGAAAGTCTCCAGCATAATTTGCAACAAGTGAAAAAGAAAGTCTCCTGTCTTTATTTTTTAGTGTTATACCATATTCTGTGACCCTTCAGGTTTCCTCTAAAACTACATAAAGTTTTAAAATTGGAAGAGATCATAAAGAATATCTTGTCCAACTTTTCACTTTATAGGCGTGGACACTTAGCTCAAATAAGTTAGATGACTCACCTATGGGACAGGAAGGAGGAGAAATAAATAGCATGACTTTCTCAAAAGCAAGAAGTAAAGATATGACCATGAGAAGAGCAATTATGTGAGTAAATGATATAGTTTTAAATCCCAAAAAAGAAAACAAATAACAGAGTACAAACAAAAATGTTATATATATGCCCAGAGAGGAAAAGTGAGTGGTAGCAAATGAAGTAGTTTTGACATGATGGCAAAATAGACAATTCATTGCAAAGCTTTTGTTAAGTTTTTCAATTCAATAGTTTTTTTTGAAAAATAATACTAATTTGCAATTTCTTCTCATTAATTCTTCTTTTTTTTAAATGTTTATTTATTTTTGAGAGAGAGAGACAGAGCATGAGTAGGCGAGGGGCAGAGAGAGAGGGAGACACAGAATCCAAAGCAGGCTCCAGGCTCTGAGCTGTTAGCACAGAGCCCGACGTGGGCCTTGAACGACGAACTGTGAGATCATGACCTGAACCAAAGTTGGACCATTAACCAACTGAACCACCCAGGCACCCCCTCATTAATACCTCTTAGGATTTTTCCAGGTTTGTAGAAATTAAGACAGAACACATGACTTTATACTGTTGGCCTATAGTATAAAAGTGGTTTCTAAAACAAAAGTATTTAATGTCTATTTTGTTTGCAAATTCAGACTCACATAAACCTAATTTACTTTTAAAGAACCTAACTTGAGGGGCACTTGGGTGGCTCAGCTCGTTAAGTGTCCGACTCTTGACTTTGGTGCAGGTCATGATCTCACAGTTCATGGGTCGGAGCCTTCTGTCCAGCTCTGCGCTGACAGTGTGGAGCCCACTTGGGATCCTCTCTTTCTCCCTCTCTCTCTGACACTCCCCTGCTCGCTCGCTCTTTCTCTCTCTCTCTCAAAATAAATAAATAAACTTAGAAAAAAATCTAACTTGAAGTAGAGCAAAATTAAAAGCATCCCTCTTATGTGGACTTTTATCTCTTGTCAAAATATTTTAATTACTGTCATTTTGTTTTGATTTTCCAAAGTTAAATGATAGCTTCAAAATCATGTTGTAACAAAGCTCTAGGGTGAAAACTATTATTTCCTTGGTTAGTTTGAATTTGTGTGTGTACTTTACATTCATGAACATATATGTAATAAATAAATAAATAAATGTAAGTAAATAAATGTCAGTAAATGGTGATAGAAATCCTTTTCCCCCATAACTTTACATATATGCATGAAGAAAAGGCCTGTTTATCTTAACTCAGTCACATGTTTGCCTAAGTTAGAACCTTTAGAATGATACAAAATGTAGTTAGCTGTTGCATTATTTAAGGGAAAGGAAAACAAACAAACAAACCTGGCTTACACTTAATCATTACCTTTCTGAGCTTCAGTTTTCTTATCTGAAGAACTGAAATTATCATACTTGCTGTAGTTACCTGCTTGGTGATTATAATGACCAAAGGAGATAATGCCTTTGAAAGCTCCCTGATACACTGTGACAATGCTATTAGTATGCCCATTCAGAAAACATAGTCAACTTATCTTTTTCCGGATGGGAAAAGACAGTATCCTAGAGTCAATCAACAACAACAAAAAAAGCAGTGTTTCCACGCTCTTTAAATAAACCTGTGTCTGTATGCTTGACATTTTAAAGAAGTAAGTCACATCCTGTGTGCTAGAATAGAAATATAGTGAGTTTTCCTTCAATTCCTAAAATTAAATGTGATTTCACTACAGTAGTTATTTTGCTCTTTATTACTGCATACAGGTGTTCATTGGTACAGCACTGCTCTCTGAAAACCCTTGCCCAGGACTCAGCCCCTGTAGGTGTGGATGCCTGAGGAAAGAGTTCCTTAAGCTGAGAGCCAGCAATTGGCACCTTGTGGATTCAACCTTTGTAATTCAATTAAATTTTATTGAATTCCAATGAAGAAAATCTATAGGGGGCAAATCTTCAGAGCTACCTTACAGTGGAACTTCCTTCCAAAACTGGAAACCAATTTTGAAACTTACTGTTTCCAAAATAGCATTGTAAATGAATAGGCTATCAAAGGACACCTATAATTATGTTTTGTTTTTTTTTTTCACATCATGTGAAAACACATACACTTTCAGAGTGACACATTTAGCCATCTCCAAATCAAATCAACATTTTCCCTAAATAAAGCCAACATGGCTCCATGTCATGGATCATTTTGGAAAACATTCTTTTTCCTGCTCCTGGCCATTTTAAGATACCTTTTACATTTTATTTTAGCACCAAAATTGTATTTGGTTATTAAAAATTTCTCCAATCATTATTTGAGTATGAGTCTACATCTCTTTTTTTTAACCTTTATTTTTGAGAGAGAGAGAGACAGAGAGACAGAGTGCGAAAAGGGTAGGGGCAGAGAGAGAGGGAGACACAGAATTTAAAGCAGGTGCCAGGCTCTGAGCTGTCAGCACAGAGCCCAACACAGGGCTTGAACTCACTAACTGTGAGATCATGACCTGAGCTGAAGTCAGAAACTTAAATGACTGAGCTACCCAGGCGCCCCTACACCTTTATTATCATTATAATTGATTACCTGGATGATTTTATCTTAAAGAATAGTGGTAAGATGACCAATTAGCCCACACACATTAGTGAGTACCTATTATTTTTCAGGCTAGATGCTGTGGGAATAAGAGCACAAGAGACATAATTCCTACCTTCAAGGTGTTTACAGACTAGTTGGAAGATGAGAATAAAAATGTTAAAAAAAAAAAAAAAAAAAAAGAAATACCCTAAGAATTATATTAGAGTATGGACAAAATTCAAGAACAGACATGAGATAAGGACTCTCATTTACTGACTCAGAATCCAAGAATGGGGCTTAAGAATATGTTTTTTTTTGTTTTGTTTTGTTTTGAGAGAGAGAGAGAGAGAGAGAGAGAGAGAGAGAGAGCATATGCGTGAGTGGGGGAGGGGCATAGGAGGAGGGAGAGAGTGAGAATCCCAAGCAAGCTTCACACCCAGCTTAGAGTCAGATAAGGGGCTTGATATCACCATGGTGAGATCACAACCTGAGTTGAAATCAAGACTTGAATGCTTAACCAACTAAGCCACCCAGGTGTCCCAAGAATATGTGTTTTTAAAGCTCCCAAGATTTGGAGAGATAAACAGGTTTAGAAGCTACTGGTATTCCACTTTGTCTCCTTCCAGTCTCTCCTCCAGGCTCTGCTTAGTGCTCTCAAAGTTTACAGAAAAATCTCATAGGTGCCCCATCCATCAGCCTTTTTCCAGGTCTTACCTGCTTGACCCACAGGCAGTCTACTACAAGGTGATGGCTGTCTCCTAGTTCCCCGCCCCCCTCTCTGAACAGCCCTCCTCAGTGTTGTTTAATGGTTCTGAATCCTTTGCTCACACCTCAAATACTGATGTTTCCTTTTTTCCTCTTCTTATTCCTAGTCTCTTGCAGGATGACATCCCCCATTCTTGCACTTTAGTGACAGGACTCAGTTATACCCTGGATGATTCCTAATCCTACAATCGTAGCTCAGACCTCTTCATATCTCCAGTTGGATCCCTGTCAGGTTCTCCAGACTCAAAATTGTTCAAAATCAAACTCATTTTATCTGCAAAGGTCAAACCATCCTTCAGTGACTGTAGGATGTGAGGTGGTTAGGTAGGTGAAATGAGGTGGGGACAGGGGAAAATGGGAAGTGAGACCTTCAGCTCAGGTCATGATCTCACAGTTTGTGAGTTCAAGCCCCAAATCTGGCTCTGTGCTGACAGTGTGGAGCCTGCTTGGGATTCTCTCTCTCCCTCTCCCTCTCTGTCTGTCCCTCCACCAATGGTGCTCTCTCTCTCAAAATAAATAAATTAACTTAAAAAAAAAGCTAGGAATTAGTCACCCTCAAATTGTTTTTCTATATGACCATGCATCCTCTTATTAACTAAGGCCTCTTTGTTCTACCTAAGGATGAAGACTTCCTCTCTCCTCCTACACCCGTTGTCCTATTTGAAGTTACCATCTGATTGTTGATAACTCTCTCCTGAGTTGGAAGATGCTCAGATTGACTCAAGTTTCTGCTATCTTTAATCTCACTAGATATGAATTATATTTCTTAAATTAACAATCTGAAATTTAGAGACCTTCTCACATTTTGAAGAATCTGAATCATACTTTCATTTAATTTCATTTTTATCATGTTCATCATTTATGAAGTTGTCTAAAACTTAGGGCTGTGTGGAGTTTTAAAGAATCATTTAGAAAGACACTCCAAGGGGTTACTCTAGCTTAGCTCTTTAATATAAGAAAAAATAACAATTGAAAAAAGATATTTGCATTGTGCCTGTAAAGATTTTAAAGCAAAAACTCTTCAGTGTCTAAGAACTAGTTTTTGTTTGTTTGTTTGTTTTTTCAGCCTTCTGTTCTGATGCCTAGTAAGCTAACAGGATATTTTTCCTGATGTTAACATCCTTTGCATAGTCCTAGGCATTATTTCTTCTATTGTAGAACCGTTTTTTTTTCTTATTTTAACTTTGTAGTACATCATTTTTGTTTGTTTGTTTTGTTTTGTACTATGTTGGCTAACTTCAGCTATAGATAGATATCTGTATATATTTGTGCTGTAGATAACAATAGAAATTTTAGGATTTTTCCCCGTTACTATAGTTTTTAAAAAGTGGGCTGTTTCTCAGTTCAGATCTCATTTTCCTCTGAACAACAGTGATGCTTTCAGTGTCCTTTCTCTTTTCTCTTTATTTAGTAGGTGGAGAGAAATTTCTGCACATTTATAGAGGCAGTAATTCAGGCATTTGTGCAAATTTTCTTCAAAGACTACTCTTCACATTTAACCCTCTGCTATATTCTTACTTCTGTATCTCACAATCAGAAGAAATGAATAAGATGAAGTAAATTGTCTGAGCAATCAGAAGTCGTTCCTCAAGCAATCTATCCGAATATCATTTGTGAGTCGTCTACACCAATGACAATTCTTCTCCTTGCTCACAGTGCCGTGTAAATTATGCATGCAATTTCCTGACAACTTGTCAGTCACCTTGCTTTTATTCCAGAGGAATCCAAGCAGTTATGGCACTTTAAGGTGAGGAATAAGGAATGCAGGGCTATAGGATAGTTTTGTCTTTTTTTTCCTGTTCAGGCTTCCCTGATGGCCCTTTGCTAAGGCAGTACTGACAAATCTTGCAGTTGTCACCTTCTGGTTTACTAGGGGAACCCTGCCTTGGGGGTTCCCTGAAAACTTCACACATCTCACAGGAAATATTAAAAAGTAGGGGCGCCTGGGTGGCTGGGTCAGTTGAGCATCTAATTCTTGGTTTTGGCTCAGGTCATGGTCTCAAGGCTTTGTGGATTCCAGCCCCTTTGGGTTCTGCCCTGGCAGAGTGGAGCCTCTTCTCTCCCTCTCTCTCTCTGCCCTTCCCCCACTTGTGCTGTGTTTGTCTCTCTCTCACAATAAATAAATAAACTTTAATATAAGAACCAGCCAGTATGTGGAAAGATGTAAGAAAGTCACGATTGGGAACTTGGGATTTTGGTTTCTTTTATTTGCTAGGATTGTTGACGGTTATATTTTGAAGGTAAAGAGGTAGGTGAGAGTCATCTGCATATTTGACCAAAAAAGGAAAGTTTTTAGGGCATAATTGAAACACATGGCACTTAGAGTTACTTGAAAAGCATTTGGACCTATATTTTGAGTTGTCATTATTTTTTTAAAGCAAATTAATTGGAATCTGAATTCAAGTTCCTATGCACACACACTCACATACACAGACACACAGTCACACACACTCACATACACACACACAGTGGCATGCTGGAGATGGTTGGCATTGCCTTGAAATAGTCATTTTGTACACCTCTCCCCATCTCCAGTTCAGTGACTTGAGGTTAATAGCTTGAAATTGACTATGGTGGCATATTTAGTCTGCAGAAATTGACAAATGCTGCAAATCAGGGGTTTTTTGTTTGTTTCTTTTTATTTTTCCAAAGTGCTAGTGGTTAAACATTGAACAGCACATCACTGCCATAACAGGGCATGCTTTCCTCAAATTTCCATGGCCATTGCAGGATGTTTCACATCTGTCTAAAATATCATTGCAGAGTCATTCAATGAAGGTTTAATTTCAATATAGCTTTATTCCCAACTTTTGTCCCAGAGGGTGGCAGCATGGTGCAATAAAAAGTACCTGGGGCTTTGTATTAGAAGGTGTTGTTAATCCCTGCCCTATCCCTTTGCCTCTTTGACTTTAGAAAAGCTCACTGAGCCAAAAATTCTTCCTCTTAAAGTGGGGATAGTAATACTACTATGGAGACTGAATGATAGGTAGAGTATGTGGCGGAGTCAAATTGAGTCAATGGGAGCCCTCCCTCCCCAGTATCATGGACTAATGGGGTTTGATATTAAAGGGTCCTCAAGAAATGTTTTACCTTCTAATCTCACGAAACCAAAATCTATGAGCTGGATGAGATCTTGGGAAAAGTTTAGTATCTTTATTTCACAGATAAGGTCATTGATATAAGTGAGTAATCCAAAGCAGATCTCTCGAATTCTAATAAAGTTCAGTAGAACTTTCTCTACTCTTCTATGGCACCACCTCTAGGTACATCATGTAACTATTTCTTCTGTCTTTTCCCTCTTGTCCACCCTTTCTTCATTCTTTATGTCTTCCTTCTCCTTCTTTCTCAATTCAGTATAATTTTATTTTGATTTTACTAAGTTGCTCTGGTGCTTTGAGAAAGGTAGATTACTTGACTAAAATTTAGATCCTCTGCAAAAGCTTATCTTACTTGAATGGTGAAACCTATAAATGTCAGGTGAATTAAAGAGGTGTGAGCAGATCAGGTGACCCATGGAGGGTGACCCAGGGGGGAAAAAAAGCTATTTAGTAGGAAGAACAAGAAGGAAAATGCTATTTCCTGAGAGCTTATTATGTGCCATATTTTGTTCTAGCAATTTCATGATTGCACTTACTTTTAGATGTTATGCTATTTTTACCAATAAGGAAATTAAGTTTTTGTGGCCTTAAGGTATCTTGCCCAAACTCATACAATCAATTCATGGTGCAGTTATGACTCAAAACCAAGGTGGGCATCCACTGCCCTTTGTTCCCATGCTAAATTAGTCGAGTCAGAGTTGATAGTTCCCTCTCTATTCGTTTTCCTTCATGATTTGAAATTGGCCTTTATAAGTAATATGTTTTGTTGAGTTCAGCCCATTTAAATAGACATGTTTCAGGCCATGTTTTAAAATTTCTGGAAACCTATTTAGTTTCTACTTCCAACTAATGTTTACATTTTAAAAGATTGTACAAGCCATCCAAATTTCTAAGACAATAAGTATTACTTCAGGTAATACATGCAAATTTACACAGTGTATTCTACTGAATTTTGGTTTTGTTACAAGATGAGAGTCAAAATCAGGAAGAATTCTGAAGGTGATAGAGAAGTGCCATTTAAAAGGAGTAACCTAAAAGGCAGAGGAAGGAGAAGTGGAAGATATGGACGACATAGTGCACTCACTTCACAGTCTTGTCTAGGCTCATCCCAGGCAAAGTTCTTTTTGTAGATCAAGAGGCCCCATAAATGCCCCATTTATGGCCATCTGATGGGGTCCACAAGGTAAAGTAGATGAAGAGTTATAGAAAAGCATGAGCCTCTGGAGGAGATAAAAGATTACAATTCAGCTGGTTTTCAGAAGTCAGAAGTAGGATGATTCATTATGAGATCAGAAATGCAGATTCATAAAGGACAGCTGTCAACAATGGAATCTGTTTATGCCCACTCAGTACAGAAAGTACTTCTATTGCGCTTTGGTCTCTTCAGTCATATGAAGAATATTCTTGTGAGGATTGTTAACACCTCATGAATTGCCTTCAGAAGGCTTAAAACTCACCCAGGAGGATCTTCCCTGTGCCAGGTTTGATCCTGGGACTTGCTTACAGAAAGGAAAAACTAGTGAAAGGGAAAGCGTGTTCTGTTATTTTTTCTACTTCATACACTGAAAGATATTTAAATGTAAGCTTTTGTTTTGATTAGGGACTACTGGACCATGATAGTGTGTTTTACATCGGTGTAATAAGCTCAGAATATGTAATGTCATGAACTGAAAGTCAGTAAAAGAAAAGAATATGATAACAATAAGAACGGAAGCTACCATTACTGTGTTTTATTTACAGCAGTGTCTGATACATGATAAATATTGGTGATGATGAGTAGGAGGATGATGACAATGATGGTGATGGTAGCACTGGTGGTGACAATGATGATGATAATGATGTGATGTAATGGTGGTGTTGATGATGATGATAGTGGTGATGATGGTGTGCCAGGCACTGTGCATTATTTCATTCAATGCCTGAGAACTCTGTGCAACAGAGATCATCACTGTTTTACAGATGAGTAACTTATCTTGTATCACACAGCCAAGAAATGGTGAAGTCAGGGTTGCTAAGGCTCTGTGTGTTCGACAGCATGCTATATTTAAAGGCCATTCTTAAAGCACCTGCTTTGGCTGGTTAGTCAAGACTAAAGAAAAACCCAAAGCAGGAATTTTTCTGCTTTTTGCTTTTCTTCTCTTAGAATGGGATAATCACACTTTAACCATTGCCTGTGATAATTATGCATGCATGCACATACATATAACTATCTTTAAGTAGAATAGGATTCTTTTGACAGTGACTGAAAATGCATTAATTTGGAATAAACATTCAAAAACAGATCAGTTGTTTTTGATGAAAATTGTTATGTAGCCTATGAGGCAGGGAGAGAGAAGTTCCAGAGATCTGGACTCTGCAAACATTAAGTGTAACTGCCAATGCAAAAGTAATCTACACACACATCCAGTGGTCAACAGAGTAACACACCAATCATTTAGTCCACACTCACAAAAACCATCAATGGTAGAATCTTTTCCTATCATGATCAACAATTTATATAATTGCAAAAAAGAAGAAGAGAATTTTCTTGAGGTTGTTTGTCTATAGTTTGCAGAATATGACAACCACAATTCTCATGCAGATTTTTTTCCCACTGACAAATAACATCTACTGTTTATTTGGTTTTGATTTCACATACACATCATACCATATCTGCACTAATTGTGCACTTAACTAACAAGAATGATGCATAGTTAAATGAAATTTTATTTGCTAGTAAATATACCTCAAAAAGGTAAGGAAATGTTCCATGGAAATATTGAAAATATTTATTTTGAAAAAAAAAGGAGACAATAGTTTGTACAAAAATCAGGCATCATGGATTTTTAAGAAGAATTAATATTTAGCTTATTGCTAAAATAAAAATGCTGGCTTTTTAAAAAATGTGTAATTTCTACTTTCTGCCTGACAGGAAGCCATCCACAATGTCTCAAGAGACCATACATTACAGATCTAATAATAAAGCAATATATGGAGTTCATGATTAGTTAAATAGTAGCTGGTACATCTTCCTAATTTTATCAAATCACTTGTAGTCTGTAAACTGGACTGAAAGCTATAAAACCACATTTAATAATACACAGAGTCAGTAGTGCTTTTTCACCCCTAAATATCTCTGGATGAGATGGAAAACTCATATGGGGATAAACTGAAAATTTGCTTCTCACTTGTTAATAACAGCAACAATAATGATAATAAAACATAATAATTAACATGGAGTGTCTAATTGTTTTAGGTATGGTACTAAATACTTAACATGAGTTCTCGTTTAAGCTGCAAATAAGACTATGAGATAGATCAGCAAACTGAGGCACATAGACACTAAATGACTTGCCTTTGGTCACCCTGTCTTGAAAGTGGCAGATAAAGGCTTTATATTTTTTGTAAGTTTATTTATTTATTTTGAAAGAGAAAGGGAGGGAGGGAGTGAGAGAGGGAGAGAGAGAATCCCAAGCAGGCACCACACTGTCAGCGCAGAGCCTGACTCGCAGCTTGATCGCACAAACCATGAGATTGCAACCTGAGCCGAAAGCAAGAGTTGGACACTCAACCAACTGAGCCACCCAGGCACTCTGAGAAAGGCTTTAAACCCAGAGACAGAGTCCAACTCCTGAAACTGAGCCTTTAGTATGCAAAGGGATAGAAAGCAAAAGAGTAATAACATTACTGACTGATTTTTTTTTTTTTTTTTTTTTTTATTTTTATTTATTTTTGGGACAGAGAGAGACAGAGCATGAACGGGGGAGGGGCAGAGAGAGAGGGAGACACAGAATTGGAAACAGGCTCCAGGCTCCGAGCCATCAGCCCAGAGCCCGACGCGGGGCTCGAACTCACGGACCGCGAGATCGTGACCTGGCTGAAGTCGGACGCTCAACCGACTGCGCCACCCAGGCGCCCCCATTACTGACTGATTTAATCCACTGCTGAATTTTGGGTTCCAGATGTTTAGGGAATAAGATATGGTGTGATATTAATCATGTAGCAGAGACTGACTTGGGTCCTAATCCAGAAACTTATTAATTTTCTGACCTTTGGTGAATTATTTAATGCCTCCAGCCTTCACTTTCCTCAGTAGTTAAGTGATGATAATAGCACCTCATGGAATTATTGTGACAGTGTAAAAAGCTAAATCCCCTAGCATAAATATGAGAGTTTGATATTAGTATTATTTCTGGTTCTGCTGTTGTAATATCAGTATGCCTTAAATATAAACTACGCTAGGGAAGGGGTGAATTCATGTGCCCAATTGTACCAGGGAATCCTTGAAGAATAAAATGAAGACAGAAAAAGGAAGGGAAGATTATACCAGAAATGGGAATCAAAGGCACAGACCTAAGAAAGACCTTGATGTGAGAGAGAGATGGTAAATGCATTTAGCCTCACAGGACCAAAGGTTTCACATAAGATAAGGTAGGAATGAGATGGGCTATTGTATATAATTTTGTTTCATGACTCAAAATAAACAGTCATCATATTTGATTCTGATAAGTGTTCTCAACTTTTTTTGTAAAAATCCCTTATTTAAGTGTAAAAGAAGCAGAAGGCTTTCATTTGGCTTAATAATGATCCTGAGAATATTAACTCTCTGTGTAACTATCCTTATATGTCTAATCACCTGGGACCGTTGTTAAAAATTCAGATCCCTGACCTTCTCTAGATTTGGGGTAGAACCCAGGATTCTATGCATTTACTATCACTTGCAAGTAATTTTTATCATTAGGAAAGTTTCGGAAACAAGGCTGTAATCCACCCTCCACATCACTGGCAAAATAATCTTTATAAAACGAATAATTTACCAGCCAAGGATTCTTACATAGCTTGCCACTGGGTCTCAGATGAAGCACAGATACTTGGGGGGAGCATTCAAGATCGTACACAACCTGTTCTGATCTACTTTTAAAACCACTCTCCTCTGCCCCTGTTTTCCAGCCATACCACACTGCACACAGGTCTCTGTTCATGCTTTTTGTGTCCTGTGGCCTGAATTCCCCCACATCTGCTTTCTTACCTAGAAAAATGACACATGCTTAAAAGCTGAGTTCAAATGTCACCTGTTCTATTGTAGCCATCCCACATCCCATTAAGGAACCCCCGCCCCTGCCTTTCTGACTTTCCATAGCATTTTGCACTGACATTTCTTGTATGTCAGTGGTACACATTATCAGTTTCGGAAAGGGTTCAGACTCTGTTTTATTTACCTTCTACCTCTCACTGCTCAGAATACTGCTTAACACAAAGGAAGTGCTCAATAAACATTGGTTGATAACTGAATGCATGAGTGAAGATTCATTTCACACTCTGTATTTTAGTTTGTTCCTTGAGTAATGGAAGACCTGTTAGAAAGACAACTGGGGCTTTTGCCAAATTATTTTCACCTTTTTTTTTTTTTTGAAGTGGCCTGTCATTGGTGAACTTTAATAAGCCTTTTAAAATTAAGATCCTTTGATTTTTAATAACAAAAAATATGCAGTCTAGAGTCCATTTTACACCGTGCCTCTTTGTTAGAATAGCATGGAGCTTCAAAGTTGCCATACACTGGAGTGTGAGTTAAAGCCCATGCATTATCTGACATAATAGGAGATGCCTTTCCTGCTCTCTCTCTTATGTGGACATTTTGCACATTCAGGGAAAGTGATACCGTGGCTAAAAAAGAAAAGCCAGAGGGTGAGGTGGAGGGAAAAAAAAGGGCAAATGCAAAATGAAGACACCCAATGCTGGAAAGGAAAAATAAAGGTTAAAGAACAGCTAGTTTTCTTCGCAGAGACTGTAAAATGAAATCCTTTATGTTTTTATCCTACAAAATTTTAGGTCTTCCTAAATTTGCCTAAGCTAACTTACTTTTCTGAGGGAAGATCTTTTTTTATTGTCCCATGTTTTGGTGCCAATTTTTGTAGCACATACTAAAGCTAAATTTGCAGCCGGTTAGCATATAATTTATTTTAAAAGCTTAAATAGGATCTTTTCCATGCAAGGTAAAGCTTTTAAAATACAAAACAAGCAAGAACAGTGAATAGCTGTTACTCATTCCATGTCTACCCTTGAGTGGTGTTTATGGAGGGGACTGGGTGTATTTCAGCTGGAGTGCCTGGTCTCAGCGGTAAATGCAACGCTCTCCTGACATCACTCTCAAGAGAATGAGAGGCTGTTTGTGTAAGAGTTTGAAATGTTATCTTTTGAGGCAGGGCTAATGCGATTCTATGTCAGTTCTCCTCTTATTTTTCTCTTTGGTGGAGTCACCAATGTCACCATGTTCTCGAAATTAAGAATCCATGCACGAAACACCAAAGGCCAAATAAGAGATTCTTCTTCTGATACTTGTTTTCACCAAACTTGTTGATCTCCTTCTAATTACTTGTCATTTGGCTTCATAAAGTACTTTTTATCTTGAATTCTCAAAATAGTTTGTGGAGATTATCTTGTTTTTCTTCGCAGTGTTTCTAAGAGCAGAATGCATTTCATTCCTATTTAATGGCAGAGATGAAAGAGATTCTGTGCATTGGATTTCAGAAACTTTGCAGCAGGAAATGAGGTGGTAGCAAATTTACTCATTAAGATCTAAGTCTGCAGACTATAAATTTATCTTCAACACTGTACGAGGTTAGCACACCTTTTTTCCAGTTGCTTCGGTACCTGGTGCCCTGAGTGGTGTATCTGCCTGGACATCCTTCTGTGCCAGGCTTGCTTGATTGGCGGGGAGGGGAGCTGCTACATTTTTTGCGTTTATTTTCTATTTTAAGACAGAGACACTGAAACAGAGAAGGGAAAAGTTATTTGTTTAAGAGCAAAAAATTACTCATTAAATCTAATTCTACAATAGGAAACTATTGATTTCTATCCATGCTATCTACGTACATTGGTTTTTGTCACTTATTTTTCTTTTCTTCTCCTCTTCTGCCTCCTCCTCCTCATTATTATTATTACTATTATTACTATTGTTATTACTATTATTATTATTATTGGTTTTCTTTGTGGTCCTTTACTTTGAGATAAGTTGAACTAGATGTCAAAGAAAAGGCCAATTAGAAAAGGTGTGTAAATAGTAAAATGACTGATTCTTTGACCCTTGAAAGAAAAAGAAAGTCATGCAAACAAGTTTAAAAGAATTGTTCAGTTGGATGATTCTGAAACTATGCAGCCTTGTTATTAACGCTGAAAACTTTAATTACATTTCATTATACTATATTAGCTTCTCTTAATTGCTGAAAGGGGACTATGAAAGCAAAAACAAAAATGCCTAATCTCTAGAAGCTAGATTTTCCTTCGCTGCTTTGTAATGTAAATGTGCCTGTGTGTATATTAAAATTCACACACTCCATCCATCTCTCTGGCTTTTAACGGAGGGGTCACCTGACTTCACCTAGAGCCGCCCCCCTCCCTTTCGCAGAGGAAACCCAAAAGTGAGAGACAGGCGCTTACAGAACACAGGTTCTCATGCTGGGAGATGTAAATGACCCCGACTGAACGGAATCCAGTGAGGTTGCTGGTGGGGGTTGGGGAAAGAGAAACGGAGGGAGAGTGCAAAAGCGACCGAGGGGAGAGAGAGAGGGAGGGAGAGAGGGAGAGCGGGAGGGAGGGTAGGAGGGAGGGAGGGAGGGAGTGAGAGAGAGAGAGAGAGAGAGAGGGGGAGAGAGAGAGAGAGAGAAGTGCTGCATGCTTCATCTTTGAGAAGAGGGGAAAACAAAAGACCTCAGCGGCAGTTTTGTTGCTGTGTCTGGCTTAAAGAGGAAAATTCTGGACATCCATGCTGAAAAAATCAAAGCTCAGCTGAGACTACTTCTATCAAGAAAATTACATTATCTGAGAATGGGTTGGATCAGTACAGGTGGTTTGAGAAGACACTGACTGAGGACCATGGAAAGGTGGGAGAGGACGTGCGGCTTCTCTGCTTCCTTTGAACAGAGCTCTAGGTTAGTAAGCTGAAACTGCCCCGGTCTGGCTTAAATATCTATATGTGTCTGTGTGTGTGTTTTCTATTTATAACCTCCAAACCTTCCTGCTCCCCAACCCCTGGGTAGGCAGTGCCATATTTCACCAGATGTGAACCTAAACTTGATTTGAGTCTCACTACATTACCAAATGCCTCTCCTTTGCTTGCGGAGCTTTTGTTCAATACAGCCAGCGGAGAGCCGTCATGATGTCTCCTCTGAGTCAGAATGTGTGTTTGAGCCCTTAGATTGTCAGGTGGCTGTTTGGAGAATAGTTAGCATTTTGCTCCAGAAGGCTGCAAATGCATGATTAGGTTATTGTGAGATGTAAACAGCAAATATCTGCTGACTTGGCGTTTCTTGTAATATCAGAGTAATTCAGAGATATCTGACTGAATTTGCCTTATCTGAATTTTCCACATAATTGAGTTCAAATATAATAAGTTTGAAATGGCACCCTACCAACAAAGGCACACACCAGGTATTCTTATGGCAGAGAATGTTTTACCTCCCACTGGAGCCAAAGCTTTAAAATGTATTTCACTGGGACCGGGTTTGAGGAAAGACTACAATATGTCATCATTAAAATACATGCCAAGGCGTTTTTTGTAAGTGGGTATAGATGTGTGTAAAACAAACACATAATTTCTCTTGTTTCTTGCTGTGCAGATAGAGTGTCTTTTGTTCCAGCATGTGTATTTTCCTGTGTTTTTACAAAGAAAGCATTGCCTGTGCGTTCTGTGATAGGAGACTTGCATACCAGTTTGCCATTGTGCACTCAAGAATCAGCTCTATTCGGAAGTAAACTGCCCAGAGGTATTAGTCAAGAAGCTGGAGGAGGGTGGGGAGTGGGGGGGAGAGGTGGTTTTTTTCTCCCCCCCCCCTTTTTTTTAAACTATCAGCCCCGAAGTGTCTAATTCACATGATTTTTAGAGGAAATGGGGAAAGGCATTTAGTTTTGAATTGGATGCAGATCTGTGCCGTGCAATTGCCAAAGACTACATCAGGAAGATGCTCAAAGGAGAGGGAATCAGATTCGTAATGGACTCTCTAAGAAAATGTTCTGTGAGGGTGACTGGCTGGGTCCCTTTTGACCAAATTAAGATGCGCTCTGGCAGTGCACTAGCAGCTGTGAGCTGACATTTTCTTGTGAACCTAGTGAAAAATGGCTCCATATCTCTCCTCCCAGTCCTGAGGAGATGGTCTCTTCGAGTTGTTGAGCCTTCCTCCAACGTGATTTGCTCCTATGGCTGTTTTCTAATAGGGACAGACAGGCTCTTGGTTCCTTTCAGTTCACCTGCCTTTTTAGATCTCGGCTTGAATGGGGAGTGGGTGGTGACGGTGTTACTTCGAGTACAAACTACCCAGCAAGGCTGACAGAAGATATTTTCTTGGCAGTCACATTTCCATTTTTAAAAACATAGGTTATATTTCTTTGGACATAATATAAAGCACTTTTTGTTGTTGTTAAGTGGGCTAGTAAACAATTTCTCCAAGGAAAGACGCACGCATGTGTGACACTTCACATTTGGACTTTCCACATGGGAAGTGACAGGTAAAAACATAGGGATACTTGCCCATCAGCCATCTCTGAAAAGATAAAGCTGCCCTCATCTTTCTTACCATTTTTCCCCCGTTTTTGAATCGTGACTCGGGCAAGGAGAAGGATCATGTCCCAGAGTTAGAATGCACGGAGGTAATATACTACGGTCCTGTACTACTCATGTGCTTATTAAGGAATTCCTGTGCTGAGCAGGGAGTGGAGGTGATACAGAGCTACACCACTCCTTTATTGAGGCTTTGGTTTGTGAACCAACCAGCAGAGGCAGGATGCACTTTAGCAGAGACCTGTATGTTTGAGGAACTGGTTAAGTGAATGTTTCATTTGGGGGTGTGTGAAATTGGTTGTTCTCTGTTATACAACATTCTAAGAGGATCGTGTGAGTGTAGAGTGGATTCAGGAGGAAGGGGTTGTTGGGCTTCTCACATTTTAGGTAAGAAGTACAGCACTATCCACTAGAGAGGACAACATGAGAATGCACAACAGTACAAGAGTGTGTGCACTGTGCAGAAACAGTAGTTCTTTACATTGCATGGTAGTTCCCGAATTACAGGAATTTGGGAAAAAAACCTCAAGACTTCCTGGAAAATGGCATGCAGTCACCTCTATATTATGACAAAGTAAGACTTCTAGCACAATAATTTTAACTGCATTATGGGAACAGTTCCGTAAGTGCTTTCGGTATTCTACCACTTGTACCACTGAAGGATATATCTTAAGGGTTTGCATCTTGGACACTTACATAGGACAGGGGTTACAACGCAGATTTTCTTGGAGTTTGTTTGGAATATTTTTGATAGAATTTACCAGGGCCAATGGGCTGTGCCTCTTTAGTAGAACAACAGGAGTGAAACTTTAACACTGCATGCAGATCTAATTACTGCTTTTATACATGTGGACAATTTGACTATGGTATGTAGTGTGCTTTGGGGAAATTGATGCACTTGTAGTCGAACAGTAAAGGAAACAATAGATAATACAATGAAAACATGGATGTCAACATTAGTGGGAAGGTTAGTAGGGTCTCTGTAAATATTGTTAATGACTACAGGTGAGGGCATTTTACCCACAGAAATTTCAGATGCCTAGAACCAGAGGACCATGTTTGTAAAACTAAGGGCATGGCTTACCAGCTATTATAGAAGCTGGATGGCACTAATATGTAAACCAGATAATATGTACATACAAAAGAATCATGAACCCTGGGAACTTCCCACCAATGGAATTTTGTTTTAAAAGCAGAGAAACAGCTTTAACATAGAAGCAGTTCACAGACCAGCAGCCATCAAGGGAGAACTGAGAAAATCTAGGACTAGTATGAAATTTTCGTAATGAGGCGCATGTGATGCCTAAGTGACCCTCAGGATACCAGTAAGTTCTTAATGAGGGCTAAAACAGAAAAGTCCACATGTTGAAATAAATTTCAGTATGCCTACATTCTTATAACTTCAAGTTTGGAAAATAGAAAATTTCCTGACAGTAAAATTAGTTGTTCATAGTGTTCCTGTGGAATAGATAGGAAAAGTTGAAATAAAGCAATTAAATTTCTGAAAAAGATATTTTACCCTAGCTGAATTATTCTTGGATTGTTTTTGAACAGAAAACTTCTAACTTTCTGAAAATATCATAAGTAGTAATGGCCTCCTTTGTAAGGTCCATTTTCTCTATTACTTTTAGAACTCTACTACCATAAATTCCATTTTCAATTTTTTAAAAAATGTTTATTTATTTATTTTGAGAGAGAGAGAGAAAGAGAGAGCAAGTGAGGAAGGGGCAGAGAGAGAAGGGGAGAGGATCCCCTTGACGCAGGGCTCAGACTCACAAACCATGAGATTGTGACCTGAACTGAGATCAAGAGTCAGATGCTAAACCAACTGAGCCACCCAGGCACCCCAAGTCTCTGAGTTTAAAATGCTTTAATTTTCTGTTCATTTTAGGTACATTTCTCTTCTAAGTCTGTCGTATCTTCAGCTTTTACTCTAACTCACACAGCATGTGGCAATCTCACTTCTAAGACCTCAATTGCTTAGTCTGAAGATGGCAGATGTTTAATATATGACTAAAAAAATAAAAATGTATTACTATTTGATTGCATTAGGTAATACCCTAAAAAAGGTTAGAACTTTCTTATGGTGGGAATTCTCAGTCCAAGTGATTCACAGATTCCAGAGGTTAAAGCAGATACTATATAACTCAAGCATATTAAGAGTCATAAAATACATTAAATATACAATATGGGGGTTAGTTCTTTTTCTAGTGCTTATCACAAGGACAGATTTCTGTCAAATAATATCTCTGTCAAAGAGTGTGTTTTCCGGGAGCAGTGCATCATTCTGTTTCCTCTCATAGATCCCCTGCCCAGTCTCCCAAATTACACAAAAAATATATCTAATTCAATGAAAGTGATAATGATAAAAAAAGTCACGGTCAAGGTGTTTGCAAATTTAATGTTTACTCTGAAACAATAATGTCAGAATAGCATTTTTTCCCTTTAAATCAGTAAAGCAAATCAAACTTTGGAGTCTTTAAGAAAACTCACAATGACGTGTATTATGAAATACGAGGCTCATTTCCAGGCAGTCAGCCAATGGGGAAGAAGAAGCAAGCGTAATTGATGACTCTAATTGAAGCATTGCAGGTCAGGAAGTTCCCATATTAATAGGACCCCAGCTGAGATTCCAGAACCAACTGTTCCACTTGCTCACCTTTCTCTTCTCCCTGGGGCTAGGGCTGGGAGAATAATACGTTAAATGAAAAAAAGATCACCTTTGCTATAAGACCATCTCGGAGATGGACCAATCCTACAAGCAGCTCAGGTATTTTTAATATGCTCTCAGCCTGAAGTTTCTATGACTTTTTCTACCTAGCAACAGATTCCAAGTGACTCTGGAAGCCACTCAAAGTTTTGTTGAAGTCAGGGGTCTTGCCAAGCACTGCTTGCAAAGGCACAAACCCCACCCAATTAGAAAGGCAGAAGAGATGAGAGCCTTCTCTCCCACAGTAGAGAACTTTTACTCAGATGGCCGCAAGAGACCAAATGCCAAGATAGAGCATTGCTGGCCAAGTGTTGAAGGATTCTCAATATTGGATTCAGACGACTTTTTAAAGAATAGTCTTTCTTTTAGTTCTTAGAAAGCTTGATGTATATTTTCATCACAGGGCCTTAACACATGCCAGAATATCATTTAGTTTTCTTAATTTCTTAATTTCTTAATTTCTTTCAGTTCTTAGAAAGCTTGATGTATATTTTCATCACAGGGCCTTAACACATGCCAGAATATCATTCTGTCCTTTTTATTTTTTAATGTTTATTTATTTATTTTGAGAGAGAGGGAGAGAGTGAGCGAGGTGGGGGGGGGGGGGGGGCGGAGAAAGAATCCCAAGCAGACTCTGTGATGTCAGCACAGAGCCCAAAGTGGGGCTCTATCTCAGGAATCCTAAGATCATGACATGACCCAAAATCAAGAGTCGGATGCTTAACCAACTGAGCCACTCAGGCACCCCACTCTTCTGTCCCTTTTTATTTGCTCCTCCATTTAAGTGGTTCTCTCTATCAAATGTGCTCCGGGCTTTTTCTTTAATATACTAACTACTTTTTTAAAACAAAATTGTTAGGTTTACACTAGTGTTATTATTTGACTAATGTCTCGGCCAGGAGGCAGGACCTTCTAAAGTTCATTCTGCTCACAATAGAATCCCTAGGCCCTCAGATCATGTTAATCCATATAAGGTGTGCACTAAACATTTGTTAAATGATTGATTGATGGAATAAATGAATACTAATGCACCAATACTACTGGAAAGTCATAGTGTGTCTGTTTTGGCTCAGCAAACTACAATTCTCTTAACTGGGTTAGCTGGTTTAGGCACCTGCTAGGTCTGCACTAGAGTATTCTCAGGGTCTCCTTTTTGTCAGTATTTTCCATCTGAGAAAGAATGTTTGAGTGCCTGCTATTGTGATGTTTCAAAAGGAACTTTGCTATCCACATCAAAATATTCATATGGCTAGTCTTAGACAAAATTGTGCTTTGTCTTTTCCTCTCTGTTTCTCCCTGTAAAGCATCTCTTTCTTCTAAATCTAGTCTCTCCTGCTCTTACCTTCCTTTGTTCTTTGTATCCAGGACCTTCTGGGTCTCATCTGACAGTGGCTCTACCTTGCTAACTCAGCTGCTAATTAGCTTGTGAACCCTGAAAGCTCACCTACGGTATAAACTCTTCTAGTAGTATTTTAATTTTCAACAAAGCTGTCACTGACTGATTAGGCTCTGCTTATTACTATGAGGTATTGTAAGGAAGCATATAGTATGATGCTTGCCTTTAGGGAGCTTACTTTTCAGTTGTGGGGCTAAGACTTACCAGAAACAATTGGCAACTGCTCTAAGTCTGTAATCAAGAACTGTATTTGTGCAAATTTTAATAACACTGGAACATAAAAGGAAGGATTTGTAGAAGAAGTAGGACTTCACATGGACCATGACTGATAGGTAATACCTAAATTATCAGAGAGGAAGGAAAAGAAAATATTAACATTTTAAGAAAAACATGGATAAAAATGTTCAACAAGATTTAGCTCAAGGTTTGTTAAAGACCCTATATAGGATACTCTTTATATTTAACTTCCCAAGTATAAAGGGCAAAAATACCTCTTTTTTTAAACAATTCATCAAACTTTCATTCATTCAAGCCATAAACCTTGAGATCCTGAGAATTAGAACTTACACTAGAATTTACTTCTCCTTATGCCTTGAAGTAGTCTGTTTATCTCAGCATTTAAAACTAATCTCAAAGAAGTTTTCAGTCAGAGGTGCTTTTAAAGATTCTTTTAGCAATATTGATCCCTCTAATTGAGGTTTATTGAAAGTGCTCAGTATAGCTCTCTTGTGGTTCATGTCCTATAAATACATCATCATTTTAATGATATATAGTAGAGTTTTCATTTCATTGCAGTCAGCCTAACACCTTGTAGAAACCTTACATTCACACCAGGCCATGAGGAGGAAGAAATGTTCTTTTCCTCTGATCCTCTATTGAACTTAAACCACAGACCTGAGTAAGAATCATTTTCAAGTATGTTCTTACTAGTATAAACCTTGTTCATCTCTGTATGTCCAGTTTGAAGGTTCCCTGTGGAAAATTCTAAAAAAAGAAAAAAAAGAAAAAAAAATGAACATAGCTAAGAAGGTAGAAGGTAGAAAATATCAAGCTGCATGTGGATGAAAAATAATGAGAGAATTTAAATTAAGTGATTTTGTAGGTAAGGCAAGTATCCTATAACTAGTCTTCTCATGAAATTATTGATATAAAGTTTCCATTTTATTTTATTTTTTTACTTTTTATTTAAAAAAATTAAAGGAGGCTCCATGCCCATTGTGGGACCCAACTCAGGGCTTGAACCCACAATTCTGAGATCAAGACCTGAGCTGAGATGAAGAGTCAGATGCTTAACGAACCCAGTTTCCATTTTAATGGTTGGGTTTTAGGTTAGGTCCAAGAGTTGCTAAATCCTATGAAAAAATAGTAGGTTTATTTTTTGGATCTTTCTTGTTTAGATGAAGATAGTTTAGGGTAATTCAGGGTGTGTGTCTGGTTAAAGACTGGGGTCCCTCTAATGAGCCCCTGCCACCTAATGCTATAACAATGCTTCATGAGTAAGACTGCACACACATCCGTTAGGGGCCCTCACTGCTATGAAAGGAAGAAAGAGAGAATATAAATCATCCCTGTGATATATCATAGGCAGCCCCTTCTACACATTAATATGCATTACTCTTTCAATATATGCTGGGTTCAAGGGACATGTAGAAAAATAAAATTTTTCACTTTTTTTTAAGAAAAAATGCAGAGAAGCTGGAATTGGCTAGTAGTAAATTATATTCTCCTCTGTGTGGATCACCAAGTTACACTAACTCATTCCCATTGTACATGCAAGTCTTCATATGGTGCTGCATATGGTTAACTTTTATTTCCTAATATGCAGATATGCAGTTGCCATTCTGGAAATCATGCGTCTTTTATTATTTGTACATTAGAGTTTAAGAAAATCCATGGCTAGTTCCATTTGTCTAAGTAAGGGGACAAAGAAATTGGTATTAAACTATTACTATGTCTATTAATAGTTCATATCCCCAAACTTGAGAGACACATTTAACTATGACTGGTAACTACTGGCAGACCTTTGATGAAGTTATCAACTGTTCATTTCCCATGCTTCCTTCTCTTCAGATTATAGACTTCTCTGTCTGGATTTGCCTGAATTAAGGCCTACCATTGAAGTCTTGATTTCTCTCATACAGTCTCAACACCATTAAAGCCAAATGTACCGAACCATACCATGTTACTGAATGCCTATGAGTATCTGCACATTTTTCCCCACTGTCTGGAATGTTCTCCTCTAAGTGAAAGCTAGTTATCGACACAGGTCTTCTATGCAACATTCTCTGATCACTGCTTCCCAGATCCTGAGAAAAGTCTGTCATTCTCCATAACTCCCGCCCCCCCCCCACACATACATTCTGCTTTTCTATTTATAATTCTGTGTCTCTCACTAGAATAACGACTTCAAAACAGAGTTTTCTTAAAAAATTATCTTCCACTGTCTATTGTCTAATAAAGGACATAACACATAATTAATATATGTTAATTGTGACTTGAAGAAGCTGATGCTCCTCTTGTCCACATTGTGGAAGGAAGATTGTATTGTGTGTTTATGAAATTAAATGGTTCGAAATCTCCATTTAAACAAAAATTTTTAATGTTTATCTTTGAGAAAGAGAGAGACAAAGTGTGAGCGGGGCGGGGAGGGGCAAAGAGAGAGAGAGGGAGACACAGAATCTGAAGCAGGCTCCAGGCTCTGTGCTGTCAGCACAGAGGCAGAGCTCGAACTCAGGAACTGCGAGATCATGACCTGAGCTGAAATCAAGAGTCAGACACTTAACTAACTGAGCCACCCAGGTGCTCTGAAATCTCCATTAAAAAAAAGATCAATTGCCTTTATAGTCTCAGTTTTACTAAAGCTGAAAATTAATGTTTATCATACTAAAAAATCACTACATATTTCCTCAAAGAAATTGTGAAGTTTAATCGTCAAATGTGAGCAATGAAAGGTAGAATTAAAAGAAATTGGGCTAAATGATTTTATACATGAAAAATTAACTCTGGATAGAGTCCATGAATCATGTTAGTCTTCTTGTCCAAAATGATGTGGAGACCTCTCCATCTGTGTTCCTTTATATCCATCCACTATTGCAATGGAGAGGTAAGGAGAGATGTCTTAAATTTTCGTCAAGCTTTGCTGCTCCAGGATGGTCCATAGACCATCTGCATCAGCATCACTTGGGACTTTGCTAGAAAGCAGAATCCCAGGCCCCACCCCGACCTACAGAATCAGAATCTGCATATTTTACCAAGACCCCAGATGGTTTAATTTCACATTAATGTTTGAAAACTATTGTAGAGAACCCTTTTATGAAGTTTTAGTCAATTTTGAAGCCTACAGCTAGTAGACTAGTAACTCAGAGACAAATTGTGAATATGAAAGGTTATTTCTTTTCTCAAGTTATAGAATGGAAGCAATTCTCCCTCCAAGTTGCCCATCTCTACATGTCTTGGGAAAGAGAGGGAAATGAACCTTACTAGAAGCTAAAATCCTTCTTCTTCTTTCCAAACCAGTTTCTATTTTGTACACTGGGGAGCAATGAAGTGTAGCAGGAGAAACTAGAATTGAGTTTGGCCTCTGGCACATATTAGCTTATAAAGGTGGACAGATTCCTTAGGCCTTTTAACTTCATTTCCTCTTCTGTAAAATGGCAATTATAATACTTCTTGGCAAGGTTGCTTTGACATTAGGGATGAGGATAAGAAATTATGTCCTTGTAGCATTCTTGACACATAGTAGGCATTCAACAAAAAGGAACTCTAGCTAGCATTGCCTGACCCCAGTTTCCTTGTGGATTCTTGGTGAAAGCAGAGATATAATTCCTTCTATTCCCATCTTGTAAGTGTTTGCCTCAGGACCTCTTGGAAGTGGGCACTAAGGATAATTGGTTTGACTTCCTGCTACCTGATTTCAAAAGGATAAGCTAAAGCTTCTCTCTCACACACTTGCATATTGGAATAAAATGCCTCTGGAGATACAAAACAAAAGAAGAAGCTCATATTCCTGGTATCATTTTTCTTCCTTTAATAAATGAAAATGTAGGCCACTTCCCAATAAGATTGTCAAAGAAGGTTAGTGTCCGAATTTACTAGGGAAAGTAGGCATCTCATTTGCTAGGACAGAGAAAGAATTTAGTGTGGGAACAGGTGACTTAAAACCCATTTGCAGTCTTCTAATTCTAAGAACTGCCATTACACGATGATTCTTTTTAATCTCAGTGGAAATTTTAATACTGGAACTTCTACACCACTATTACATTCCAGTTGGCAATGTTTTCTTTAAAATATTACATAATGAAAAAAATACACAGGTTTATGAAAAGAAAATGTTCATGGAGAAATTGTGCAATGAAATCTCTTTTATTTTCTTTAAGATCTAACTTGATAAAATAAATAAATAAATTAAGATGTCTATCTTGGAAAGTACGGAAAGCACGTGATAAAAATTTCACACATAAACTTACACATTAAGATACTCAACCTTTGTCAATCTCCATATTATTTTGTCATAGCAATATGAAAGGATATAACAGGTGTTTTGTTAAATTAACAATTTTTGGTCACAACTTTATATTAGTATTATTCTTTCTTACAACTAATGAGTTTATCACAATGTGATATTTAAACTCACACTGAAATGAACATTGCCACATTAAGTTTGCCATTTTAACATTCACAACTAGAGAGAAAATTAAGAGCTCCTAATTAACATTCTAAAGTTCTCCATTTGGTTTCACTAACCTTAAGATCTAATACAAAGCATGCACCAACTATGCCCTGAAAAAAACATATGTACTTATGACTTTATTAATTTTAGCTGGTTTAAAGTTTAATCATTTTACTGACAAATGTCTGAACTTAGAAATGAATTTGTAATTACAAGCTAAAGCAATCCATTTAAATTTATATTTCTATACATATCATTTTAAATAAGCTGAATTTCAAATTTGAAGTAAAATATTAAAATACTTATTAATATTTTTATCATTTGTTTAATATGAAAAACTATATAGGGTTATTTTCTTGAAGCTAATCCTTTGAAATATTTCATTTGACAATGAACTTCCCAAAAATATAGGTAGGGTTGTACTAGCATTCTATGGATTGATGATTGCCTTAAACAAATATTCAATATCTACTATGTGCCAGACTTTGGTTAAATGCTGAAGATACAGAGATTATCTGTGCTTATGAGAAGCTCATAATTTAGTGTGGGAAACAGACATAAAAACAAGTGATCTAAGTGTGACAGGTTAACTACCATAACAATATGTACATAAAGGAAAGAATAAGTCATTCTACCTCGTGTAACTTAAGGCTTTACAGTTGTATAGAGAAATGGGAGTAAGATATTAAACAATGAAAATCACTCTTTCAGTTGTAGAAAGTAGAAAGAATACTTCAAGTAGAAGAAACTGCATTGAATGAGATTTATAAAGAGCATTGCCCAGAAATGGTGGCACAGTCAATACAGATATGGGGCAATACAGAGAATGAAAAGAATGAAGTCCTTTTGTTACAAACAGTCTTCTTATGGCAAGCTCCAAAGTCACAAAGCTGTTAATTCCTTTTTACACAGATGTGCATGTTGATGCATACATGCAGTTTATAATTTGGAAAGAACTTTGGTGTATATCATTGTTCTCAAGCATATCTTAGCACATGCAAACACGTATAGTGTGGAGAATAATCAAAGAGAAGTCTAGAAAAACAGAATAATTTTAAGTGCACTAAATTTTATTCACATAAGACTTTGAGATTTTTTTACTGGAAACTGTGCATTGTATTTCTAGCATATCCCATTTGTTCATACTGCAAATATGTATTGAATGCCTACTATAAGCCAAGCACTGTTCCAGATGCTTATGATACAACAATAAACAAAACAGAAAAATATCCTGTCCTTTATGAGGGAGACAAACAATAAAAAAGAAAACTAGTAAAATGTATAATGTGTTATATGGCAATAAGTACTGAGAGGAAAATATATATAATTAGGGAAGGGGAACTTCAGGGCAATGGGAAAAAGAAATTTTGGAAGGGAATCCAGGAAAGATAAAATTAAGGAAATGACTTTGAGTCAAGTCTTGGTGGAAGTGAGAGAGATATCCTTTGGGGTAGAAAAATATAGCAACCTTTTTTTGGAACATAGTAAGTTGGAGAGGCTTATTTATTTTTTACCTAAGAGAATCAGTCAAATAGGCAGTTGGGCATATAGTTCTAGAATTAAGGAGTGAGATCCATGGTAAAGCACACATCTGGGGTCAACTGCTCATATGTGGTGTTCAAAGCCATGTGTTTAATGGGTTCATCTAAGGACTTGAGTACAAAAAGGAAATAACACTTAAGGACAAAGAGGATTTTGGTGGGGAGATCTGGTGTTGGGAATTTGTAAATGTCCTCTTCTGATTGCAGAAATTTTTCAGTGGAAAAGGAAGCAAGATTATGGTAAAGGAGGTATCAGATTCTTTGAGAAATGAGAAGTCCACAAGTCTCGGTGAGCAGAAAAGGAGTGGTCTAGAAAAATACAAAATGATTGATGGGTAGCATTAAGAGTCCACCAGAAATTAGTGGTCATTTTTCACTAGCCACCTTAAGCAGTATGGGTAAAACATGAAGAAAATGAGAGTTGTATTTAATTGGGGTTGTGTGTATGATGAAGTAGGAGGAACAAGGGAGTTCAGGGGAGTGCACTAAAGGGACTACACTGATAAATGAGGGATTTAAGCTGGGTAGGGAATGAAATCCTGGGAGTAGGTTAAGGGACTGAAATCTGGGTGGGGTCAGCTGATTGAAGATCTCAACAAGCCTGAAGGGCTGTAAAGAGGAATTCCATAGTTACTTGTTTGGAAGTATCCCATGTCAGGGACGCCTGGGTGGCTCAGTTGGTTAGGCGGTTAGGTTAGGCGGTTAGGTGTCTGACCTCAGCTCAGGTCATGTTCTCACAGCTCGTGAGTTTGAGCCCCGCGTCGGGCTCTGTGCTGACAGCTCAGAGACTGGAGCCTGCTTAGGATTCTGTGTCTCCCTCTCTCTCTCTACCCCTTCTCAGCTCATGCTCTGTCTCTCTCTGCCTCAAAAATAAATAAAAATTTTTTAAAAATTAAAAAAAAAGAAGTATCCGATGTCAGATTTTTCCACAATACTCTCAGGTGCCATCATGTTACATTAAAAGAGTCTTATTTTAAATATTACCCTCATTTTGTACAGACATGGCTGCCAAATGCATGTATTACTACACATTCCCACTAATTGGTCTATTCTCTGAACAACTGGCAAAACACAAGTGCTGATGTTGCAGCTGCTCCTATGTTCCCAATTGTCTCAAGAGAGAAAAAAATAACACTACAAAATATTATGTGAGTTAATGACAGAATAAACAGTTGCTTACAGTGTGGAATTGTGAATCCATATCATTGGCATTACTAGACTGATGCCTGAGTTTACTTTTGCATTGATAGAAGGACTTTATTCTTTATAGTAATTATAAAGGGAAATAATTTTTGCATGTATGAATGGATCCCAGATTTAGATTTCCATTTGGCTGGCAGGAGCTCTGATCTCCTGGCTGACTCTGGCCAGTCTTTTCTTTCAGGGGTAGTTGGGTTCTCCTTCACATACCCTCCTTTAGCTAAGAAGCACATCCACCTGACAGATCTTGTTTGGAAAATGTTGTTCACATTCCTGAGGCTGAGGTACGTGGCCCCAGGCTCCTGGGTCCATATTCTTCCTTTAGAACTCTGGGACACTTTCAGTTGGATCACATTTGTTTCAAAGACTCTTAAGATTGTGACATGGACTAATATGGTATTTTGGATAATAAACAAAATAAAAAAGAAATGATATTATGAGAAATGTAGTCCCATCATCTCTGATGACAGTGACCCTTCTTTCTGTAAGCTTACCGATTGGATTTTGATCTGAAAAGTTAGTATAGGCTGCTTAGTCAGATATCATGATTGCCATTCATGCAGGATTGTGAGTGCTACAAGACAGAACCCTATGATGTTCATGGTGCAAGATCTTGGCTATCATAGCAAGCAGCACAATTTTAACAATATGCAATTTGTGGACGTTTGATAAGGTCAAACTTGTTTGTTGAACTGCGTGGTTGTCTTGTAGAGGAATACATACATTTGAATGACCAAAGAACACAGCAGTCACACTTCAAAATTTTACATCACATGATAGGCCTTTGTAATATGGTACTTTTATATTCATGGCAGAACTGGGTATGACCAGTTCCACCAAACGTACTATGAACTGAAATTATTCTGTCAAATCAATAAATTAATTTATTTACAGTATTTATGGGATCACACCCTCTGAGGTATTCATCTGTTGTGTAGATGCACAAGATTTCTTGTCATGAAGATACACAGAAGCCCCCAAATTGTGATTTTTATTTATTACATACTCTGGGTACTTTTCTCATCCTCAGTGAATGCGGACCTGCAGCCCGCAGACTCTTTGAAGCACGCTTAATAGTTAAAATGATTCATTCAATAATTCAACTTTTCCAATATAAATATAGCATAGATTAAACTATCCCTTTATATAAAGATATATTTGAAATACTCCAGTACATGTTTTTACAAAAACACACGATACTAAATAATTTTCCAAAGTTGCATTGCTAGCTACCACCAAAGCCAGGACTAGAATCCAGGGCTTCTGTTTTTTTGTTTGTTCGTTTTGTTTTCTGTTCTTTCCTGGACACACACTTATAGAAAGTTATTCTTGAGCTCAGAGTCATTTAATGTCTCTTCCACTCTGATAAATTCTTATCCTTTTGGAACAGTGTATTTTTAAACCTCCAGTCTTCAAATGCTTTGCTTACTAAATAAAAGGATGTTGAACATAGAATAAATGATAGATATTACCTTGGCCTGCAAAGGTTGAATTTCAGCACACTGTAAAAGCAGATTCTGAGCTTTATAATACATTTTTCATAATAGAGACCATCAATCAAGATGCAGAAAGGGATGTTAGAATAAGGAGGGGCATTAAAGCAAATAACTGGGGGACCCCCATATAAATGGATACTTCTAGTGTAAAAGGAAGCCAATCTGGAATATCAGGATATTTGCCTTTATTCTCTAGCCGGTTTAAATTTTTTTTTTTTTTTTTTTTAAAGAAAGTGCATATAGTGAAGAAGTCTGACAGGCAAAGAAGAGGTTAGTTTGAAAACTGTTTTAATCCGTTTTAGTGAATCACTTAGAATTTATATTTAAACTTTATAATCTAATTTTCCAATTAATTTCACAAAAGAGATGCTTTTTATATTGATTGCCCAAGTGTGCTCCCTATTTGTGTCAAGAATATCTAATTTGGTAATGCTAACAAGCAGTGTCCTTAAAACTAATACTTGCTGTTAAACTTGACATTGTTTTAGAGCCTCTAAGGATCCTGAAGAGTGAAAGCTGCACTATTCAACATCAGTTTTTACTTAATATGGAAATTTTCAGCAAGTCCATGGACTACACAATGGACATTTGAAATAGAATTTGTTTTCTTAGGGTTTATTATCGATATTATTTTATTAATAACTTTTAGGTTTTTTTGGCAGAAGAACTTCTACCATTTCTTGTGTGGGTCTGCACATTCTAAGCAATGGTTTCACTTAGTTTTGGTTGATCTGAAAATGTCTGTATTTCACCTTTAATCTTGAAGGGTATTTTTACTAGATATGAAATTCTCAGAGGACAGTCTTTTTTTTCTTTTAACAGCCTTTTATTTTTAGCCTCTGTTGTTTCTGGTGAGAAGTTAGCCATCATTTGGAACATCATTCTTATGTATAATGGGTCATTTTTCCCTGGTTGCTTTCAAGATTTTATCTTATTTTGAGATTTCAATAATTCAACTATGATTTGAATTTTTAAAAATTTCTTCTTAGAGTTTTCTGAGCTGCTTAAATATGTAAATTTATGTCTCTTACCAAATTTGGGGGAAATTTGGCCTATTTTTAAAATATTTGAAAATAGTTTTTGTGTTCCACTCTGTCTTTTCCACCTTTGAATCCCATGATACATGTTATACCTTTTAATATTGTTCCTTTCCACAGGTCACAGAGGCTCTCTTTATTTCTTTGATTTTTTTCTTTTCTCGTGACTTGAAATTGGATTATTTCTATCAATCTCACTTCAAGTTTATTCTCTTTTGGTCTGTTATCTCTAATCTACTAGAAAGCTCGGTCAGTGATTTTTTTTTTTTCCTGATATTGAATTTTTCACTTCTGGAATTCCTTTTATGTTTATTTCCATTCCTCTGCTGAAATTTAATATCTTATCACTGATTCTTATTATTTTCCTTTACGTCTTTGAACATATGATAGCCACTTTAAAATGATTGTCAGCTAATTCCATCATGGGCCATCTGTGGTGCTTCTCATCAATTTCTTTATTCTTGAGCATGGGTGGCATTTTTTTTTTCTTTCTTCATATGTCTAATTCTATCCTGGACAGCTAATTCTATCCTGTTATGTTCCCATGAAAAGTGTTGATTTATTTTTTTCAGCAGATAGCTAATCCTGCTGAAATTTTAAAATATATCATGTGTTCAAAAACACACCATTTAAACTCTTGTCTGCGATGGGCAAGCAGCTGAAATTTCAGTTTGGTCTTTTTAGCTTTAACCAGGTTCTTGGACTCTGCCCAGACATAGGTGGCTCAGGAATCAGACAGATATTTAGGCAGGATTTGAAACCTCCCTCTGAAACTCTCCTTTCCAGATGAGAAAAAGAAAGGACCACTGTGATCTAGCCTGAAAGTAACTGGTGGGACTTTGTGTTGCTAAGAGTTAGTGGGGCACTTACACTAGGCTGTGGTATACCATTACTGAACCCAAAACAAAACAAGACTCAGAATACAAACATGAAGCAGGGCCATTCTGTGACCATGATGAGTCAAAACAAAAATGAGATCACTCTATAATCATGTCCAAAAACAGACTAAAAGAAAAATATCCAATCCACAAAAATAACTAAACTTTCC
The DNA here is from genome assembly GCF_018350215.1 of Panthera leo. NCBI lineage: Eukaryota > Metazoa > Chordata > Mammalia > Carnivora > Felidae > Panthera > Panthera leo. The sequence continues at coordinate 82,167,342 of NC_056680.1, read as the reverse complement.
CTCTGTGGCTAATATAAGTGGTTGCTGCTTCTTTAGCAGTTACTAGATAAGAAATATTGAGTTTCTTAACTATAGAGGCACCTGGGTGGTTCAGTCAGTTGAGTGTCCACCTTTGGCTCAGGTCATGATCTAATGGTTCATCAGTTCGAGTCCTGTGTCAGGCTCTGTGCAAACAGCTCAGAGCCTGAAGCCTACTTCAGATTCTGTGTCTCCCTCTCGCTGCCCTCCCCTGCTTGCTCTCTGTCTCTGTCTCTGTCTCTCTCTCAAAAATAAATAAACATTACATTTTTTTTAATTTAAAAAAAATTCTCAATTATAGAATTATCTCCACTTCTAAAAATGTAGAATCTGGAGAAAAATTCTACCTCCTTGTATTGTCCCCAAAAGAGGTTAACACAAGTTCCAGTGCTAGAACCTATGAAACTGTCCTGGTGTGTGTTCTCATTTCTGAGTTAATAAACCCAATTTTGTTCACCAAGTGCTCTCCTACCTAGCGATCCTTGGTTGAAGGATAATGACACAAAATCTGTTCCTCCACATCTCAGTATCTGTAGTAGTCCCTAAATCTGACCTTTGATTTTTTTTTTTTTTTTTTTTTTTTTTTTGAGCCATAATACAAGAGAACTATGCAACTTTTAGCCTATTTGCACTGTGGTATGTGTGTTTGCCCTGAGGCAAGTAGCAATAAAAATCCTGGGAAAACTCATCTAGCACCATTCTCTTTTTGTAGTTTCTGCCTACTTTGGGTTGCTTTCCATCACCTTCAGAAAGCCATTTATTATACTTTGTCCATAGTGTATAATTGTTATTTACAGGAGATTGTTCTGATGAATGTGAATTACTTCACCTCTGTGGAAACCTGAAATTATTTTTTGTTGATATTAGAAAATATCACTTTGTATTGTGTAATCTATTCCTACATTGGGCAATCTTTTTTTCTGATATCACAACTTAGTAGTGCCTGTTATATTGCATTTCAATGGGTAGGCAGTGAGTGGCAAGATGAATAAAGTGATTTATTTGGGAACTTGAGAGGGCCAAATGGGTAGGAATCAAAAGACTTGTTCAAACACTACAATTCCAAGAGTTGTTCATTTCTAGGTCTAATTTTAAAAATAATACAAAATTACCATGCATGGAAATTATTGTAATAAGTATATTGTTCTGATTTATAAATATGTTGCTGGAAAATACCATTGAAAAAACTTGTAGCCAGCGCTTTGGGGAGAAGAATTTGTCATTGGAACAACAATGATACCTTAAAATTGAACTTGATGTGATCATTAATGTTCTCAAAAATTTTACAATGCTTTATACTTACTTGTTATATATCAGAGAACAAGTCATTGTCTTATTTCTTATGGGAATCAAGGACTCTAGAATCACATTCTTTTTTTCTATCATTTAAAGTCCAATGTGTTTCTCCAATGGGATAGATATGTCAGGGTTCTGTCTGGAGAGACAAATCTTCAACATTATTTACTTTTTGAAGCTCTCCTAGTGTAATTTATGAGTAACATACATCATTATTCATATAGACAAGACATGGGACTTAGGAATACTTTTTGTGTCTTTTGGGCGATTGGATTATATTGATGTGTTGGTAAATTTAAGAGATTTATTGTTTTTTATTATATTTGTCTATGTCAGTGTAGAAATTTTTTATAACTTTTTTTTGGAAATGTGAATATTGCCTTTGGTACGAGCCAACATTTAATACGACATATGTCCTGCGGCATCAAAACCCTCACTTCCCTCCCCAGAACACCTCTCACTGTCCCCTTTGCCTAGTCTATCTTTTCTCCAGAAGACATGTTACATTCTACTATACTATATATTATAATGCATTTACTTACATTTATTGTTTATGTTATGTTTATGTGTATTGTCTGACTCCTCCTTCTAGAATGCAGGGTCTACATGGGTAGGGATATCTGCTTGTTTTGTTCACTATAGTTGTCTTGTGAGATTACAGCAATATTTGGCATATAAAAGTTCATATATATATATGATATATATGACATATATATATATATAAGTTCATATATATATATATAATGAATTAATAAAAATAATTAGTTTATATAAATCAAATTTTCCTGGACTATTAATATAGCTCTTCTACTCCCTAATTTGTAGGAGGCAGTAGGAGGTCTCCCTACTTTTTTTTTGTCCCTTCCATTTAATCTATCTGCCAGAGTCATCTACATGAAGCTCAGTCCAGATCTTTTTTAATCTTTCCTCAAAAATCGTTAACATCTCCCTAGTGTCTATAAAATGAAATCCAAATTCCCTCGTTTGGCATTTGAGGTCCTCTGCAATCTCTCCTTCTGCCAACTTTATCAACCAACGCTCCCCTTCTGCTTGAGCTTTTTCAGATGTGATCTTTGGGCTTGCTTTGTCATTGCTTCATTTAAATGTCTTCTTTGTGCTGTGGCCTAGTCTGATTACCCTGCTTAAAATGAGAACCACATTCCCCATCCTCCTTACTTAGTTTATTTTCTCCATTGCACTTACCACCTTTCAATGGACCATGTGATTTACCTACTTATTATATTTATTTTCTTTTCTCCCCAGAACATATGCTCCACAAAAAAACAAAGGTTTGTGCCTTTTGTGTCCTCCATAATAACACCAGTATTTAAAATAGTGCCCTGCTTCCATAGCTTGGGTATCTTTTTCCTTCCATTTGAATTTCTCTTCCCATGTACCAAAAGGTATTTAAATGAACTCCATGTGCCTAAACCTACCTATTTGTCAAGGCCTTGCTTAAATGACAACTCTTCTGAAAAATTCCCAACTCTCCTGAACTCAGGTGAAGATAACTTCTTTCTGAGCATTGGTAGCATTTAAAATTTTTTTTTAATGTTTATTCATTTTTTGATAGAGACAGAGTGTGAGTGGGGGAGGGGCAGAGAAAGAGGGAGACACAGGATCCGAAGCAGGCTCCAGGCTCCGTCAGAACTGACAGCACAGAGCCTCATGCGGGGCTTGAACCCACGGGCCATGAGATCATGACCTGAGGTGAAGTTGACGCCCAACTGACTGAGCCACCCAGGTGCTCCGGTAGCATTTAACCAGAAATCACTTTTGTATCACTGAAAAAAATGTTTTGTTGCTTGTATTTTGGATATTTATGTGCATGTCTTATCTCTCCTACAACTGTTCCTTAAAACCAGGTTTCATCACTAACTAATCTTTACAATCTCAGTTGTGCCTTGTTCTGTATACATAGTAAATGCTTGATAAATTTGTGTTGAATAAAGAGCCACTTGAATATCCTTACTATAGTACTTTCTATCCAAATATAGAAACAAGGTTTTAAATTATGTAAAACCCCTGTGAAAAGGAATTTTGATTTTGAGCTTGATTATTTTTGGGAAAAATCCAATTATGTCTTAAACTCAATGGACTGAAAATATCCAATAATAAAAAATGTATTTGATATATTTGATTTTGTAGTCAGAGCCTGGAATAAATTCTGTCATTGGCTTTTTCATTTCACAGTATTTTCCTTCTTTCAAAGCATTTGTACCTTGCAAATTGTTTATTCACAAACTAATGCCCTGTCAAGTACCTGAAATAGTTCATAATAGAATTAAGAAAAATGTCATTAAAGATACAGAGAACATAGGATTAATATCAAGCAATATAGGTGAATTTACTGTCATTTGAGTGCTTTACTTTTCCATAATGTGTCTTGGCATTAATCAGTTACCTTATATTAAGTAGGATTGGGAAGAATACTAGGGCAGTGCTATAAAAGATTGCAAGACCAAAAGTGGGTGTTCTTTTTTCTTTATTTTTATTATTCCAGACAAAAGCTTCTATCATTGGACTATATTTGATACCAAAGCTTTCTCTTACTACATCTGCTGTCAATTACCTAAAAAAAAAAAAAAAAAAAAAAAAAAAAAAAAAAATCGCCCCCCCCCCCTTGTATATGAAAGTTTCATCATTCAAAATTTCAATATTTTTCACCATGCCCCTAAGGAGGGATGATTTTAGTACTTGTTTTTAAGGAAATATTTCTTTGTCCTCCTCTTCCTCCTCCTTCTCGTCCTCCTCCTTTTTCTTCATCCTCCAATGGATGAGGAGTTAAATCCTTCTAAATCTTCAAGATAAAAGTATTTTCAATATAATCAAAACTGGGGCTCACTCACTGGAGAAATAATAACTAGTATATTCTATTTCTTGTAGCTGATTAAAAGGTGATGTTAAAAGAAATTATAATGCTGATGGAATTATGCTCCAAGTCTTAAATGAATGTGTCTCAGAGAAATGATTGATATGGAGCACATATAGCACATGGAATTCTAAAATGTGCCAGTTGAGTAGCCATATGGTGGTATGCAGTAAAATGTACTTTCCAAACTTTTCATGTACAAACTTATAGTCTTGGCTTACAACAGGAGTCTACTCCCTTTCCACCTGTTCCCATGTTGCTGAGAGCCTCTGGCAGGAAACCAGGTCCTGTGCTAACTTCCAGTGACACATATTCATACTTGCTTCCTTCAACTCTGTGCTCAGCCTAGTTCAGCCATCACTGATGCAGCTATACTTAGAGGAGACCAAATCTTCTAATGAGATCAGAATTGGTATGATGGGGAGAGGACCAGTGTTAGGATATTTTATAAGCACAAAACTAGATATTCCTGAATTGTCCTCTATTTGAAAATGTTGTTTTCTCTGGTTTAGTCCTCTCTCCCACCTATTGCCAGCCCCTTCTTTATGGACTCAGTTTCTAAGGGTTTTTATCATTTTCTCTGATTATCATAATGTCTGGTATACAGTGGTTTTCAATAAATATTTATTGGGTATATGAATAAACATGAACAAATGATTCAAATGATTAATTTCATATATGATGCCTTCTACTAGGGATCCAAACTAAATATCTGGTAGTAAAATGATAATATTTTTCAGGGTTAGCCCAGGCCTTACGGGATCACAATATAAAATCTCACTATTTAACCCTTTTAGAAAGAAATCAATAATACCAGGTCAGAATTAGAAAAGGTAGCTTTTTTTGCATTGTTACCAGCTTGCAGGTGGTGCAAGGCATATACAAGCTGTAAGGATTCCTTTGAAAATTAGGAAAACTGCCCAATTTAAGCACAGTGAACATTATCATCAACCTGGTGCTGACTTGGCTGGCTGTGAGACTTATGAACACTTGGTACATTTCCTCTAATCTATCATTTGGAGCTCCCTTTTTGACATTTGGAAAGTCTTAAAAATTGATCAGTGGTTCTTATGCCATAATGGGAAATGGTGGCAATATAACACACAATGATCTGTGGTTCTTATTTTGTCTTTTATTGTTATCAGGAAAAATTAGGTTGTCCCGTGCCAGATTATAGTTTATTCAATTGCATCTTCTTTTAATTCCTTAGTGAACATGAAGAGAATTTGGGGTATGGAGGAGGGGCAGAGAATTAATGTGGCTTATATAAAACCAGAAAAACCTTCAGACCAAATCAAAACCAAATATCTGTATAGAACATTAAAACCTGTACTTTGGAACAACGTGCTTCAAAAACAAATGGAGGTGCTAGTGGCATAGAAGAAAATCCAAATGCAAATGAGGAAGAGACAGCTATAAAACGTGGGTTGGTTGGCTGCGGTTCTGCCCATGAAGCACTAGCTGGCATTAGTGTGAAATTTAAATTCACTTCTGTGCTGGTGATTGCCTCTTTGGAACTCATTAAACATTCTCTGGCACCAAATTTTAGACTGAGTAAAGCCATAGAGCATGATCCAGGCAGAAATTAACCTCAGGGTCTGTAAGCTCCTGTAACTGAACAGCTAAGAAGATGATATTTTGTCTTGGAAGAAGATTCTCAGAAAGGGTGGAGCTTGGGGGAGGGAGCTTAGAGTTTGAATCTCACAGCTGGATATGAAGTCAATAGCACTATGTGGCTTCAGCTTCATTAGTATTACTTCTCTTTTGGGTTGTATGCTAATCTTTTGAGCTTCATCATTTCAGTTTCTGCTTGAGAGCTGGCTCTTCAAAAACTTTAACTGACAATGACAGTCTACGAAATTGCTCTTTGCGAACAATTAAACAAAGTCAGGAGGCATGTAATATTTTTAGCAGTGGGTAAAAGAGATCATTTAACTATGACAGAGTGAAGCTCATAGTCTTTAAAATTGTTTCGACAGATTTGATTGTTATGTGCCAGGTTTGGGATGATAGTTGGTTTCTGCAGGCTAGCTGAGCCCAGATAGTATATGGAGGAAATACTGCTAATATAACGCATATGAACGTAGGAGCTACAGGGAACTTCTCCTGACAAGAATGTATTTTCTTTCTGTTCACCAGGTGACTGCAGAAGAGATCCCTTGAAAAGCATGTTAAGTGCCAGCACTATCACTAATAAAGTAGGATAGGGAGAGTAAAACAATATTCGAAAGAAGCCTAGAATACCAAGCAAACAACATTCAAGGTATCAAAGTGACGTTGGTAGTCACTTCTTGAAGGAAGGGAGTTAGGAAGTGTTCATTAATAATGAAACTGACATAGACAGGAAGAGATACCATCTATTAAATGGACAATTTGTTCTTATTACTGCTGTTCTGATTGATTATGATTAACCACCAATTCTGAGCTTTGATTCATTAACTCTTACCTGTACAGGACTTAGGAACAGAATACTGAATGAGTCACAGTTTAACAAATCCTCTAGAAAGAAAGTTTCTTTGTATCCAGATCAGCTGTATTTTAATTCATAGGAAACACACCTTGACTGCTGTGATGTGTGAAGAATGTATTGCGTAGGTTTCAAGCAGCTGTGGTGCAGAACAGGAAAAGTGGAGAATTAGCTTGCCTCATCTGGAAGGCCCAGAGAGTTAGCCCTCTCCACTCTCCTTTGGTCATTGGATCACTTCACTAGTATTACAGGGAATGCAAAGTCTTTGCAATCAAACAGGCAGTGATTCAAATCTGAACTCCAGCACTTAGGAGCTGTGGGAATTTTGGAGTGGTCTTTACTCTACCTGAGCCTCATTTTACATATAAGTAAATGACCAGCTAATAGGGTGTTATGCATGAGAAGAAAAGAGCATAATGTTAAATATCTGGATTCAGAGAGTCTGGATTTTAATCTTGGCTCAACTGCTTACTTATTAGTTGACTTTGTGCCTTTGTTTCCTCCTGGGTAAAATGTGGACAATATAAGTCTCTTGCTCCGGAGTTGTGGTGATGATTAAATTTGTTAATGTATGTTAAGCACCAGAGTGGTCCTGGTACATGGCAAACTATATTAGCTCTAATTATCAGTATGAAAAGTGCCTGGGAAAATACTTAACACATTGTAAGTTTGAAATGAAAGGAAGTTACTATTGTTATGGTTGTTTTTACTATTAGTTCCTATCCAGAAGGACTATGTCTGTAACACCAAATTGTTTTAAAGTTGTACAACCAGCACATGCCTTAGTTTTAAAAGTATAGGAAGAGTACTCTTTCTTTATAGAGTGCATACTAATACAAAAAAATTACTTAAAGTAAAAAATGTTATCCATTAACACAAATTTGTAATGGGAAAAAAAATTCCCTTTACTTCATAGAATTAGACTAATGCAAAATTCCTAGCATCCATAGTTTCATACAAATCACAATGAGCAAAAAAGACAAATTAATGGGAACCTTCTCTACAACAGGTTGGACTCGTAAGTAATGAAGAAACTGATGCTATGTTTTAATATTTAAACATCTGAATTCATATTCTGTAAGGTGAATAAACTAGATTAATAAGAGAATTTGCAAGTGACACTAAATATGATTTTCAGATTCCTGAAAAATGCCAATAAAAAACAGAAATTAGCCTGTGAAGTAAGAATAAAAAAAAGAGATAAGATGATAAAATTCAAATAGGATTTAAAATAAAAATATGAAACCAGGATATGAATGCTATTCAAATAAGAGAAAATTTGATAGTGAGTAACAATATTTTCTTTTTAAAAAGTTGGCAAGGCTCCTGGGTGGCTCAGTCAATTAAGTGACCTACTTCCACTCAGGTCATCGTCTCGCGGTCCATGAGTTTGAGCCCCGAATTGGGCTCTGTACTGACAGCTCAGAGCTTGGAGCCTGCTTCCGATTCTGTGTCTCCATCTCTCTGCCCCTTCCCTGCTTGCACTCTGTCTCTTTCAAAAATAAATAAACATTAAAATTTTTTAATAAATAAATGATTGGCATAGGATAAAATTTGACTCTTCTGTAAATACATTCCATGAGAGAATAGGATATCAGTAGATTTTATGACCTGTTGAAAACACATCTCAATTGCTTCTTCCTTGTCATGGTAAAATATATACATAAAATTATGGTGACTTAAAAGACACAAAAAATAAGAACATTAAACCTTGCCATTCCAACTTTCCTTCATGTAAAATGAAAAATGTTTGCAATATTCTAAGTTTAAAAAGACTATTATCTTTAAATAAACAAAAAATAAGCATGCACAGTAGTTGCCCCTTATCCACCATTTCACTTTCAGGGTTCTCAATTACCCGTGGTCAACCATGAGCTGGAAGCCATGATCCTCCTTCTGATGAATCATCAGAAGGTCAACGGTAGCCTAATGCTACATTACAGTGCCTACATCATTCACCCCACTTCATATCGTCATGTAGGCATCTTATCATCTCATGTCATCAAGAGATGAAGGGCGAGTACAGGACAATAAAGTACGTTTTGAGAGAGAGAGAGAGAGACCACATTCACATAACTTTTATTATTAGTTATTGTTGTTACTCTCTTAGGGTGTCTAACTTCACCCTAGGTATGTATGTATTGAGGGAAAACACAGTATATGAGGTTTCAGTTCTATCTGCAGTTAGTCTTGGAATGCCTTGCCCACATATTAGAGGATGACTATACACAAAAGATAGGTAGGTAAAAAAGATTGTGGAGGCAAAGAGAGGGGTATGGCCTTCAGAGTTTCAGAGACTTTTCAGGTAGAAGGACAAACAAAACCAAATGATTAAATGACAGAAGATTACTTCCCAGAAATTGTTCTTTGAATGGAATTTTTCAATATGGAGATACATGGGGAGGTGGACTTCTTTCCCATTGTCTTATAGAAGCTGATGAGTGTTTTGAAAGCTGAAGTCAGGGGCGCCTGGGTGGCTCAGTTGGTTGAGCGTCCGACTTCAGCTCAGGTCATGATCTCACAGTTCGTGAGTTTGAGCCCCATGTCAGGCTCTGTGCTGACAGCTCAGAGCCTGGAGCCTGCTTCAGATTCTGTGTCTCCCTCTCTCTCTGCCCTATCCCCACTCATGCTCTCTCTCTCTGTCTTAAAAAAATAAATAGAATATTTTTAGAAATTAAAAAAAAAAAGAAAGCTGAAGTCAAATTGTCCACCCATGCTTAAGAAGTCTTTTGGTGCATGGTCATGCCTGTATACATTGTCAGAAAATAATTTTAATAATCATTTTAAAAATTTTAAAAATAATTTTAATAATAATTCGTTTGTTCATTCAGCACACACGTATGTATTTGTGCTTACTATGTGACAGATATTGTGTTAAGATTTAGAGACACAAAGATAAATTATACATGGACCTATATTCAAGGAAGTTACAGTCTAGGAGAAGAGATAGACACAGAGAAATAAACAAACAATTATATCTTTTAACTAAAGCAGTAAAGTGCAAGAGGTATTGCAGGTACCGAAGAGGGAATAATTAACCCTTTCTGGAAGTATCAGGGAAGACATCAAAAGGAGATGATAGCTGCCCTGAGTCTTGAAGAATGAGAAAAGTTCTTTTTCAGAAGCTCTGTGTTTATATCTCAGAATTCATCATGTCATTTAACCAAACCATTTAGCATATGTATACTGCTTTACAGATTACAAAACACCTTCAGATGCTTTATCACACATAAAGTACATTTTTTTAATAGTAATACCCCTTGCTGCATGTTACCTTTAGCTTACCAATTTTAGCTTTCCAGATAGGTGCTAGACCTATATCTTAGACCTCTATCTTTACAACATTCTAGTAAATGTGATGTTCTGGTTACTATTACTACATAACAAATCATCCTCAAATATAGCGATTTAAATAGCAGTAATCAATTAAGTATTTCTCGTGACTTCTGCAGGTCAAGACTCTGAGAAGGGTTTGGAGGGGCAATTCAGACTTGGGATGGCTCATGCAGTTACAGCCACATGTTGCTGAGAGCTAGAATAGCAGCGGGCTGGAACAGCTGGGATTGGTTGGTCATCTCTCTGCACGCAGTCTCAGGGCTATTCCATGTGGATTCATACATAGCATGGCAGCCTCATGGCAGCCACTTACATGCTGGCTCAAGGTCTCTTGCCTGCAACGTGGAAGCCAATGGCTTAAAAAAAATGTTTATTTATTTTGGGGTGGGGGGCAGGGTCAGAGAGAGTGGAAGAGAGAGAATCCCAAGCACGCTCTGTCCTGTCAACATGGAGCCCCACATGGGGCTCAATCTCATGAACTGTGAGATCATGATCTGAGCTGAAATCAAGAGTTGGATTCTTAACCGATCGAGCCACCCAGATGCCCCATTGATGGCTTTTTCTGACCTTACCTTGTAAGTCATACTGCATCACTTGAGCTACAATCTATTGGTTACAAACAAGCTACAAACATAAAAGGACTGGGATTAGATTTAACCACCAGGTGGATGAGATACAATATTCTAGAAGAACATCTGAAATGGGAGATATGGTTGTGGCCATCTTGGAAAAATAGTCTTTAACTACATCTTCATTCAAGCTTTGAGTAAATAAATTATTTTTCTTTAAGAGAGATAGCATGGACTCTTCAGAAAATTCTCCAGGCCATAGGGAAATTACTGAATTTTACCTAATCATTAAATTTGTTTATTAAATTGATTTTTAAAATTTCAATACTTGACACTTTCCAATGAAACTAAGATCAAAACATGATAGGATAGCTAAGAGGGATTTAATTTGGCAATGAGGGAGGCTTTTCTGACAAAGCAGGCCATTGAAACTTGGCTAAGGTTACCACAGAAAACTGAACAGTCAGTTTGCTTGAAGGTTTTAAAAATCGATGATAGAGGAATTCTGTGAGTGTTGCCTGTGTCAGTGTGGTCCCAGCTGGAGGAGGGAGATGGATTGGGTAACCTTTTTAGACCTCTTTCAGTGACATATTCCTCCATATTCGCTGACAAGTAAGGCGTAGAGAGATTGCCTGAGTAACCTTGGGAAGGTCTTGGAAAATTTACTCCTCTATTTTAAACTTTGGTCAATGAAATGGCTTGTTTTATTTTATTTATTTATTAATCATTCACTTGTTCATTTATTTTGTGCACTCTGTCTCTTAAAAAGCAATTTCTTACATGACTTTTCTCATCGATGCAATTAGCACACTTTTTTTTATTCCAGGTCCTAATTACTAGCTTTTGATCAATAATTAGAAAGGAGTGCTTTGTGATAAGGTAAAATTTGAGCATCCTTGCTTGGCATGGCTGGCAAGATAAGTAACAAATTATAGGTATTATTTCTGTATATGTAGATGTGTTGGTGTCAATATGTATATCTCATGTCAAGTAATTTGATTGACCTGCATTATTTGATTGAATTCTAAACAACTCTGCTGTACAATTAGTATCCCATTATCAATTAGAGATGATGAAAATGAGGCATTAAATAACTTTTCTGAGATCAAGAAGCAAAGCTAAGATTTGAGCCCAATTCTGCTAACGCTAGAGATTTCCTAACTCAGGTGGTACTAAACCATATTATTGAATGGCAATGGAATGATTACCTCTGCTTTTCTAAATTTAGTCTATGTTTACAAATGATATCACATTTGGAATTTGTAAATTGGAATCCCTCAGTGTCATTGAGTTATAGGCCAGGTGCTTCTTTATCTGGCCTGAAAGGTTATTTATGATCTGGACCCCGATTTTTTAAATAATTTTTCTTATTTGTCCAAAAAAGGCCTCTGCTCTAGACAAAATGGACAATTCCTATGCCTTTGTGAAAACTGCTTCTTTCCTCTGAAATTGTCACCCCACATCCCCATGTCCATGGACACTATTTCAATCTGTTCAAGAGGTCCACAAGGCCTGGCAGCTCACCCAACAAGAAGAGATTTCACCTGATTTCCTGTAGCTCTTACTTTCACTATGAGTTGTGAACATTTTGTCAGTTACTAATTTATATGCAGGGAATCCTCAATCAAGTGGAAATGACCACATTCCTTACTTTTTTTAAATCTTCATGCCCTGACTCAGTATGCCACAAATTGCTATTCTTCAGTGTTAGCTAAGTACCCCCACTCCCCATTAACTAGTATCAACATCATTGCCTTAATTTCTATTCCCAAAACCTCTATTCAAGAACAATATGTATTATCCTCAGGTTTCAAATATTATTATGACAATTATGGTATAGCTAAACAAAAAATTTATGGAAATTCTTTCTCTGCTTGCTTTCACTGTATCTCTTCTTGAGTGTACTTTTTGATAACTTCGGGATGCTTATTTTACCAGATAAGGAGCATAATTAAGTATACTTTGTTCAAGCAACTGAACAAAAAAAAGTCTAGCCTGATTTACTTAATTGATGGATGTCACTGATGCCAAATCTCTGAGCCAAATTTCTGAACATAATTCCTTAGAAGGCGGCTGGTTTTGCTTTTTTCTAGGACCACAGATTATATACCTAAAACTGGTCAGCCACCTCACATGCAAGTGCATTACTTATATATGGCAAGCTGATAGAGTAAGGGGTCTATAGTGATTTTATAAGTACTGCCATTTTGTGTATGAAGGAAGACAATACAATGATTAGAGATTTTGAATGTTAATCCTAGAATTCAAAAACTTCTTCAGAGCATATATACTTTCACTGTTACTATCTAGAAAACAAGATTAAAATATCTACTAATATCCTGTTTGATTCTTAAACAGATTTTAGGAACTTGTCAAGATATCAAAATATAGGGGCGCCTGGGTGGCTCAGTCAGTTAAGCATCCAACTTTGGCTCAGGTCATGATCTTACAATCTGTGAGTTCAAGCCTTGCATCAGGCTCTATGCTGACAGCTCAGAGCCTGGACGGAGCCTGCTTCCAGTTCTGTGTGTGTCTCTCTCTCTGCCCCTCCCCTGCTTGTGCTCTCTCTCTCTCTCCAAAATGAATAAACATTAAAAAATAAATATCAAAATATGTATCATAATGAGATAATATAAATTTTAATGAAATGCTAAAAATGAATTGAGGTAATAAAATATACCCCAGAATAAAGCCAGTAACCAAGATAGAGATTGTATGTTGCTATATACTCTGACAATGCATAACAAGAGTGGGCTGCAAATTAGACTGTAATTATCAACATGAAGATGGAAGCCCGTTGAAGTTTGTGGTTGGTTTTACTGCTTTGTGGTGCCTAGTAAATGGAACAAAGCAGTGTATGCACCTACAAGTAGTACTAAGAAGTTGCTTTCATGGATCTTCCAAAAGAGAATGCTATGTAAGCCTTAGTAGTTATTCTTAGGTACTAATTATAAACAGACACAAGCTGCTTTAAACTAGAAAACTTGAAAGACTAGAGTCCATACTTTGTACAATGGATTTAGAGATTTTGCCCCTGGTGTGTGCGGTGCCAGTGTCTCCTGCATCGACACTTTATGACCCTATCATTGGTCTGTCTGACGGCACAGCTCTGGCCTTCTCTACAATTCCAGAGTGATTTCCCAGTGGCGACCCCACATTCTATCACCACATACACACGATTCTATCATTGCTTTTCCCCTCTCTGTGTTCATGCTGCTGGCTACCTGCCCACAACCCCAACTACCATGCATCCCTGTATTTAAGTTCAGTGTTTTTCAGCCTGCCAAAAGCGCTCTGCTTCTTTCTGTGATATTGATGATTATTCCATGTATAATTTTATCAGGGAAAGAAGTATTCACCTGCTTTAAAAAAAACTAATCCTTGAAATAAAACAGTGCTCTCTGAAGCCCCTTTGAGGTATAGATCTTGATTAATTAGATCAGCTAAACTGAGTATCTCTTTCCATACATTGTCCAAATTTGGTTTTTACTTCCTGGTTTCTCTACATGTGTACTATCTAAATTTCTTCTTGTTTTATTCTATACATAGTCCTATGTAGATGTAGTACATTTCTTAATGAGTTATTTATTTTTCTCTCCTTTTGTATTTTTATATAGTTTCTCATTTCTTGTTTATTCACTTTGGTTCTCCTTTCTTTTTTCTTTTCTTTTTTTTTTTTTTTCCCCAAAGAAGTATGTGCTCTTTTATCTAAGAGGCAATGATATTTAAGCCATGCAAAACATTCTTCGATAACACATTTGGTCATCCATTTCATCCTCAATATTTAAATTACTGGTCATCTAGATATCAAAGTTTTATTACTTTTACTCTGGTGAAGTCAAAGAAAATTTTCTACTTGGAACCTCCTTTTTCCATTATGAACATATTTTTTAGATTTCACTGGTATGAAACTTAAGCAGTTTTTTAAAGAAATTTATCAGATCGTCCTTAATCATACCAATATCAAAATTCACCCTGTGAAATTTGATATTAGCCTGCCGTTTTATTGAGACAGAAAGATTAATGACTTGTTAGCAGACTAAGTAGACAGATATTCTGGGATATGGGAATATGATAATGGGATAATGGGAAAATGAGCAAACCTACTCTAATGTGACTTGTTTAACAAGTCAGATGGTTTTTTTTTTTACCTAAAAAGATAAATTACCCCAATTAAAAGTATATCTATGGAATTAAGGCTAACTGCATATGTCTTACCATGGTGGAGTGGGGTACTTAAAATATTGCATCAAATAGTAGAAAATTTTTAAGGATATGGCAATTCTTAATTTAATTGAACAAAGTTTTAAAGCATGATTCACTTTTGGTCCAATACTACATTCTCAGTCTTTTGAAAAATTATGCACTCTCCTAAGTAGCACATTGCAGATAAATAGGGGAAACTGTTTCACAACTGTGACTAAAATAATAGTAATAAATGTCATTTAAATTATTTTAAATAAGAGATGCATATGTTATATGGTTTATAAAAATCTGAAATGTATTTAAAATAATGTTAGGTCATTATGGTGCCAAATTTTTTTCTTGTGGTATGTTTAGAGAATAATGCCTCTGTTTTCTTGGAAATGCCAAGCTCTGTAGTGTATCTGTAATGAAATGCATTGCAGTCAGTTGGAAGAAGCATAGGCTGTGGGTCAAAATAAGCAGGGCTTTAATATCTTTTCCATTACTACTAAGATAGTAGTTTTCAAATGCATTGGTCTCAGGGGTCATCAACACTATTAAAAATTATTGAGGTACCCAAGAGGCTTTTAACAAAAATGTTTATTTATTTATTTTGAGAGAGAGCATGAGCTGGAGAGGGGCAGAGAGAGAGAGAGGGAAAGAGAATCCCAAGCAGGCTCCATGGTGTCAGCACAGAGCCTGATGTGGAGTTCAATCCCAAGAACTGTAAAATCATGATCTGAGCCAAAATCAAGAGTTGGATGCTTAACTGACAGCCATCCAGACACCCCCCCAAAGAAGCTTTTTAAATGTGAGTTATATCTATCAATTCTTATTATATTTGAAATTAGAACTGAATTATTTTAGAAATATTTATTACTTTATTAAAATACCAGTAATAACCCCATTGCTTAACATAAATATTTTTGATGAAAAATAACTATATTTTCCAAAACAAAAATAGTGTAGGGGTGCCTGGGTAGCTCAGTCAGTTAAGTAATCAACATCAGCTCAGGTCATGATCTCAGGGTTCGTGAGTTCAGCTCACATCAGGCTGTCTGCTCTCAGCACAGAGCCCACTTTGGATCTTCTGTCCCCCTCTCTCTCTGCCCCTCCTCTGCTTATTCTCTCTCTCTCTCTCTCTCTCTCTCAGAAATAAACTTTAAAAAAAAATCTAAAAAATAGCATAAAGTAGGTGTTGTTTTACATTTTTGCAAATCTCTTTAATATCTAGCTTAATAGAAGACAGGTGGATTCTCATATCTGTTTCTACATTCCATCTGTTGTGATACAGTATTTTGGTTGAAGTATATGAAGAAAATCTGCCCTGATACAGATATGTAGTTGGAAAAGGAAGAAGTATTTTAATACCTTTCTAGCTAATTGTGAATATTCTTCAATGGTGCTATCCCAAAACTTGCTAAGCAGTAATTTCTTAAAATTTGGTTGCAGTGGAGAGTTGGAAACCATGTCAATGAACCTTTTATACTAAGTTAAATGAATTTCATTGGTATAACTCACGCTTTGAATATTTTATGCATGCATGAGTTTGTAACATCATGCATTGCTCATTGTTTCACTGAATAATGCAGATTTTTCAGATGTTGACAATTTTCATTATAAAAGTCACCTTGTTAATTTCACCATCAATCCCATCAGAAAAGATTTTATGTATTGGGAAGCCGTCAACCTGACATTGGTTGGTAAAAGTTTTTCAAAATTCTAATTTTAGCTCAAAGGCTCAAATTTTGTCATTGGCAAAAATCATTGTCAGTTGTTGTTGTTTTGAAGTGGCAGGCTTCCTTTGTTTATGTTCAAGAAAATGTCTGCCAAATATCCAAGACTGAGTAACATAGTTTATCTGTCAGTCATTCTTTCAAGTAAAAATAGCATTCCATTAAAAAAAAAAAGTGGCTAGTTCCACTTGCAACTCAAACAATTGCACAGGTGCTTTTCTTTGAGACATCCATAAGACTTTGACATGAGATAGAAAGGGGTTTGCATTTCCCATTTTGTCACACAGAATATTAAAAAAATGTGTACTAGAGAATTGCAATTCAATACAATTTTTACTGTTTAGTCAAGGACATTGTTAGAAGATAGCATTTTTTTTCTCCCAGCTGTCTGGTGTTGAAGAATACACTATCAGTGTAGTTTGGTACCACTGCCTTGGTTTGCGACAAGGGAGCAGCACTTACACCCACAATTGCTTTTGTACCAGAATGCAAATATCAATACAGAGAAAAAGGAAAACAACATATTAATACTTTTAGGAAAATGAGTTTGACCTCTTGGGCCCCCCTAAAAGTTTTTGGGGACCATGTGTTGGGAACTGTTAAACCAGGATTTATAACCTCTCTGAAGTAATTTCTTCAGTAGTAAAAATGAGGATAATAATGCATGCATTGCAGATTGTTTTGACATTGAAATCTGGTAATAGATTCTCAAAAATGTATATATCTGTTCCCTTCTTTTCCCTAATGTTAATCTTTGTTCAGCTACAGCTCTTCTAAAGTCATGGTAGTTATTCTTACTTTTGGAATAAATATCTAACCTACTGAAAAATGCATCTCCAAGTTTCTTTTAATATACATGTAATTATATAAGAATTATATAAGAATGTATATATTTATATATAATACATGTATCCTTAGATACTCATTGGAAAGCTAATTGGCTATTTTCTCACTTTCAAAGAATTCCAGGGAGTGTATTGAGAGTATCAATTTAACTTTGTATGTGATTCTTTTTAGGTATTGGTACATTTGATATTCCTTAGTATAGGGAATATAACACACACACACACACACACACACACACACACACACACACATAATCATATCTCTTTTGTACTGACTTATGAGTTTGTCTCATTAATGTTTTGTATATCTATTCTGTATATTAAATCTTAAGCATTTGACCCAAAATTTTATTTAAAAAAACTCTACTGTGCAGAGTACATAGTAAAGATTGTTATATTTAGAAAGAACCTATCTTCTCTCTGCTATCTCACATACTTTTGGTCCACTTCCCTATAGTTTGTTGGCTACATACACTAGAAATACAAAATTTCTAATATTAAGCTAAGTGAAATGGTATTATAAAAAAGGCTACTCCCCTTGTTAATTTCACATAATTAAATTTAAAATTTAAAAAGAAATCAAAATTCAATTAAATATATCTGAATTTACTTGGAAGTTCACCCAACACAGAAAGGAAATCATTAGTAACCATGTTTCACAATAATTTGTTCAGTGACAGTGTGAATCATCCAAAATTGCAGTCTTCTGTGTTGGATAATTCTGAAAAGTATTATATATAAGATGGAACCAAGAAAATCAATGCATTCTAATAAGTTGCATAATGATGGAATAGTTTTTAAAAAGTGTATCATGAAAGTATTGCATGGAATATTTGAAAAAGACAGTTCAGACCAACACAGCAAAAAACAGGCAAGTTATTTAGAGCTTGTTGAATGTTTTGCATAAAGAAATTAAAATTGAAATTATAGTGTATTTTATTTCTCCCATATCATGGTTCAGTTAGTTGTTGGCATGTTGTTTCCTTGAAAAGGGCATAAAACTTCAGGGGAGCTCTGTAGACACTCACTTTTATTAAAGTGCTTCATCAAGATTGCTCATATGTGATACCATCAAATAATGTAATGGCTTGACTTTCTCTAACAAAGGTAAAACAAAGAAATAGAGGTTTTTTTATAAACATTATAATGTGATTTTTCTACTGCATTTAAAATGTCAGTTAAAAAAATCATAGCCGGGTAATTTGCCCACAGATGCAGCAAATCTAACTGATATATAACACAATAATCACAAATACTTCAGTGGCATATGACAAAGAACACTTTTTTTAACACATATGCAGGCTGGGTTTGGTTCAGTGTTTCT
Organism: Panthera leo; assembly: GCF_018350215.1. Taxonomy (NCBI): domain Eukaryota; kingdom Metazoa; phylum Chordata; class Mammalia; order Carnivora; family Felidae; genus Panthera; species Panthera leo. Next base: position 82,148,694 of record NC_056680.1, on the reverse strand, counting down.
GTTGGTATCTGCTGAGGTCACTCACATATCTGCTCGTTGACCATGGGCTCTGTTCTAGACCAGGCTTGGTTGGCATACCTTAGCTGACACAGCTCTGTCCCACATGTTTCTCATCCTTTTCTTGGGACCAACCCTCTAATCAGTGTGTGCCTTCTCATAGCAGTGGCAAAAGTATAAGAAGGAAAACAGAAACACATAAAGCCCCTTGAGACCAGGTTTGCGATTGTTACACCGTCACTTCTGATTCAGTCGGCTGGCCAAAGCAGGTTACACAGGGTGGTCAAATGTACTCCACCCTTACAGGAAGAACTCAAAATTTACTTGACAAAATGAGTGAATACAGAAAGGATGAATAACTTGGGCCATAAATGTAGTTAATATACCACACCATTTTGTCTTGGGTCTTACAAATCATGACTAGCTGAGGTAGGTCAGAAACAGACTCCCCAAGCAACTACTTTCTTCCTGGTTCCTTAGACAGATTTTAGTGTTCTCTTCTAACCCCAGGCACTCAGAGGCTCTTCTGGTGCTATTTGAATGTCTCCATATACATTCTATTTTCTACCTATTGTGAAAACAAGGGAAAATAGATTCAGATGATGGTACCAACTTCCATTTACCTCCTGGCAGCTGCAGTGATCATAGGATGCTGTATTTGATGCTGTATGGAGAGAATTAGAGAAAAAACATAGTTTGTTAAACATATTTTGTCATCCTTATCTTACTGCTTCTGATTACTCTGTCCAAATTCTCATTCATAAGCAATAGATGGTATCATCCATCTATTGTTGTTCTTATATGATATGAGGAAAATAGGCCCAATCCATTTGTGTTGTTATGTTTACAATTTATTGTGCATTTTACATTTACTGAGACAGTATATGAATTTAGAAAAGAAATAGGATTTTTCTTTGCCGCTTGTTTTTCAGTCAATTACCATTTTCAGGTACATGACTACTACATTTGGAACCTTGTATTAAATAAAAATTTGTCATTTCCTTATGTTTTAAAGATGTTTCTTTATACTTGTACTTCAGTAGAATGAAAAGAAAACTTTTCTTATATTAGTGGTAAGAAATTGGTCTTATAGTTACATATATTCCGCTAAAAGCATAAAAAAGTGATCATTGTCTCAATGGTGGTTTGACATTATAACATAATATAAATAAAGATCTTGTCCTCCAATTCCCAACGACAAATATATCACAATATTTTGGGGCCAAAATCTTTACTATAATGCAAACATCAGATGAATTATTTTCTACCGCTACTTCTCTGTGTTTTTTTCTTGAAAAAACTATTGATTTCAGTGAATTTGTTTAATCAGAAAGTAACATGGAACTCAGACAGAATAATAATTTTACTAGAATTTTATTACTGTATTTTCACTGTTAATATGTGTTTAAAAGGCTCAAATAAAGCAATCATGGCTGTGTGTGTGTGTGTGTGTGTGTGTGTGTGTGTTTGCGTGTGCACACGTGCGCATGATTGTAAATATTTTCAAGAACATCCATCTGTTATTCACATATATTAGAAAAAGAAACTGCCCCAAAGAGGTTTCCCTCTCTTTTCCTGCTTCCCACTGAGGAGTAGGGCAAGACAGTATTGTGAAGTAGGTTAGTACAGCAGAATATTGCCCCACTCTGATGTATTCTCAGATATTTTGTGGTTATTGGTGTCAGAGCTTCTGTGATCATTGTCTTTTAGAACAGTTCTGCTTGTGTTATGTAATTGACCAAAGTTACGGAAGATTTTGATACATAGAATACTGGGTTTCCTCATTAACCTCCTATATACACTGTACCTCTTTCTCCATCCCATTCCATTCCTTCTTTTCCAGAATTCATTAAAAACAAACTAAAACAACCTTAATCCCATTATGCCATTTCTTCACATAGCCCTGTTAGGCTAATCCTCCTTCCCACCCAGTTACCTTCAGAGATAAAGTCCACTCCCTGGAATGACACAACCCCACACCTGCTTTGCAAATCACATCCCATGTCAGTCCTTAACAAAAATACCTGTGCTCCAGCAGTCTAATTTGTAGCAGTCTGATTTGTAAATACTTTATAAAGCATGTTATTATGTATTACCTAAAAACATTTTTGTAGGATGAATGTAGATAAATGAGATATCCAGAAATAATAAAATAAATTTCACCCATAATTCTACCCTCAACTGTAACCACTATTAACAATTTGGAGTATCTCTTTTGTCATATTTTTATTCCTTTCTTTTTTCTTTGTATTTTTGCCAAAATTAAAATTTCATACATCTTGAAAAGTTGCAAGAATTTTAAAGTGGGTATCTGTACACCTGGACTCTACCATTGTTTCACTATCTTTGCTTTATCACATATATAAAACCCATCACTTCTGTATCCACCCACCAATTCATTTTATTTTTTATGTATTTCAAAGTAAATTGTAGGCATTAGTACACATAATTGCAGAGCAGCTATGGATTAGTTAGAAGTTTTAGGTGAGATGAGGAGACTCATCAGAGAATGGACACATCTACCTGACATTGTAGGCTTTCCTAGACTGTACTGTTTCCATAAATACACTTAAGGTGTCAGACCATATGTCCTAAGTTTTCGTTTGGAAATCAGTCCTTGTAGGACATATCTGGGGCATATGGACATATCACAGTTTTTTAAGTGATAGAATGTAGGCCATTGTCCCTGATCCAGGCTAAATCCTAGAGAGACAAACAGAAGGGTCTTTTTCCTCATTGACCTACCTATCCTTAAGTGATGACAACATAAATGACAGCAAGAATAAGATGATTTGAGGTGTGCTTCCTACCAGATATAAACACGAACACTTTCAGGATTTTCCCTTCCTTCCTTCCTTCCTCCCTCCCTCCTTTCCTTACTCTCTCTCCCTTTCTTTTCCTTTCTTTCTTTCTTTCTTTCTTTCTTTCTTTCTTTCTTTCTTTCTTTCTTTTTCTTCTTTCTATTGTGTGTGTGTTCTATTTGTTTTATTCCTTGCTTTTAAATTTATTTTTCAACTCAGCAATATAAAATACCTATTCTTCCCTCATCTTTTAACTTCAAGCTTCTGCTCTTGACCTGGAATGCATGGATTAGCTTATACAGAGCTATGAATCCCTGAAAATGTATGCAAAATGTTGTATGTGAATACATGTATGCATGAGAAGATGCATAGTTTTTAATCAGATTCTAAAAGGTACCTAACCCAAAAGACTGGGAGAACAACATACTTAAATCCATAACCATGTAAAAGCCACAATTAGGTGTACAGAGGATCAAAAAAGATAGCGTCAGTGTTTAGAGGTACACTACGATCTCCTAGATATTTTCATTGGAGCAAAATCGGATGCTGGTAATAGCAAGGAATTATAATAAGGGTGTAAGATCTCTGCAGTTGATTATTTCTGGAGTACCTTCTATAATATGAAAGCTAGAAAATGTACGACCTCCAGAGCCTCTGCTAATACCAGTTTGATAAGAAGTACTTTCACTGAAAATAATATTTCAGTGGGATCCTCTTACTCCTTCAGCCAGCTAGTAGATATTAGGGATTTGGGGATTATAATGTTGTTCACTCACAGCTCAATTTTGTGCCACCATTTCATTTTTTCCTTCAAATGTCTGGTAATGAATGTAACCCTTTATTTGTTTTCACTGCTTGCTTTCCTATTCAAAATTATTCTCAGGCTGCATTCCAGAGTGGAGAAACCAAATAGAGATAAGCTTTTGATGATCAACAAAGTAGACACAGATGGTGTAGGATACAGCAGTAGTGTTCAAAAGCAGTTTATATAATTCTAATTGTTTTACTGTTTCTAATGTCATGTTTACCTGAACTAATTCTTCTTCTTATTTTTTATTCTCTATAAATACACTCTCACTTTATTTGTAAGTGCTTAAAAATATGCCACATAAAAAGATTACAACAGCACTTCTGATTCACTAAAAGGAAGTAATTTGTTATGAATTGAGAAGTTGGACTTAAAGGGAGAATGGGTTGTAGAACATTGCAAAGAACTTTTTTTTAAGGAAGAATTTTTTATAGAGAAAAATTGGCTGCCTTATGAAAATTTAAGGAGATATTTATTAAACAGAAAGTTATTTTACTGAGGAACCTGAAGTGTAATTAGAGATTTTGAGGTTGTTTTCAGAAGCGACTAACACAGTTTTGGCTATTCAGAAACTTCAGCAGAATACATCTTTCTACTACCCAGACAGGAAGGAAGCCAAAGAGAACATTAACAAACCTAAAGTCTTGTTATCTCATCTAGTTTCTTTTCTTATCACTTCTGCATCTCAATAATATTTAACGTATTTGTCTATGTTTCAGTAAAGAGACTACTATGCAAAGACTACATGGTGATATGTAATTGTGTTTGTTTTAATGTATGGCTCTAAAAATCAGCTTTAATTGGAATCCCTGTGGTTGCATCCAAGTCACCATTTGTCACTGACTTAACATGCCCTTGTGTATACATCTTGACTATCTCAATGATTTCTGAAGTTCTACATATTAAAAGCTCCCTTTTTCAATTGTATAGCAATAAAAATAGAACCAATTATAGATATCATTAATGAATAATCAATGAAGATATCCTTCTGTAAAGCTTCCTAATTAATAATTATGATTCCAGTTCTACCTTTTGTTTAGTTGGTTATTTTTGTTTGTTTGTTTGTTTGTTTGTTTGTTTATTTTTTTTTGTAACTAATTCATTTATTAGCTTATCTGATCAAACAAAATACATTTCATAGAAATGATTATAAAACGCATTGCCGATAGAAACAGAGTATCATTTATATTACAGATCTTATGGTACCTAAATAATTATTAATAAAAAAAAAATTATTATTTTTTGTTTGTTTGTATGTTTGTTTGTTTGTTTGTATGTTTATATTAGTGGCTTAGAAGAAAGGTACTTAGGTCCCAGTCAACATTTCAGATTTGTGGAATTAGTTCCTGTTGAACACTGATGACTAGGGAAGTGTTAACTTGCTTTAAGTCATTGGAGAAAATCAAAACAAGGAGAAATTTTTGTTAATGTTTATTCTGAAAGAGAGCATGAGTGGGAGAGGGGCAAAGAGAAAGGGAGAGAGAGAATTCCAAGCAGATTCTGTGCAGTCAGTGCACATAGCCCCACATGGGGCTCAATCTCAGGAGCCTGTGAGATCATGACCTAAGCCCAAATCAAGAGTCAGATGCTTAACCAACTGCGCCACCCAGGTGCTCCAAAAGAGGGAGAAATTTATTTATTGTGGTTCATATGACACAAGATGGTACCTATGGGTATAAAAATCCAAGATCTATATTAAAAATTATTTTTGAGTGCATGGAATACTTTTCTCAAGTAGAAAGTTACAAATATCTCTAATCACATAATTTGTAATTATTTTGAATAGTAAACATTTTAACCTTAACTTCTGTATTTATTATAATTTGAATTGGGCTTAATTTAAAAAATAATAGTGCAATGATCAAATAAAAGGCTGGGATACCTGTCTGTTTGACTTTCCTCCAAGAAAATGCCTCTCAAAGTGGCATTCTCTTAATGAGTTTACCATGGGTCCAAATCTGTCTCTGAACCTCAGAAGTTTAAATTTATTTTTGTCAGTTTGCCCGTAGTTGGTTGATTTCATGACATATAAATTAAACTATTTATTAATTTCTTCCAGATAGGTCATTATAATGTAGATCAGAAATCTCAGATTGGCAAAACAAAACAAAACAAAACAAAACAAAACAAAACAAAACAAAAACAAAACACACAAAAACACATTCTACTATAAAATATCTACACAGGAATCCAATTGTAGTTAGAAGATTACCAGGTCTACATATGTTCAGAATAAGAAGAGGCCTGTGATTCAAATACTTCCTCATATCAGACAAAGATAGTTTGAAACATTCATCTAGAATCCTCTCTGGATAGAAATCCCTACTAGGAATAAGTTTCTTGAAGATGGGGGCCATTGTGGATCTTCTTCAGTGCTGTATCCTCAGCATGTAATATGACATCTAAAGTATAGTAGGCATTAAAAAAAATAATTGAATGAATGAATGAATTGGACTGTAATACTTTTGAGTCTGTTAACCAGGATACCTTCTCTCTTAAACAGTGCTTGCATGGGCTACGCCAACATATGCTTTTGGAATTCTTTTTGATGTTATTTTAATACTAGCTTAACTCCATCCTGATTGACCTTTTGTTTTATCAAATAGATGAATATCTTCTCTTTGATTTTGCTCCCACCTAAGAACCAGTTTAACCTTTTGAGGAAATTTGCTCAAACCCTAATCTGTTTTATGATATGTCACTTTTGTAATTTGTTTTAATTTCTCAAATCCTTGGGAGCAAATCTCATTTTGTTTATTTTTTTCTTAATTTGTAGCCCAGTGGTTTGGTCATCAGCAATAGACTGGTCTGATTCTGAATTCAGACTTCTGTCTTATGAATCACCTAATCTTGAAGATCTTCACCTTCACCTTCATCTCTTTGAGCTTCATTTTACTCAGCTATGAAAAATAATCAACATGGTCATGGTACAAGTTAATAGTACTGCAGGTACAGTGTTACAGAGTATCTAACACACTGTAAAGACTTAATGAATCATACATCAATATCATTGTAGATATCATCTAATATCACTGCAAATGACCAATGCTGATGGGACTACAAAACCGTATCTATAGTATTCTCTCATTTTGTACTCCTTTTCAGTAAGCCTGTGAACTACTTATATCTTGGGGAAATGTACAAGGAGCAATGCCACAAAAAGGAAGAGTAAGGTGAATTTTTTCATATGTAAAAGAGGATCAGAGGAAGATAGACAACCGATTTTGATATCTTTAACTCAGATTACAGTGACAGCAGGCAAAGAGTGTTTGATTTCTCTATCTCAGCTATGTGAATAGAATTTTAGTTCTATTGGGTAGGAACCATCATGTATCTTGTTACTGCTAGTTTGTGGAATATAACATATGGTGGGTACTGAAAGAAATAATGCTTTTAAATGAAAGAATGATTACCTGAAGGTAATTTTTTTAATGAGGCTATTTAATATTAATTTTACAGTCTCAAATTAAGATTATTTTCATCTTTCTAAGATTTGCTTTTTTGTATTTAATATTTTTTAAATGTTTATTTATTTATTTTGAGAGAGAGAGAGAGAGCATGAGCAGGATAGGGGAAGAGAGAGAGGGAGAGAGAGAGAATCCCAAGCAGGCTCTGCACTGTCAGTGCAGAGCACGATGTGGGCCTCAATCCAACAAACCATGAGATCATGACCTAAGACAAAATCAAGAGTTGGACACTTAACCAACTGAGCTACCCAGGTGCCCCTTGTTTTTAATGTTTAAGTTGCTTAATTCATCAACTGCTTTTGCCAGAACCTTGCAAAAAATTAGCATTCTCAATGCAGATTATTCTCAAGTGACCTATACTTACACAAATGTAAGAATAGAATGAGCGTAGAAACCAAGTAAGATCACATTAAATTGTAACTTCACTCAACTGTCATCTTCTTGGGTTTTTCCTCACTACCCTATCTAGAGACAGTAAGCATGATTTGATCTGTTGCCAAGTTCCTACTCTATAGCATTTGACCAAACATTGGCTTTCATTAAAATCAAAAGTAAAACTCCACAATATCATTGATATTATGACTCCCATATTTTCTATGTATGCTTCAATTCCATCCTAAAGTAGGAAGCAAATTTACTTTTCCTTTTTTATATTTTACAGACTGTGACTTGTACAGTGCCATCTATGAAAAATTTTTATTTATAAAGAACCATACAATTGCCCTGGAAGACCTCATTGTCATAGCAAACTATAATGCATAGGATCATATTACATTTTGAGGTATCTGTATGGGCACTTAGAGTGTAGTAAAGTCTGCTCTCAAGTATTACAAATTTGCATATGCTGAGGATCAAGTAATCTATGTCCAGGTAACTGTTGTAGCTTAAGACACAGTCCCAGCCCCATCACAGAGCTTGTAGCACATGGTGCTCTCTCTCTTGCAAATGCACACACACACACACACACACACACACACGTTAGTCCACTCACATCTTTATAAACTGTAAAATGCCTCTGGTATTCTCTCCATCTTTCTTTGTCCCCTCCTACTGCTTTCTTTCCCTTCTTCCTACTGGTTTGTCAAACTATTTCTGCTAGATGAGTCAGAGCATCAGTTTATTTCAGCCAAGGTAAGTCAATATCAGACTGAAAGAAATAGGAACTGATACATGAGTATACTAGCACATGCTGATACAAAAAGCACTGATCATTTCATGGATTATGTTCAAGGGCACTTCATTTGTTTAAAATAACAGAATTATTTTAACATTAACATATACACTCCCTCCCCCCCACAAATTAAGATTTTTAGTAATCATATAGGAAAGGAGAAAATAAAAATTGGATTTTTAAAGGATGCCTAAAAAGATATACTTCTCATCAACTATTGTTATCACATATTATTTGGGTCTTTATATTTTCATTCAGCTTATAATTTATACAACTGTAAATTGGTTGAAATTCATGTTTAAGCTGATCTAGCATATGATACTGCATCAATTTTATAAACTGCATTCTAGATTGCTTTATTACTTCAGACAAATATTTTCCTTTATATTACTTAAGGTACAAAACATTTTATACTTTGAAATGTGACTTTAGTGTTGCCAGTACCCCCAGTTATTATGTCTCTACCTGGTCCTTCTCTTTTTCCTTCTAACTTCAACTTAAAGAAAATGGTACTGAGTTGTTTACTAATTTGGCTTATATTTTTATTGTACCTCTTATATTCATTTGAATTATTGTTATGTCAAATATAGGGGCTATAGGAAAGATTTGTTTTTCATGTTTATTTATTTCTTTTTGAGAGAAGGGGCAGACAGAGAGGGAGAGACACAATCCCAAGCAGGCTCATTGCTGTCAGCACAGAGCTTGACCCAGGGCTCGAACCCATAAATCCTGAGATCATGACCTGAGCCAGAATTAAGAGTTGGCTGCTTAATCGACTGAGCCACCCAGGCATCCCTATGGGTAAGATGTTTAATCCAACTACTTCTAATTATTTAGCTTAAACAAAATGGAGACCAAGATACATTCCAGTGTGGCATTTATAGGTATATTAACTTGATAATACTCAAAAGTCTTAAACCCATTCCAAACCTTTTGATTATATTTAGTTTTACAAACACTGACAAAACTGAAGTGACAACAGAAAATATGAACTAGTACTATAAACTGTAATACTAGTAGTTACTAAAAGCTTCCTCTGTTATTTCTATAAAAGATTTGATAGATTGTTGTGGAATTGTTCCTAACATCCAAGACACATAGTGGAATCATATTTTTTTCCAATTCATCTTATATCTTGATAAGTTTACTTTGGAAAGTAAAGTTGATGTTTTGTACACACCAATTAAGTAGTTAATTAGTATTAGCAGCTGATTATCATATTTATTCCAAGAATCAACCAAAATGAACCAAAAATTGTTAGATAGTGAGAGAACACATTGCTTCTCACCTTAAAAAAAGGTTTGTGATTTATATCCAAATTATCTTCTAACAAGCCTGGGAAAAACATAGAAGACAATGATAGAACCCTATATAAAGGGAGCTCCTGGAGTATAACATGATCCAGTAAGGTCTGCAGCTAATCAGAGGGCTGGGTTTTGAACTTCCAAGGGCAGAGGATGTCTGCTTTAACTTCTTCTCTCCAACATTCAGCATAGTGTCCAACATGCAGTTAGTAGCCAGTAGGCAGCTGTGGAACAAATGTTGTTAAGTGCCATGACAGGCACTGTTTAGAAAGAGCAATGGGGAATCTAGAAAGGGAGCAATATATAAACCCGATTTGTTCAAAAGTTAACATCGAAATAGTTCTAAAGTAATATTTTAGTGCTCAGAAATCCATGCCCAGACATGGCCATTTTTAGGTCTGTTAGTTTCTCTTTGGATTCACATAAAGATTACTTTTGTAGCTTAGGTTCTATGAGCCACAAGAACTAACATTCTGAAAAACTGGTAAATTATGAGCTTGCCACCATACTTTTTAGGAAATTTAATTAGCTTTTCTTCCTAAAAGACAACTATACTGCTAAAAATACATTTGTTTTCATGTAAAGGTATAATTAAGAAAATACTTCTTTTAGTTTTATTTAAAAAAATTAATGTTTATTTATTTTTGAGAAAGAGACAAAGAGTGAATAAGAGAGGGGCAGAGAGAGGTGGGGGTCAGAGGATCTGAAGCAGGCTCTGCACTGACAGCAGCAAGCCCAATGGCATGGCTTAAACTCATGAACCATGAGATCATGACCTGAGCTGAAGTTGGATGCTCAAACCGACTGAGCCACCAGGCACCCTGAGAAAATATTTTTTAAACCCCCCATGACCCAATATAAGTGGCTTGCTAGCCATGTTTTCTTCTTAAATTCTCAGATTTTTTTTTCTTTTAAGATTTCTTTTAAGAAACCTAGTTTAATATGAAGAAATTATTTGACACTTAATGCAGTTCTCCCCACCTGGCTTTAAGGTTCCCTAGAGTCACTCTCTCACTGATTCTTGTGACATCCTCCTCAAGTAATATGGCATAAGTGGCAAGGACTGTGATCCACATTTCATACAGATGCAGAAATTGAAACTCAAAAATTAAGTGCCCTGCCCTGGACCAGCTGGGAGTGTGTTGGCATATTGCAGTGTAAACATCAGAGTGCTGGAAGTGCTTTACAAGACATATTATGTGCGAGGAAAGGATTTTGGAGCAGTCACTGGGCACTTCTACCTTTCTTCCCCCTCCTTCCCAATGGGAGCCACAGAAAAAAGGACCAGAAAGGAAGATTCTAAAAACTGAACAAGGGCTACCAGACCTTCATGCAAATTTTCAGATTGTTGGGTTCTGTAAACTCCTCCATCAATTTCCTGCCCCTTCTTGCCTCTAATATAATTGGGCACTATACTTTAAATCTTCCACTCCTTGCTTTCCTGCTGTGTGCAATTATGATACCATCACATGTGATAGCTCTTTCATCTACTCTCATCAAAGCTCCATCCTTCAGTAAAATCCCATCATTTTTTTTCAGTCTTCAGTCTGCACAGAATATGAATATGACAATTTTTCCTCTTTTTTGAACCTCTACTCATGGCCTAGAGAGGGAAAATGATGCCCTTGGGCAGTGTAATGAGCTATCCCTTCTCCTGTACACTGCAGTGCTTTGCCCCTGACCCAAACCTTTTGGTCTTTGATACACTTTTTCTTAGTTATCTGTCTAATTATCTCATCACTCCTCTATTTTCCTCCTTTATGTCCTCTTTTTCTAGACAGCAAATATAGACAGTCCTCAGTGTTATTTCCTTGCCCTTCTTCAGCTTGCTCTACTTTGATGCCCTTGGCCACCTATCTCCTTTCATGGCTTCAACTATATTTCCTCCAGCCCATTCCCCTACACTTTGAATTAAGCTTTTACCTGCTCAGAGACCTTTAGGAATGTCCTATCACTTATTAGTGTCAATGGTTTGACATTACTGACCCTAATCAGTTTCCTCTTAACCTACAACCATCTCTCATATAACTCTTTCAGTCTTAGCATTAGCCAGTTTAGGCCACTACCCATTTCCTGACTCACTTTGCATCTTCTTGTTCTTATGACTTTGCTTATTCTCTTTCTCTTCCTTAATTGCCCTTCACTCATCTTCACATACCCAAATTTTATCCATTTTTTCTAGAAACATCTCTAAAACTGTGTTCTTCATGATCTTGTCATTCTTTCTCCTTATCTTGAAGCAGGCCCTTTGCAATGATTCACCATGTGTGATCTAAAGCTTACCTGTGTCAGAATCACTTGTGGTTCTCATTAAATATGCAAATCCCAGGCCTCAGCCCAGGCCTACTGTATTTAGTTTTCTAAAAATGAGGACAAGAAATCTGCATTTTAACCCACATTCAAGTTTCCTACATGAGTCTTATGCACATCAAGTTTTTAGAACTACAACTCTTTGTTCTGAATTCACAAGTTACACGTAAGGTTTCTTTTCTTTAGGTACTTTTAGTTGTTCCCTTTCACAATCATTATTTGTGTATTTTATGTGAGTTTTCTGAGGGTATATAACTTGAACATCAAAGTAAATGCTTCTGTATCACAAATGCTCCTTGAATGTATTAAATTCTCAATTGAAAGAAAATGAATACGTTTCATTAGTTAGCACCCAATGAACATTAGAATTTATTCTAATTCATAAGCATATATGTTAACAAATGAAAACAAGAATCTGATTTTTCTTTAAAAAAAGAGGAAAATGTGAGATCGATTGAAAGAATATCAGGAAATTATTTAGAAGATTAATTATTCATTTCTAAGTATGGCTACGACCTTGATTACTGAAATGCTTAATGGAAGACCTGATAGGAAACTTGGGCTTTGTTTAAAATTTTGCCTTTCCCAGTTTACTGAGGGCTTTTTGGTAATTCTTTCCGTGATTCTGGATTTTCCTTCCTTTTCTTACCTTCAATATAAGAGGGCTCAACTAGATAAGGCAACTGTAAGTAATTCTGTGACTGTGTTATTCTATGATTAAGCTGCATACCTTAAGCAAGGCTACAAATCTTGATTTTAGACTACTTCTGCTTACTCCTGTTAAACAAAAGTAACTGCATTAAACTTCCTGCAGGATTCTCCCAAAACAGAGTCCAAAAGTCTTAGACAAATTGTTTAAGGAACAAATGTATTTAAATATCCTTAATATCATTCATGTTAATTCAAATCATTCAGCAGAGGCTGCCTTAAGTATGTGTTAAATTTAGCTCTTCTTATTGCTTACATTATTAACCAATAAATTAAATTGATATCGAGTCTGATGTTTGTCACTGTGACATTATTTTGTGCTTGCAAATTAAGCTTGCATTCTGGGTTTTTCTGAAGCCGGGATCTAAAATATATATTTCTATGGTTATAGTCTTGATCAAAAGCTCCAGTGAGAATGAAAATAGTACCTTTGGCACAAGTTCTTTATTTTGCACCATTTGAACACAGAAAGTTGACTATGTATATACTCTCAAAAACTGTTTATAAGATTATTCTTGTCTTTATGTATTAGGTCCATCTTATTTTAAAACATGTTTCAGTGCAGAGATATGACAACCAATGAGTTAAAAGCACTGGGCTATCCTCTCCTGATTTTGTCATGACTCTGTACCCATCTATCTATCCATCTACTTCACCTTTCCATAGTTTAATTTTTAGTTTTACTAGTGGATAATTAGTTATGATAATAAAACTGTATTGTTTTATTTCTGTGTCATTACTACTGTTCATTATACATTCACTGGTCTAAATACATTCACATGAAATAATGAACTACATATCTTAAGGCAGAATGAGCCATATATTTGTTAAAGAAAAGTATACTAAATCTTCATTGGAAACATTAGTCATACCTTGGAGTGGAATTAATTACATGTAAATATTTTCTTGGGTGAAAATTTATTTTAGAAATACAGTTTCTCTTATGGGTTTGTTATTATCTAAAAGTAATGATAGATTATATAGTATACTTTATTAAAATATAAATAATCTGGTTTTGTTTTTTTTAATGTCAACTATTTGATTTAAATGTTTTGATCTGATTTCAGAAAAATATTATTGCAATCTACCTCACATTTTTGTATATGTGCTTATGTATATTTTTTCTACCTCACATATATGTATAGTGCTTATGAATTAGACTTGGAAAATCTAATATTTAAAGAGTGCTAGCTAAGAAGGCTTTAGGACAAGCCTAAATCTCTAGTCTTACTATATAATCAGTTCCTGAGTAAAAAGCTATCATGTTAGAGACATCCTTAGAGTATCTTCCCTATAAATTCTTTGCAGATTTCTCATAATTCAAGAAGTTGGGAAAATGTAGAATGAATGGAAGACTGAATATATTTCATTTTTAGGTAGATACAAACCAGATTTAAAAATGTTCATTTCAAATCCTACATCCAGCTGGGATACTTCTGTGGTAAGAGGTATCTATTTTTTTTCCTTTTTAAAAATTAAAGTGCTAAGTAACCGAAATATATGGCAAAAATGCTCTTCAGATAATTTAAAGGTACAGGTATATTCATCAGTTTTTAAAGGATCTACAAATATCACTAGGATTATTTGAGATTAATTCTTATGGTACCTTAGTCACTCTTTGATAGCCAGCTAGATATTAAGGGACATCATTATTTCTTTCAGCCATGGTTATACAGTTTTGTGCATTACTGCTTAGGTGACCTAAAAGAGATTATACAAAAACTCAATTTATTATCAGAAAAGAATTAGCAATGGGGAGGCTCTGGTGCAGTATGAATAAGAGAAAAGTGTAAACAGAACAAAAGATTTTACATTTTCTTTCTTGGTTAATGTAACTTTGGTTTAAGCAATAGTATAATTGCTTAAAAAGAGATAATGTCAAATGTTAGCAATTTAAAAATAGATTGAACTCTTTCTTCCAACACATTTTAGTTCTTCCAGAAAAAAAAAAGTGGTTAGGCTCTACATCTCCATTTCAGATTTTCAGCCAGTAATGTAGTGATTCTCTTTATATACTGCCTTGCATTAAATCACAGAATTTTCCCGGATGGAGCAGTGTAATGATCTAATCATCACACTTGCTATTTTTCTCTTTCCTGGAACCACAGGTTAGATCCAAGGGGGCTATTTTGATCTTCTTTATCTTTAAGAAATAAAACTTGATTATTTGGTTTTCTAATGAGGGAACACATACTTGTTTTTCAGCTTATCCTTTAGAAATTAAGCTCCTTGGACTTTTAATAAAATAACATCCAGTTTCTCCAGAGTACAATGATTCAGAAACATCTTCTTTTCCCATGACAATTGTACATTAGTGAGCTGGTTTGCATCCAGTGTCCTCTTAAACAAACTGAACTATTTTGCATGGTCTCCACTATTTAAATGTAAAAGATTATTCTGATATATCATGAATAAGAGTCTATAAATTCTAAATTATGTATCTAAATAAATTATACAAATAGTGGTTGAAAGGACTTATTCTCAAACTGGACTCCCCAGATTCAAATTGCAGTTTCAGTCCTTACTAGCTGTGTCTAGAAAAGTTAATTAAACTTTCTGTAACTTATCCATAAAGTGAGGACAGTGATGATTTTCATCTCATAGGTTTTTTTTTTTTTTTCTGAGGATTAAATGAGTTATTTCCCACAAAGTATATGCGACTGGAGCATAAGAGGCACCCAATCAGTGTTAGCTATCACCATGTATAGTCTAATAAGAAAAATAAAGTCATACTTATCAACTGTTACTATTGTGTTTCTCCAAAGGTGCTCTATAACTTTATTGCACTAAGGCAGGCATGACTCATTTGTGACTTTATGTATAGTTAATTAGACATATTTTGATGTATTTATACAAGAAATAATTTGTCCATTTTAGATACTCTTATCTTACCACAGTATTGCAATGATGTATGATTCTTGAAAATGTGGAAATGAAACCACTTGATGTATTTTGTGATTAGTAGTTCTTGGTTAGTAACAGATAACTGAGTGAGTAGGCTTAACTAGATGTTTATAATAGTATCACAAATAATAAATTTCACAAAGTGAAACTATAGTGTATCCCTTAATTAGAGTTGCTTACCACTTTTATTTAACCTTTTTATTTATTTTGAGACAATAGTCACAAATATCTACCTTCCAGAAAAGACAGATCAAATTAAATTCTGTTCACAAGAAAGGTATCTTTGGAGGATTGGTCCCCTATAATAAAACTTGATAGTACTGCAGGCAAGCCTCTATATGTCAAACACCTGCTTTGGTGAGACAAGTTCAATGCATGTCTTAAAGAGCTATTATTAGCAGCAACAAGATTCCAAGCCCTTGGCACAACCTTTGTCTTTGAAAGTAAAAAGAGGAATGGTGTACCTTGCTTTTCTTCAAGCTAGACCCTGACTGTAGTAATTCTATTTAAGTGAGTTTGTGTGACTTAATATTTTTGATCACTCACTCCTTCTTTTCCATAAGAGATACTGATAACAATTTGGCTTTTATAAACCTTTGGAGAGCATGTCATACAAAGCCTGCCAACACAATGCTTATGTTATATAAAGGTCAGTTATAATTGTCTTTCTTTTCTTAATTTCTTTCTTCTGAACTTGATAAATCAATTTGAGAAGCTTGATGTTATTATAGCAGAAAAAAATGTATTTGGGTATCACATTTAGACATAAAGTAATTGCAAGATTTCATGTATTTAATATGTTAGAATTTAGAACTTATTGAATCAGTATGTGTCAAATTCTTGAATTTATACAAAATCTTATCTTTGGTTTTAATAGTTTTATTATTTTATTTGTTTGTTTATTTATTTACTTGTTTATTTTTTATTCATTTATTCATTGTAAGCTCCATGCCCAACATGGGGCTTGAATTCATGACCCTGAAATCAAGAGCCTCATGCTCTACCAAATGAGCCAGCAGGGGCCCTGAGGTTTGCCATTTTCTTATCAATTGGTTGACATAGTAGGTGCAGGGGAATTGTCTGCCCAGAATGTTGGAGAATTGAAAGCAGAGGCATTTTTTAGGTATATCTAGACATTCATTCTGCTTTCTCCGCAGAAATAAGGTACAGCATATCTGATGCTGAGTCTGCTTCCCAGGACATGAACCGATCCCTCATTAAATTGCTGGTCTGCGCTTTTCAAATGGTGACATAAACTCAGAGTATAAAAGGACAGTGGCATATTACAGGTTGAGTTTTTCAGACCTAGTAAGACCTTGCCATCCTTGGACAGTATCACAGGCAGCTACATGCCCCTGCTGTGTACTCCAGGGGTGGAAGTACAAAACTGGCTGCGTGTGCTCCTTCCTGCCTGTGCCTCTTGCCACTTGAGCAGTTCATTAAATTGGAAACATAACCTCACCTCACATTGGGCATATATGGTGGGATTACTTCCTGCATATCCAAAGTCAATCTGAAACAATGTTAAAAGTTTTTAGGGCACCTGGGTGGCTCAGTTGGTTAAGTGTCCGACTCGACTTCAGCTGAGGTCAAAATCTCCCAGTTCCTGAGTTCAAGCCCACATCGGACTCTGCTGACAGTGTGGAGCCTGCTTGGGATTCTCTGTCTCCTCTCTCTGCCCCTCCCCCACTTGTGTTTTCTCTCTCTCTCTCTCTCTCTCTCTCTCTCTCTCTCTTTCTCTCTCTCTCTCTCTCAAAAAGAAATAAGCTTAAAAAAGTTTTTGTCATTTTAGGAATAAACTTGAAGCAGGAATCAGGTTCCCATTGTACTTCTATTCATTAACAGCATGGATTAACTGGTGCTCTGATCAGAATTAAACTAATGATAATAAGTGAGCAAAGCATTATTCCCCCATCAAACAAAACGAGGAAATCGTGGGAAAAAATATGTAGAATGACTACAACAGACTTTACAGAGGATTCATTATCACAGAGTTGTCTTGGTCTCACCCATTATGGAATAATAAGTCAATAATGGAAAATTTAGAGTTAAAATTGATTTTCACTCTATTTACTAATATTCCTGCTTATAGTACTGTTGGGACATTCTAATGGCTCCACTACTCATGAGCTTTGTGCTCAGCAAAGTTTAATTTCTGCTAACCTTAGTTTCCTGACTTTTTACCATGAGAGTAATAATACTTAAAAGGATTATTTGAAGAACTAAACTAAAAAATCCCTGTAAAACTGGGCTTGGCATATATTATGCACTAAATCAAAATTAGCCATTATTATTTTTTTGAAGAGATACTACTATTCTTGTTTTACAGAAAAGAAGGAGAATATTGGAGCTCAGATTGGTCCACCACTGAACTAAGGTCATGCACAGCTTCATTAAGCACATGATTCAAATCAAAGTGGTTTTGAAAAGATTATGGAAACTCATAGCAAGAGATTCACCATAGTAAGGTCCTGAAGCTGGCCCACTAATCTTACATTACTCAAATGTGCATGGTCCCTTGATCCATATGGCATTTTTCTAACCCCAGATCTTGAACTCCTAGTCAGTGGTGTATTTTTCCTATTTCACCATTTCATGTGTGTGCATGTGTGAGTGAGTTGTGGTGTTTAACCCATATATTATCTGAAGTCCTCTTATCCTTTAAGCTCTAAAAAGGTGAGTTTAGACTCCTATCCCATGCCCCATGGAAAGCCCAATACTCGTCTCCCGATTTCTCTAAACTCCCAATGGGTCTTGCATCTTCCGGGTCACCTCTGTCTCCAAACACCTTTTGCTGCAACTTTTTATTTCCTGCTCTGGTGTATACTCAAATGGGGAAATCAGTCTCTCTCTGAAGTGTATACCACATGTAAAGTTTCATGAAAATAATTGTGCTCATCACTGTGAATGTAGCACACTTAACTAAATTACAGGGAAGAGGCAGAAGCACCAACTTAAAACTGAATATCATATGTACCCAGTTTTAAATTTTTTCATCTATCTTACATGCCATGCTTTTCTTCTTTCTTCTTAGTTCCCCACCACCCAATTAATTCTCATTAATTTCTAATTTAGAAACTGTTATTCTGTCTTTCTCTCCTCCTAACACATTCTCAGACTCTTATATTCTACTATAAGCACCTTATCAAGATATCGTCCTAATCTTAGAAAATTTTCTCTTTAAGAGGAACATTCATAAAGGACTGACAAACTTAACGCACCATAATTGCGAGTTATTTCAACTCTTCCTGCAACAAGGAAGGGGTGAACTAAATAAATAGAATTAAGAAAATAAAACAAAGCAAAACCCACAATTGGAAGATGCTTCTGTGGGAAAAGAGCTCCAAATCAAAGCTCAAAAGTTCTCTGAAAACATCTGTATCCCCTGCTGTATTACCCTATGTGCTACTTGCAGAGGGGCACCAGACTTAAAGTCATGGGGGACAGTTTCTTTCTTCTCCAAATCCTGCAGTGGCTAGCCACACAAAGCCCTGGTCTCGGATTGTCTGATTTATCAGGTGAAGGGCAATTTGTTTTTATGGAGAAGTATTGAATCTGTTTTCCAACTGGAATAAAATATTGATTCTAAGATATGGTATCCCTGAAAGCTTTGTGGCAGGATTAAAACTTCCAAATATGATGGCTTCAGTAGACATTCCTTCTGTGTAAAATTTATATTTTCAGTTTATTCTCCAAGTTTGGGTGTTACTTATTGGCTGTATTTATGCCCTGGAAAATGTGGCAGTTATTTCAGATTTTTATTTAAAAAAATTTTTAATGTTTATTTATTTATTTAATTTTTTAACGTTTATTTATTTTTGAGACAGAGAGAGACAGAGCATGAACGGGGGAGGGTCAGAGAGAGAGGGAGATGCAGAATCAGAAGCAGGCTCCAGGTTCTGAGCTGTCAGCACAGAGCCCGACACGGGGCTCGAACTCACGAGCGCAAAATCACGACCTGAGACCTGAGCCAAAGTCGGATGCTTAACCGACTGAGTCACCCAGGCGCCCAATGTTTATTTATTTTTGAGAAAGAGAGAGACAGAACATGAGCAGGGGAGGGACAGAGAAAGAGGGAGACAGAATCCGAAGCAGCCTCCAGGCTCTGAGCTGTCAGCACAGAGCCCGACACGGGGCTCGAACTCATGAACTGTGAGATCATGACCTGAGCTGAAGTCAGACACTTAACCAACTGTGCCACCCAGGCATCCCTCAGATTTTTTACATTATAATCTAAGACACTATGTTCTTATTACCTAAGGATCGAATGTAAAAATGAAGTAATTATTGTTCTTACAACACTGTTATTTCACTTTCACCTTTGTATTTCAGTGTTACTCCCCTATGTTTTTTGTCAAATAATCATTATATTTGTGTCATTCAGCTGATCATTCTGCTATTTCCTCAGAGCTTTAACTGGAAGTTAGAATTTAAATATTTAAAACAGACCTTCAATGAGTTATTATTCAATATTATTTAATACTATAGCATGTAGATTGAGGCTAAAGTTTTCTACAAAGGCGCATTTCCTATTGCACTTGGCAGCAGAAAGTCTTTAATTTTGAACAGGTTAAATATATGATCATGAAACCAAGGAAGTTTTGAGAATCCACCTCCTTCCTAAAGTACTAAGATAGTAATCTAGACAGCTAAGAAGTAAATTCTTCCTAAAAAATATCTAGGACAATGATTCTGAAATCTGTCCAGGAGTCCATTCCATATTCACTGTATTTTCAGATTTATGTTACTGAGTATATTTCTTGCTATTATTTCATCCTTGTTGGAGCTGAAGAAAAATGGATTTCTTTACCCCACTTCACATTCTCCCAATGCTAAAGAACAAAGCTAATTTGGCTTCTCAGCCCTGATTCCTCCAAGCAAATCAATCCCCTCTTGATTAAACTCTCTTAGTGAATACCAACCTTAGCACCATTGCTAAATACTCAATTCCCTCCCAAACAAAGGCTACAGAGAAAAACTAAACACGTAGGGGAGGTCTAATCATGAACTATTATTAGAGAATATTAACAAAGCCTAAATGCAAAACTCTAGAGCTTTAATCATGGAGGAACTGTATGAGTCCCTAGAAATTAAAAAAAGCTGACATTTGAAGCAATTTAATCAAAGCTTTTGCTATTCCCTCTTGGGTTCCAGACATAATGTGAAGCTGTTTTAAATCATTGTGACCTCCATGCCTCAGCATCTTTGGGAAATTCAAAGCTGAGTGTATAGCACCTGAAAGCCTTTGTATTTCCCTTCTTGCATGGTGGAAATAAATTCCATATATGCATCATATTTTAGATATTCATCTGATCTTATCTGATGTGGGCTGTTTGCTGACAGTGCATGGTTCTTGAATAACACAGATAACACACAACAAACGTGCCCTGCTCCTTGGGACACAGGAAATGAGGATGCTCACAGTACCCGCCTCCATGAGTTAGCTCAATAAATTTGAATTGCTCATTAGAGTTCCAATGCTTCATTGTTGCCTATATGTGAACAGCTTAAGTGAATAGGAATCAGATGGAGGGTGGGGGAGGACACACAGAGATTTCACATAATTCCTGTTGCCAGAGAAACCATTTTCTTGCTGTCTGGGCATGCACCGAGCAGCTTAGATCAACTGGAGGCTCAGCACAGCCCTTGCTGTGACTTTAGTAAAGAAAACAAACAGAAGGGAGAAAATGCTTACAAAGAAAAGCAGAATCAAATATTAAAATGTTCTTTTAATTAAATGGTGTTATAGACTGGGCTTTGAAAAGCCTTGTCCCCTAAGATGGCTGTATCTGACTATACGTGGGTTTCTTTGCCTCCTCTGCCTGTGTCTAGTAAGATCACGTCTTCGTATATGCTTGCATACATTATACGTATGTATGCTGTACGTATACGCAGAAGAATGCTATCTTTTCCCCTCTTTCCTTCCTCTCCTCCCTTTCCCCCATCACATCACACACATCCACACCTCACATCACACAACTGTGCTGTGTTTAACACATGGGAAACTTTACTCAGGGGAGAGTCAAGGGGAGAATATGGCAATAACGTAGTTTGCTCACCAAAGCCAAAAAGAAATGACAAAAATTGAAGAAGCACAGGAAAGTACACACTGTGAATTCTACACGTGTTTATTTAACACTTGGGTCTTTTTGATGAAGGATGGTTTCTAAGTATGAAAGAAAATCAGTTAAGAATATATGAGGTAAAATATTCTAAACACACAGTTCCTTATATATTTCTCATTTTTTTGTATACAAAATATATATTGATTCTACTTCTGATACTACTACTTCTGAAACTATATAACAAAAGCAAGTAGTAGTAGTCATAAATGATTATTTATTTACATATTTATGATATCTATGAAAAGAGCTACATATTTTAGAAGATTTCTTTTTGATTATTTTTCTTATTTTTTTCTTTTACTTATTTTTGTTTTTATTTTAAATTTACATGCATTGAAGACTTTAATAAGGATTTTTTAAATTCTTGTCCTTTGAGGAGAGAGATAATTGGTAAATACCTTTGATATGTAGAGATTTCATAAGACTAAGTGTTTATTAATGAATTCCTTGATATGTCTCACCCCATGGAGAAATGACTGTTCTCTACATGTGCTGTCTCCACTTGTATACAGTTTTAATTATAATGTGTTCGCCATTTTATGTCCTATTTTCTCTTTGGTCCCTGCTCTAGTAGTTGCAACAAACACATAAAGACTGTAACCATGTCCTATTTATGTTCACAAGTATCGCGCCAAGCATAGAGCCTGTACCAAATGAGTACACAAGAAATGTTTACTTAAAAAAATGAATCAGTGAATGAAGCAGAACTTAGCCCAAAGGAATAACTTTATGCTCAGGATAACATTGTAAATTGGGAGTAAATTAGGACATGAAATTCAGGGTTTCAAATTGCCATGTTCCAGTAATCATAGAATGCATTTCACATTTTTAGATATTCTAAGAAAAAATATGGCAACATTGAAAAAGAAGAAACGTATGAAAGAGGAAAATCACGGGTTTTCAAATATAGTCTCATGTCTCAAAAATTGCAAAAAAATATATTTCTTTGAAAAAATATCAAGAAAAATAATTTTGGTTTTCTTCTCAATTCTCTCTGATTCTGATCTAATGAATTTCTTTTCCTCTGTAAGCTGCAGTCTTTGATTGTTGAAATGCTAAAAATCTCCCTGGTTTGCACAATTACTACATGCTAATTTCACCTACCCTGGGGATACAGCCTAATTTGCATTCCTTTTTAAAGATCCATCTTCTTTAGGCTAACACAGGTAGGAAATTGCTGATAGGTTGTAAAGCACTCATATTAAAATTATTTAGATTTTGTTTTGTTTGGTCATTTATTTTTGCTTTCGATTTGTCTTAGAGGAGATAGAAAAATTCAAAGTCTCTTTTTGATTTTTGTTATTTTCTACAGGTTTCCTTCTGCTTTTCTTTCAATTCTTTAAATTTCTCTTCTTGCCTTTTGTCCATGGATTAAACAGATCACAGCAGAAACTATTATAGATTCCCATGTAATAATCCCCATCATTTCTGAATGTAGATCTTGTCATTCAATATGATTTTTGGATTTGACATTACCAGCTAAAATAAATTGATTCATTTTCACTCTTTTGTATATCTTGATGAAAACTTTAATTCCCATAAAGGTCTCAATTCAGATTTCAATAAACTGAAGGAGAGTGTGTTTTGTCACTGACTCTGCTCCCAGGTAGCATAGCTAATGAGAAAGGAAAGATATTGCAGCCTTAGCTTGCACTGGGAATCAACGCCTTCTTGTGTTAGATTTTTCATTATAAATGCAATTGACAGAGGTGTCTATTATAAGCTATTTGTTATACAATCTTTATAAATAGCTCTCATCATGTATAAGACAAGTCTAAATTTGTTTGGAAATAGCTTCTTAAGGCACCCTGCTGTGGCTTCTTCTGAGTGCCAGGCTGGCATTCAGTGGGGGAGTAAGACACTTTGAGCAATTGTAGCTAGTCATCTCCGATCAGCTTGAAATGATATGCATCACATCCAGTTTAAATGATCCACTTTAGGTGGAAACATGGTTCATAGCTAACCATCTATAATTCAGCAATATGTTGCCATACTCTACATCATCTTAGATGAATCTTGTTTCAATTTCTTTGGGGGATGCCCTGCTTTGCTATTTTGGTTGACACGGTCACCTTTTCTGTTTCTTCTAACTTTAAGTTGACCTGCACTCCAGTGGAAAAAAGTCTTAAAACTCAAACATGCAGTTGCCTATTTTTTTCTAAAGACTAGTGTGTATAAGGAAGATAGAAAGCTTAGGACTCTTCAAGTCTTTGGCCCCATATTTTTATTCAACTGCAAGTTCAAAAATGCACTGCAAGTCAAATATAAATGATGTGTGGATTATCCACCATTTTGGATTATACACACCACTGCTCTCCATTACTGCAGGTAATTAAGAGCTTTCTGATATGAAAAAAGTGTTCCCTTAAATGCCGACCCTCTCTTCTATCAAACTTTCACAAGAACTTTAATAAGTGCGACTGACTGATTATAATTCCACCTCCTTTCTCTACTCAGTCTCTGGAGGAGATGTTCAAAAGCAATAACATCCTACAAAGCACTTGGAAAGTGGGGAAGAAGAGAAGCTGGAATAATGATGACTACTCCATGTCAGTTCTTGGTAGTGGAAATTTTTCAACTCAACATTTCCAAGGGTCATATAAAAAAATATGGCCTTGAAGGCAAATGTACAAGACAGAAATAACCTGGCAAATATCTGGACATGGCTGTCATAGGACAGAAGCTGACTCTACATATAATACAATCTACCCATTTCACTCCAGCTCCTACTTTTACAAATGAAGAAACTCAGATATCATAAAATCACCCTCCTCGGGTAATAATGACCCTCTGTCTCTACAACCTCTATGTGTTCCTCACATTTCTAATGTTGCTTAATTATTACTGCTTTTTTCACTCTTCTGTAACTATCAGTTTGCCTCTGACACCTCTCCTAGTTCTTTGATGTGGATAATATAGTGTGATTTGGTATTCATTACCTACTCCCTCTTCCCAAATACGGAGTTCTGTGCACACCTATACCAGGACCTGGAAATCCTCAAGATACTTGCACACAAAGAGAATTATGTAGGACAGATGTAGTTTTTTAAATTAGCCAGAATCCTGATTTTGATGGTTATCTCACTATGTGAATTTGGGCTAGTTACTAACTTCTCTGAGTTTCAGTTTTCACTTTTGTAAAGTATATGTGATCTTATCTCCTGTGAGGATTAAATAATATAATATACACTTAGTATTTAGTCATATGCAGTTACTAGCAGAAATAACCATTCTTTGGCAGTGGTGATTTAACATGAGACCACTCTCATGAAAGATCCTTTCCTTGTTTAGGGCTGAATTCACTCTCCTGAATATGTTAATAACTTAGAAAGTTCTGTATGAGGGTTTTATGAATTCTAGTTTTGTGATCTAAGAGTCATGAAAATACTGTGTTCATCTGGATATAGGCTGGATATAGGATTGACATAAGAGAAAACCTGTAGTACAAAGTCAATACTAGCAAGTAATGAGTGAGCAAGGTATTTAATCTGTAATCTAAGATACTAAGACTGGAGCAAAAAGTCAATACCAAAGGCCATATGTAAATGCCAAAAGCCAAGCACAATAGATACCAGGAGACAAAGCTCAGAACAGCGGCTAAAGATGAGAAATACCCAAGGAATAAACACTTACAGATTCTTCTGGATTGACATCTTTTTGCATGCCTATATTTAACTCCACACGTACGAAAACAAAACTCATTGAGGACTGGAATCATCAATATAATTTGTACTGTGTGTTCTAGCTTGTTTTGCTGTTCGCTATAGTTTGAAAATACATGTGAACTGAAGTGGTGTTCATAGACATAGGAAGAGTATGGTGAATGCTCTTGGGGAAATAACTAACCTAGGCCCTGGCATGTGGGAGAATATATCCCACATGATATCTCAGGTGAGTACTGAAGGGCATGTAGGAGCTTAGAAAAGAAGGGGATAAAAGGCATTCCAGCAGAGAAATGATACCTTGCAGAGGCACAAAGACAGCAAAATGGCAAGGAGTTCATCTAGTTGAAACACAGGCTGTGTGTGTGTGTGTGTGTGTGTGTGTGTGTGTGTGTGTGTGTGTGTTGCAGGAGGACGAGGGGGGCCTGGGCTATTGTGGGGAGAAATGAGGCTACAGTGGCCAGTAGATCCCATCTGAGCAGAGGTTTTGTACGTGTTGTTAAGATGTGGTTAAGTGTGGGAGTTTTGAGAAGTTTTAAGTAGAGTAGCGACATGATCAGATTTATGTTATTTAAAGATCCACCTGTTGGTGGTGTGGTGAGTGGACTGGAAGCAGGAGAGTTAAGTCTTTGGGAAAAAAAGAAGTGAGATGTGATGAAGACATAACTAGAGTGCTAACAGCAGGGATAGAGAGAAGAAGACAGGTGGGAGAGATATTTATAATAGGGAAGAGTTTGACCCAGTAACTTCATGAAAAGTAGAATATGGAACTAGAAATTTTGTTTTTAATGTATGAATATGAGAGATCCAAGTATATGTACATGCTTTGGAGACATTGACACCTGGGTTTTTATCCTGGCTCTGGAAATTACTATTTATGAGATAGGGTTTACCCATTCATGAAATAGAGTTAATAATAATACTGATCTTACAGGACTGATGTGAAGGCGAGCGAACATGTGGAAATGCTTCACCACTTAGCAGGCATCCAATAAATAGCAGTTATTGTTAGTATTATTAAAGATGCATTTAACATATAGAGGGCTCGTATTTAAAGACACTTCCTTAAACTTCTTTTTCTAAACATATTCCCCCATTATGTCCCAAGTGGGTTATATGACATCTAAGATGAAATGAATTAACATGTGTAAAACATTTAAAAGAATGTCTGGCATACAGAAAGCACTATTTACTCATTAATTTAAATAAATAAGTAAATAAATGCCTAGTTATGTGCTGTTCACTGACAGTTTACTCTGTCATGCTGAGAAGTTGAAAGGCTCTGAATTCTTCTTGAAAGACACTGGTTCCCAAATTAGAGAGGATTTTATTGGTGACTTAAACCTATTGTAAAGTTCAGTAATCAGTATATAAAGTGGATATGGATCATCATTTCTTTTCATTGAGCTCTTTCTGCCTGAGTTTTAGAAATGGTTTCCAGTCTTTTCAAAGAAAGCCACAAATGTGGATGCTTTTGAGTGAACAAATTTTTAGTTGATAGCACAGATTGAAGATAACATTTATAACTGTTAAATAAGAACTGAATTATCCACATTCAGCCCTGTTGGTCCCCATCAGTGGAAAATCTGCATAGGACCTATTTAATTCTGTCAAATTCTGCTTCAGTCCAAGATATGTCAATATATTTCTTCATTTTGATAAGTCTTCAAAGAGGGATTCTATAAGTAACTATAGATTAATCTTATAAAAGGAAACAGTCTGCTGTGATTTTAAGAGATAAAGGGATAACCTTTACTTACATTTTACTTTTAAATAGTTTTTCTTTCCATTTTGCTATTTTGGAAGTATCTCACACCAGACTGCGTTAAGCACCAAGGTTAAGGCTAAGGTATTTATGGAAGTGAAATTAGGGTAGAGATTGCCTTTGCCAAATAGTAATGAAATCTAGGTATGTAAAAACAAGATTATCTCATTAAAGCAATAATAAACACAAAAAGGTATTAGAGGCCAGATGGAAATTCAAATAGGAAACTCTATAATAGGATATAAGAATGCAAATCACCCAGAGAAGAGTTTTTGCACATTTAAATGTAGTTGCTTGTGTCATAAAAAGACATACACATAAAATACAATCTGTTAAACTATTTGTATTTGAATCATAAGAATGTCTAAGTAGAGAGACAACAATGTTTATTTGAGAATCAATGCCTATAGGTATGATGTTATATTTAAAATGAGTATTAAGTGTAAAGTTTCAAGTACTGTCTGGTATGACTTAGCATATTTTAGAGTCAGAGGTTATAATTACACTAAAAGTCATATTCAGGCAGATTCAATGATTATAATTTCAAACTCACCATTCTATCTTATTTTGGAGAATAGTTCTCTGTGTGATCATTCTCCCTTTGTGTTTTTTTTTCCATCCTTAGTCCCATGTTGTCCTTTTTTTCTTTGTTAGCTTACTTTTATTCTTTAATTTTGGTATTTCATTCACCACCAGTCTTCCAAACACTGGCCATCCTATTCCCCAAATTCCCTTGGCAGGGTGGGTGGTTCTTCGAAGAGATCAACCCAGCTGCACTGAGATATTAGGTGGAGATACAGTGACTCCAAGTATCTTTGATTATTTCACAAGACATGTTGCAGAGCTAGAAGTGAGAATTCTGTGCAAAAGAGGCTAAAATGTATTCTGGACAGGCAAAATCATTCCCACTGTCCTTTCCAAGGTCAACTGTCCTCCAGGGTCACTGTCTCTCCCAAGGTACATGAGAGCCTGGTGAGGCCTGGCTCTTGGCCCCTTGACCCTGAGTCTGTTTGCTCACATAAGTGCCCGTCTTTACTTTGCTGTTGCCATTTTCCTTCTTAAAATGCTCTTCCCTAGACGTTCAAGGAAAAACAAAACAACCCTATGTATTATTTCAGGGGTGACTCCAATTCCACTACCTTCACCAAGCTGTCTCCTATCATCCACATTTGCCTCTTATATTGATGTTCTACTTTAATGAGTTTATGACTGACTGACATCGTTGCCTAATTGTTTTGTACTCATTAATCCTTGTCTCCATAAATTAATATAAATTCTTTAAGGACAGGAATTATTCAGTATAGATACAAATATATTTGTGTAATATAGATATAACCAGTTTTTCATACATTTTTAAAATTTTTGTTTAGCTGTAATTGACAGAATGTTATATTAGTTTCAGGTGTACAATATAATGATTTTGTATTTGTCTATATTATGAAATGATCAGTCTAGTTAGCATCTATTATCATACATAGTTACCAAAATTTTTTTCCTGTGATGATGACTTTTAAGATTTATTCTTTGCTTTTAACGTTTATTTATTTTTGAGAGACTGAGAGAGACAGAGCATGAGCAGGGGAGGGGCAGAGAGAGAGGGAGACACAGAATCCATAGCAGGCTCCAGGCTCTGAGCTGTCATCTCAGAGCCCAATGTGGGGCTCAAACTCACAAACTACAAGATCATGACCTGAGCTGAAGTCAGATGCTTTACCAACTGAGCCACCCAGGCTCCCTTTAAGTTTTATTCTTATAGCAATTTTCAAATATGTAATATAATATTATTAACTATAGTCACCATGTTGTACATTACATCCCATGACTTATTTATTTTATTATTATTATTTTAATATAATTTATTATCAAGTTAGCCAGCATGCAATGTATACAGTGTGCTCTTGGCTTTGGGAGTAGATTCCTATGATTCATTGCTTACATACAACACCCAGTGCTCCTCCCAACAAATGCCCTCCCAAATGCCCATCACCGATTTTCCCCAACCCTCCCCACCATCAACCCTATTTGTTCTCTGTATTTAAGAGTCTGTTATGGTTTGCCTCCCTATTTGAAACTATTTTTCCCCATCCCTTCCCCCCATGGTCTTCTGTTAAGTTTCCCAAATTCCATTATTTATTTTATAACTGGAAGTTTATACCTTTTGACCCCCTTCACCCCATTTGCCCACCCCCCAACCCCCACCTCTGGTAACCACCAATCTGTTCTCTGTATCCATGAGCTAGGTTCTTTTTTGGTGTGTTTTTATTTGTTTTTTGTTTGTTTGTTTGTTTTAGATTCCACAAAGAAATGAGATAATATGGTATTTGTCTTTCTCTGACATATTTCAATTAGCATAATCAAATGGCAATCTATGCTGTTACAAATGGCAATATAATTTTTAATCTCTTGAAATGACTTGAAGTACTGGGTTTAAAGCATACACTAGGAATTTTTGTCTGTTTTCCAGCATCACCTAGTGACTCCAGCTAGAACTAAGCCATTTGTGTTTCTTGCGCAGTGGCTTTAATATCCATTTCACAAAATTCCCAAATAGTTAGCAATTGTCATATAAGCCAATTCAAGCCCACTTCACCTTACTATTGGACTTACAATTCATGAACAGGATTGAAGAATTTGCTGAGAGCTTTAACAGTAGGCAGGAGTCCATATTTTGTTCTCCCTTCTATCCTTAACTCTCTGTTAAGTTAGGTTGAAAAACTCTGACTCAGAAAGAGAAAGGAGTTGGAACATACAGAAAGTCAAAACCAGTTTTCATTGTGGACAACTCTTATTATGATCTCATCACATCCTTTGTCAATCCAGCTATCTTCATCTCCTCTTTGAGAATAAGATCTATATCTTTTTCATCTTTGTTGCTCCATCACTAAATCACGTATGATCTCAAACATGTTTAGCAAGTGAGTGAGTGGTTTTGTGACCATTTCGTGATACAACAAAAACAAAACAACAACAACAACAACAACACACACACACACACACACACACACACACATCAATGGCAGTTCTGTGAAATAAGTTATTATTGAAAATGTGGATAAAGAGTTTTAAAATATCTCTTTTAAACAAATTCTGTAGTTTCCTATCTTTCAGTCATTGTCCCTAGATTTCCTAGTTAGATGAGTTGAGACAGATTGCCTAATAAGTCTCACATTTTCATTTATAAAATTGGAAGTCAGTAAACCTGGTTTTTAGTATCAGCCCTAGCGATTGGTATCAGTCTGACTGCAAATTTCATGCCTTTAACCATGACATACACCATTTCTGATAAATGTGTGTATGTGGAATAATAACACAATTTCATATACAAGTGAACACCAGTGTGTTACAGTCTGTCATGGTTATATATTAGCCAATGAGATATGCAATTTGGCAGGGTTATAAACAGAATATAATTCATTAACTAATTTTGCTTCTTTAGTCCCAAGATATTCATTAAAGGAAAATATAAATATATATATATATATATATATATATATATATATATATATATATACATATATAATCAATGTCTTGAAAACTACATATTCCATTTTATTTGAGCAAAAGACCAAATAAAGTCATGGCAAATAAAATAGGTTTCAGGCAAAAAAAATACAAGTTATATATGGCCCACAAAATGGCATTATTAATGTACATTTTATGCATTTGTTTCACCATATTCTTCACATTTGAGATGATTGGCATGTGATTGGTACCTAACAGAAGTGATTTTTGGAGCCCTGGTTCACGGACTACCCGTTGTTGCATCTAGGACAAACCATATCATCTTCACAGTCAGAGTTATGGAGATGAAAAACTCTATCAGTACCCATTCAACACAAAATGATTTAGCCCTTTCGGTAGCAGATGAGAAATCTGAGAACTTCCCACATCCAATTCTAAAATGTTTGCAGCAAAGCCTACACCATTAATCTCTTCTTTTAACCTAACTCTTACTTGTGTTACAGTCTATTTCTACCATCAGAAACAGGCTGGAATTGTAATCCAGCCAGGGTCTGATGCACTAAATAGCAACATATTCAAAATTGATAAAATGTCTTCTTATGGATGAATTTAAGAAATAGAAGCTTTTGCACGAATAAACTGAACAGTATGCATATTCATTGAAAGATGCAGTTTTCCCAGGCAGAAACTGAGTGTTTTCTTTGGCTATGGGATTTTTGACACTTTATTTTGTGTACTGACTTCTGTGGTATCACTTTCTTCTGGTTTTCTCCCAACCTATGGCTGTGCCTTCTTTCTTAGTCTTCTGAATCTTCTTTTTCATCCTCCTTAACACCAAGTAACTAGTTACCTTTACGAACTACTTTTCAAGTTCCAAAGTTCTTCAGACTTTGATCCTCACACATTACTCTTCAGGATTTCTCTATAAACCCTTCTTGGGTGATTCCTCTAGGCCCACGATTCTAACAGTCACTTACAAACTAGTGACTCCACATGTTCCTCCAGCCCCAGTTTATTTACCCAACTGCATGGTAGATACTCCCATCAGACTGTCCATGTCTGTCAGTTCAAACACACTGTGTCCAAACCTGAACCTACCAATCTTCCAACTCTTTCTTTACAAGTTTTATACTCTACCTTGTCATCCAAGAAATAGTCCTGGAATTTAGAATAGATGCTTCCTTCTCACCTTCAAATCCAGTTACCGAAAGTCAAGGGGATGGGGAAGTATAATCCTATCATATGTGAAAAGAAGAAAGAATTGGATTTTTATGAACAGCCTTTATGATCTTTATGATCATGGTAGATAACACTTTCATTGTTTTTATTTACCAAATGCTTAATATGCCTGGGGTTGTTATAATTATTTTACATGTATTAAGTAACTTAACCTTCATAACAAAGTAGTTAGAAAGTTGCTTTTATTATCCTTATTTCATAGTAAGGAAACTGAGACATTATTCTATTTAGTGAAAATACCTAGGGGCACCTGGGTGACTCAGTCAGTTGAGCCTCCGACTTCCGCTCAGGTCATGATCTCACGGT
Organism: Panthera leo; assembly: GCF_018350215.1. Taxonomy (NCBI): domain Eukaryota; kingdom Metazoa; phylum Chordata; class Mammalia; order Carnivora; family Felidae; genus Panthera; species Panthera leo. Next base: position 82,116,665 of record NC_056680.1, on the reverse strand, counting down.
CCGTGAGTTCGAGCCCCGTGTCAGGCTATGTGCTGACAGCTCAGAGCCTGGAGCCTGGTTCAGATTCTGTGTCTCCCTCCCTCTCTCTGCCCCTCCCCCCCCTCTTAAAAATAAACATTAAATTTTTTTAAAAAAGAAAAATAACTAAGTAAACCATGAAATATTAGGAAAGCTTACCGTTGTTATGAAGTTTTACTAGTGTGTTATTGTTCTTGATAGGTATTACTCAAAACATAAGAAACAACATAAATTATTTTGAAAGGGAAATAAATCTTGCATTTTTGCCTTGTTGTCTTGCTTGCTCTTTCTTTCAATACACATAGGTGATTTTTAGAATATTATTTCAAGTGGTAATCAAACTTTGGCAAATGAATAATTTATTTCCCCTTAGAACAACTATGGATACTGTCAGTGTTTTTGGAATACCAATGACAGATGTAGTTCTGATATCCAGTAGAGTACTCCAGATTTAATTGCACAGAAACACCATACCATTTGTGTTCAGATCGCTCTCCAATGTTTATTCCCTTCTCAAGGGGAATTCCCTTCTTCCCTTAACATTGCTTGGAATTATTAACATTCATCAACAGGAGAGTCCTGGGAAGTTTAAAACAGATACGATGCATCATGTTCCTTTGATAGCATTTGTTGTTCATGAGAACTTTAGGAAAATTCCAAAAAGCTAGTGTTTTATTGGGGATAAGGGATAAATTTAGCACAATTCAAGGAAACACTAATACAAGATTATGAGAGATCCTTTTAATTGGAGATGTTTGGAGGAATAAAGAAAATATAGCTATTTTTAATTGACATTTTATTAACCTATGTGAAGCCCAAGCTAATTCATAAAAGGTAAGATTTATGAAGGAAATAGGAGGGCAGGAAGGAAGGCCAGAAAGGACAACCCATTTTGGCCTTCATTAACTGACCTTTATTAGGAAAATTCTAGGCACAAGCTTCACTTTATCTCTGACCTCAGACAGTGTGCCCACATCCTATTTAAGACTGCAAACAAGAGTTAAACATCTCTTGTCTTCCAAAGAGCAAAGGGAAGAGAATCATTATCAAAGTATGTGAAGACCTGTGGTCTTATACAAAAATAACCACATTTCCATATTTTGAATGGAATAACATTATTTTCAAATTCCCTCTGATTTTTCCCAATTTTACCCAGTGAAATAATTCACCTACGAAAGTGTTGCTTTCAATCAAAATGGCAGAGTACTGATCAAACCAGCCAGATGTTATGTTATACAAATTGAAGCATCAAAAACATATCATTTACTGATGATAGAGTGTAGCTTCTAGTTCTATTCTCTAATTTATAATTAATATTCAGGGTTTTTTTTCGCTATAAACTCTTTATAATGGGAAACTGAAGAAATAAAAACATTTAGATTTTTGTCAGTTTATGTTTCAGTTTTATAGAAACAAAATATATACTTTAAAAAGGATTATTTTTGATAGAAACAAAATATATACTTTAAAAAGGATTATTTTTGAAGCTTTAAAATTGTCCTCTCATTTGTTTAGGTCAAAATTCATCCCATTTGACAGGCAAAGTGGATCTGAGAGGAAATGAGGTCTACACAAAGATGTCATAGGAATATACAGAAAGGAATTAGAATAAGAAATGGAAACTTCAAATTAGTGACATGATTTTAGGCCATATGTAACAGCATTCATAACCCTTTTATATTGTGTAGTTTATTCCATCATTACACATGTATATCCTTATGATTAGATCTATTTAATCATTTGATCAAACAGAAAATGGCCAGTATATATTTATTAGTAGGTGCACTGATTTGTTCATATTAGTCAAACAGAAGTGACTGGAAGAAACCAAGTTTCAAATCATGTTTTAGGTTAAGACCCTGTCAGATAGACTTTTACTAAAATCCTAATAAAAGAGAGTTAGCAGCAGGACTCCTAGGTGGCTCACTCTGTTAAGCATCCGACTCTTGGTTTCAGCTCAGGTCATGATCTCATGGTTTGTGAGATCAAAGCTGTGTGGGGCTCTGCACTGAGAGTGTGGAGCCTACTTGGGATTCTCTCCCTTCCTCCCTCTGCCCCTCCCCCTTCACACATGCATATGGGAGTGCACTCTCTCTCAACAAGAAAAATAAATAAATAAACTTTAAAAAAGGAGAGAGTTTGTAGATCAACCCTCTCTCAAACACCAGGGATTTTCCTAAGATTTTCATGGAGTGGAAAACAAAAAGCTGAGTTCTAGGCAGGAAGAATATCTAAGCAAGGAACATCTAAATTTTTTTTAAGTTGACTCCTATCTGAACTGATTAATAATAAGTATAATTTGTGAACTATCTGCTACCCTGACCATATTTCATGGCTTGCCACATGTTTCGTAACAATGCAAATGGGCAAACAGGACTCAAGGGCAAAACAATTTATCAACAAGAGAATCCTTATCTCTTTAAGTGGTGGATGTGATAGAAATGTGATAGAAACAGAGCACAGTCAAATGTAATCTGACTTGCAACTATTCCTTCAGCCTCATTAGATAGCAAAACTAATGGAGTCTTTGCTTAGCTCACTGGTTCGTGCATATTCTTTGTTGCCTGGCTTTTATTCTCAGTAAGAGAAGGCAATTTATTGCACAGCACATAAATAAAATATTTTAGCTCCAAGTGCTTTGCTTCATATTTTCTATTTAACTAAAAGAAATTTCTTGTTTAGGGAGAAATTAATAATTTTTGTTTCATAGTTTCTGTTCTCAGTCAAGGGGCTTGTGTTCTTTTGTTTCCAGGTGGCCCAATTTTCTGAACTTTAACTATTTTAATAGAACACTGATGTGGATATTTTTGTAAGTTTTGTAAATTTCCATAATCTTTTCATGGCCTTCTTATAGAGGATTTTTTGACATTCAGACAAAAGATAAGAAATTTAACAAAAAGATGTACAAGTGTTACATATTATTATAAAAATAATATAAGACTCTGACTTCAAGTTCTAAGAGAAACCTTGATACTCACTGGCTGAATAAAGTAGCAGAATGCAGAATAAAACTCCAAATACAAAGGTGAACCCAATATATGGTATCAAAGGAAGATTTTATTATGTTAACAGAGTTTCGACAAACTCATTTGCTTTCACTAGTGTAGCTTATTGGAAACATGAAAATAATATCCTATGACTTCACTGAATAGAAGGCACTCCCCATACACATATAATATAAATATTATATATATAATGCTAAACTTCTCTGAAGGTAAATGTAAAGGTACATGATAATCATAGAAAGCATTTCTGGATTAAAACAAGCTACTTACTACTTTCTCTCCTAACTGACTAAAGAAATGAACTTGTACACATAAACGAGATGAAATCCTTTAACAGCCCAATGAGGAGGAATGAATAGGTACAGATTTTTTTCTAAAGCTGGAAAAAAAATAATTACCCTATATCTCGTAGTCTCAAGAAGTTCATTCATCATTTAAGATGAGAGGACGGAAGAAGGGCAGGGTAGACATAGTGAAGAGAAATGTAGTACCTTAAAGACCTGAAAAAATTGCAAAGCTCACAAAATTATTCAGTATAGGAAACGGCAGAACATTTTAGAGAAAGTCCATTTTATTTTTACAGAGAAGTTAAAAAAGACATCTTCTCTACGAGATGAGGATGGGGATTTATTTATATTCATGGCAGGATTTTTTTTTTTGGTATTACTATTATGTGTTAGATTTTGTGCTAAGTATAATAGATGCACAATGCCATTTAATTTTTATAATAACTTTTGGATAAATGCCAATACTATCCCCATTTTAAAGATGAGAAAACTAGACTTTCATAAATTTAATAACTCAGCTAAGAGGGAAAAAAACTTTCAAGTTTATAGCTGGAATTGAAATTCTGGTGCTCAGTCGCAAAACTCTAAGCACTTAAAACCCATTTTACACTGCTTTCTATCAAAATAAGAAAGCAGACTGAGGGGCAAGTTCAGGTGAAAATTGATTACACCTCTGTACGCACAGATTCCAACACAAATGCATAGCAGGCTTGTATTTCCAAGGATGTAATAAAGGACAAACTTATCAACTCAGCAATGTAGAGGACAGACATCCAAAGTCTCCTTGAATGAAAAGAAAATGTTAAAAGAGATTAAGCATGAAATCAAAATGATGAGGGAAAAGATTGTAGAAATGAAAGAAAGAGAGCAGAGGTTCAGTTGACAAATAAAAGTTTAATTTTAGTATATGGTATTAAAAATATATGATCTGCACGGTATACACTGTAGTTGTGCAAACTGAAAAGTCTCCGATGATGAAAGCAAAATAAGGGCTGGGCCGGTTGCAGCGCTGTAAGATAAAGGCTGGCTGTGGGCTGGTGTCTGTAGAGCTTGTTCTTCTGTGTAGAACGTCTCATCCCAATCTGCTTGGTTCGATCACTATCTCAATTACATGAAAGCAAATCTGAAAGAAGAATAAAATAGTGAGAACATCAAGTCATGCAATACATCAGGAACAGAAGGTTGTTTGGCTTTGAAAGAGACCCTGAGGGGTGTTAATTCTTGCTAAAAAAAAAAATCCTATTGATCAGCCTAACTATCAAAAAATTGAAAATCTGTTTTTGCTTTTTTTTTTTTTCCACCAGTGTGCCTGGTAACAAGAAGTGCTTGGAACAAAAGAAACTTACTTTTTTGCTGAAATGTATCTGGTAATGATAAAGGGTTGGAGAAGGTGATGCAAGATCTGCATCGTTTAATCTGTGTAAACTAACGTATTTGTCCTTTGCCTGAGGATGAAGAAACAAGCAGTTATGGCACATAGTTACTGATTAACCTAAATATATAACTCTAGGTATAAAAAGCAATAGTAACTGAGGATTAATGGACTCCTTATTTATAGTGCAGCCAAGGATATTAAATTTTGCCACAGTAGGAGGGTTAGGCTACATTTAATCATTTCCAGAGTAGGTAAGACGAGCAACATTAATTCTGTTGAGCTTAAATTTGCTTTTAAGAAGTCATCTTGCTTAGGGAATTAACTTGCAAAAAAATGAGTGATTGTGTGGTCCCAAAAAGAAAAGAAATATCATGGAGCATAAACTGAAAAGACTGAGAAGTATTTGAAAAACTAGGACAGGAGGATGCCGGAAATCTTGCTCCTGGAAGCATCCTGATGGAGCAGGAGAAGGGCGGCAGACAGAAGCCAACAGGGCTTTAAATGTCCCCACTTAGTTTTGAAAATTGTTTGCCAAAACCATTCTGTAATAAAGGACAGCGTATTATCCGCATCGTGGGGGGATCCCCCCGTTACATTTTCTTTTTCCTAGGTGATTTTTTTGGTCCTGAGTTAGTATTTCACTATTTAGAGATTAAACCCTACCTAGATCCAGTAACAGGGGTGACCAGTAGTGAAATGTCTAGAAACCCCAAAATATGAGTAACATTGAAGGAACTGAGAGTATTAAGCCTGAGGGAAAAAAACAAAACAGAACAAAACAAATCATAGGGGGTCCAAGGAGGCTGCCTCTGGATGTTTGAAATGCTTCCTTGTGAAAAAGGGAATAAACTTGCTCCACTGGACATGAGATACAGAATAAGGAGGAGGATTTCAGTTTAAAGCAGTTGTGTCCTGGAAGTACTATTTGTGACTATTTGTGCCTGCTCATTGGTAGATAAGGGCATGGGGAAGCAGGACACGATTATTTGCATACAGTCTCTATATGTTTTTATGAATAATGTAGGAGACTATTTAAGGGAAATAGGTTCCTGGTGATAATTACAAAAAATAAATACCTACAATTTATTGAGTGCCTACTATGTTCCACACAGTGAGATGGTTCATAAAGATGTAATTTAATTTTAACAGCAGGTAGGTATTATCTCCTTTTTACATATAAAGTGGTTTTGGCATTTATTAGCTATATCTCAAAGTCACACAGTTAGTAAATGGCAAATCTGGAATTTAAATTTGGGTGTGAGGGACTCATTTTTATATGGTACTGTATTGTCTCCATTTTTACAGAAGGATTTCTTCATAAAAATGTGCACTTAAAGACATGAAACCCTTTGAAGTAGACTGGGCACTACCAGTTGAGCTGAAGGACTGGAAGAACTCACATCCTGTGTGCATATGAGCGTATGTGTATACTGCTGACTCAATTTCTCTGATCCATCATTTGAGAAAGGCTTCAGATTGTGTTCTTAATTAGAGAGAAGGAAATCCTTGCTTCTAGGACTTTTTTAATGAGAGAGGACTCAAGAGAGCATCTACTGAAGGATTCTACCAGGTTTAGCATAAAAAGCTTAAAACATTAGGATGTTTTATCTTTTCACAATTGAATGTGTGTATGTGTGTAATTTGGCTTAAAGTGCCTTTGTAAATTTGCTGACAAAAGCTTAAAATGGTTTTTGAGGGAAACTAGATGAGTGAGAAAGGGAGAAAGACAGTCTTACGCTAGATACTTTGGGCTTGTGATTTTACTTATTCTTTATGACAATGCTGCAAAGTAGTTATATCGTAGCATAGGAAACTGAGACTGTAGGACACCATCAGTGTTCACACAGCCTGTATATTGTAGAATAAGAATCTTATGTTAGATCTGTCTGGATCCAAAGCTGTATCTACTGTGCCCAATCCTTTTCTTTCAGTAAGCATTTGTCCTTGGAATTATGACAACTTTGGTTTTAGCCAGTGGAATCATGGCAGCAGACGTTTTTCTAAGGGTACACAAGGTGGAAGGAAGAGTAGCAAGCAGCCAGCTTCACCAAGGAGCCAGCAGTGGATGGGGCACTGCCCAACTCTCTAAAAAGATGGATGGGGATGCAGTCATGATATTTTAGACTAAACTGGAAAAAGTATCACCTGGGAGTAACTGAGATGAGCCCATTCAGGAATTGCCTTCTGACCAGCTGATTATTTTGGAAAACAACCCACCAGTGGGGTGGGGAGATTTAATCTACCAAAAGGAGAGTAATACATAGCCATTTTTCTTCCTTAAACTTCTCTCCAAAAATTTGTATTTGGGGAGGGGCAAGTAGTGGGAAGTTGGCAATACATCTAGATTGGGAGAAAAATGCCTCCTTTCTGATGCCAGTAGAGAAAAATGCATGTTCTAGTTGCTTTCCTCCAACTCTGGAACTTTTTAATTCTGAGTGACTAACAATGCAGACATATTCATAAATTGCATGATGTGTCATAGTAATACTTTATACAAGAATAATGTAAGTTCCAAAGTATATTTTTGTTCAGAGGAACTAGTGAAAAAACACTTTCAATAATGATCCAATGGCTACTAATACTAAATATTAATTTAGCACTGACTTTGTCCCCAGCATTGTATTAAATACTTTACACAAAGCATTTTGAGATGGGCATTATTCTCAGATGAAGAAATTGAGATTCATGGCAATTAAAAACCTTGCCCAAATTTCATAGCCAGCAAATGACAAAGATGAGATAAATGCGCAGCCCTCTGGGTTTCCACAGGGGCCACTTTTCGATCATAGCATCCTGCCTCCCTGGTGTACTTGGTTTTTCATTCTGTCAAATATTCACTGTGCAGCATGCTCACTAGATATTGATCTTTTGCAAAGCCTCTGAGCATCAGTCTTGGAGAGGATCCAGATGTTTCCAATTTGAGACTATTAATATAAAAATTGCAAAGATTCTTTTTTAAAAAATTCAACAAAAGAAACTGTTGGTAGGGAAGCTGCTAAATTGTAAGCAAAGTCTTCATTAATCTTACCCACTTCAGTATGCCCTAGTTAGCATAATCATTGAGTAGTGGTTAATTATTTAGACAACATAGCCACACACTTCATACATGTGCTATTTAATTCAGTGATCAAGACATGCATTTCTTTGTTCCAGATTATTTGATCACAAAGGCTAAGTTAGACACAATATGATCCTTGAATACATTATGGTTTTTAGAGTTTTCAGAAACTAGTTCTGTAGTAGGAGAAACATTATATGTAAATATGAAAAATTAATGACCTGGTGATTGTCTAATCAGAACCCACATTTCTCCCCGTACAACTTTTAACACTTAATCGAATCCTAAAGCCTTAAGAAAATGAGATGAGAGCAGTTTTATTGAATGAACAGAATGTTTCTTTCCAGACCACTAGCCCATGCTTTACTGGTGTCCATTTTAATTGACACTGTATTGCTATGAAGTATCTCAGTGGCATCCTGAGGATGCCCCCCAAGGCTTCGCATACCTCCAGCTAGACATAAGCTATGGAAAACAGGACTTAAAATTTATCTTTCTTTTGCAGTGTAAATGTCATCCACCCTCTTTCTTTCTTTCTTTCTTTCTTTCCTTCTTCCTTCCTTCCTTCCTTCCTTCTTGCCTTTCTTCTTTCTTTCTTTCTTTTTTCTTTTATTTTCCTTTCTTTTTCTTTCTTTCTTTCTTTCTTTCTTTTCTTTTTCTTCTTTCTTTCTTTCTTTCCTTTTTCTTTTATTTTCCTTTCTTTTTTTCTTTCTTTTCTCTTTCTTTCTTTCTTTCTTTCTTTCTTTCTTTCTTTCTTTCTTTCTTTCTTTCTTCCATAACTACAGTCTTTAGGTACATACCTGTTTGAATACTTATCATTAACATTTTGATTTGCAAAAATATTAAATAGCAGTATTTTCTCAGAGATCATTTTCAGCATGATATCTACCTATTTAAAGATGTACTTATGGATTATTTTTAATGTAAATCTTTAGCTTGGAGCTATTAAAATTCTTTAACAACTGCTACCAATTTTTTTTCAACTTTATTTCACATTAGTTTTCTACTTGTCTACTTTTTTGGTCAAACTAATCTTTTTGCAATTTCTAGAATATGACTTTTATACACTTCTTTTTATATAAGCGCATACACCAGGCTCTTCTCTGCCAGTTATTAGATCCCATTCTCTTCAAAATCTAGACCAAGGCTCACGTAGTTCAGGAAGATTGCCCCAATTCATCTTAGCTAAGCAATCACTCTGTTATTTTCCTCTTCCATAATGTATGTATTCAAGCTCATCCATTCATGTATTCATTCATTCTCTCACAAATAGGGTGCCCACTATGTGTCAATCCCTTTAGCAAACCCTAGGAATACAACAGAGTTTCATATATATATGGTTCTTGCATTCACAGAGCTTTCAACTTGTGGGGAATGTTAAGAAGTCAAGAGACAGTGATAATAAAGTGAAATAAACAGCAGCTAGAGGGAAGCATATAAGAGTGGTACCTAACCTAGGCTCGGGACTTTAAAGAAGCCTTCTTAGATAAGGTGGAGTCTTTAGTATAAAGACCTGAAAAAGAAATAAAGGTTAGCAAGGTGGAAATGAATTCTAGGCAGAAGGAATAGCATATGCAAAGTCACAGAGGTGAAGTTTTAATAATCATTTAAAATAGCTGGAAGGCAAAATATAAATTAATGAATTATAAAAGATATGATAAAAGAAAGTGAGGACCATCATAAAATGCCCTGCAAACAATGGTAAAGTGTTACGTTCTATTAATTTGTGCGTGTTTAGGGCAGCTTTGTTTGCATTCTCATTTTATAGTTATGTGAATCCACAGAATTTAAGACCCAGGAGGAATTCAGAGACCATGTTCTATTTTAATTGCTTACATGCTGACTGATCCATTTAAAGTGATTATTCAGGAAATATTTCTTACTGGCCTGCATTTAATCAATCATTAAAGTATTTATCCTCCCCTTCACCTTTCTGAGAGGCCAATAGGAATATTTTTTGCCATCAATGAAATAATGGGACTTTCATAAGACAGACTTTAACCTAAGGCAATGATGATAAACAAAATATGAGTAATTTCTAAATTCAATGTTTTTTGTGTATTCTCTCTTTACACCAAGATAAACAACAGTTAACCCAACATGGTAATAGAAGGACTTTCTACCACCAAGACGTATGTTAGAAATGTTTAAGGGCACCTGGGTGGCTAAGTCAGTTGAGCATCCAACTCTTGGTTTTGGCTCAGGTCATAATCTCATGGTTTGTGAGTTTGAGCCCCGCATCGGGCTCCACACTGACACTGGGGAGCCTGCTTGGGGTCTCTTTGACCCTCCCCTGGTCATGCTCTCTCTCTTTCTCTCTAAATAAATAAATTAAAAAAAAAAATAAGCGTCTAAAGAAAGACAAAAATATATCTGGTGGTTAGCAGCACATTTCTAAACTAGGGTCTACTATTCTTTAAATATTATTAATATTCTTGCTTCTTATTGTTATAGTGGGAGTCAGGCAGGGGGCAGTGGTCAGAAAGGAAAGGGACTTTGCTGAAAATGTCAGCCTTTCCTGTTATAACATGTTCTTGACATTATGGAAAACTCATATGCTGACACTGTGAATATACATATGTGACCATCACACCTTCCTCAAGTTCACCAAATTATGGACCGAATGGTTAGCACATTTACTGAATGTGACCAGGATTAAATGGTATGTTTTAATGTACATTATAATTGTACATAAAATTGTCAACAGTGAAAAGATAAGAAGATAAAAACTAAAGATGCAGTACATTCAAGTTCTTAAGTCCTTGGGATTTTTTTCTGAAGAAAAATTTAAAATCCTAAAACCAAAATAAAGGTCACAAAAGGGGAAAAGTTCTTATTTAATAACTCTTGCAAAAAGTTATCTCATATCCTGTTATGTTACTTGCATGTGAAATCTGTATGCCACATGTGTGTCTTTTTAAATTAATTAATTAATTTTTAATATCACTATACTTCCTTTTAAATTGTATGTATTTTTAAATTCTGGTATAATTAACATACAGTGTTATATTAGTTTCAGTGTTATACTAGTTTCAACAATTCTATATATTATTCAGTGCCTGTCATGATAAATGTACTCTTAATCCTCTTCCCCTATTTCGCTCATCCCTCATATGTGTCTTTTAAATTATTAGAAAGATTTACATGTAGTTAGGATTGTAAACTGGTTAAGCAACATGATGTTCATAACAGCTATAATCATAAGAGTCAAACCCTGGAAACAAACCAAATACAACAGGTAAACAAACACATAAATTGTGGTTTCTTATCATAATGGAATGCTATTTAGCAATAAAAAGGAACGAGTTACTGATGCATGTTAACAGCATGGATAAATTTTTAAAACATTATGCTCAGCAAAAAAGCCAGATTCAAAAGGATACACATTGTATAACTCCATTTATATGAGATCTTAGAGAACAGACAAAACTAATCTGTAGTGACAGAAAGCAGATTAGTAGTTGCTTGAAGGTTGTGTACAGGAGATGAGGAGATGGGGAGATTTGTGAGCAAAGGAGCGTGGAATGTTTGGGATAATGGAAATCTTCTAAATCTTGATTAGAATAGTACTTACATAGAGGTGTACATTTATAAAATCTAAGCAAACTTGGAGCATTTTATTGTATTTTAAATTGCACCTTGATTTTTTAAAAATTTTACAAATATTATTAGTGGTTTTTTTTCTGATAATATCAGTTTACAGCATTTGAAATAACTATTATGGTAGATGACCTTTCAGAAAAAAAATTTTTTTTTCTAAAAGTAGCATTCAATTTTGATAATACTGCAAGATTCTGGAATTTTTAGATTATACTCTGGCTATAATCTGCTAACTAGAGTGGTCGGTCTCATATAAGATAGAGAATTTAAAAGATTTATAAAAACTTAACATGTAAACTTTAAAATTCCTCACAGTTTAATACTCTATTTTAACTTTAATCCCTAGTTTCATGATGAGTGGTTGTCGTTGTCCTAGACTTGAAAGACCAAAGTCAAAGAATACTGGGTTAATTCCAAGTACATTTCTAGATAGAAAATTCTGGCTGATAGTGTCAAAGCAATTTTGATCTCTTCACTTCTCTTTAAAGAGGATTCCGAAACACAGTTCTAACTTTCCTAGACTATTTTCATAAGCTTCTATTGGCAAACTCTAAGCATCACAATAGACTATTGATATCATTATTTCTTCCTTTATATTTTATCTGTCGTTGAGACATATTTGTCAGTTGTACTTTATAGTTCTAAAAATTGTGAAGCAGAAGATCTTGTAAATCTTGTGCTAGCATTTATTTCTATTCACCCTTTTCTTAGAAATAGACATGTTGAGGATATGAAATGTTGCTTTACCTCTCACTTCAAAGGACTCTGTGCTTATTTTTCATGTTCTTTCCTGCTTCTCACTGATAAAAGTGTTCATGCTTTTCGTTGTATGTTCTTATACATCTCTGAACCTCAAGGATTAAGTGAATTTAAATGATCTTTTCAGTAGAGATAAAAGGTCAAGAATTTATGGGCCTTTCTCCTAACACACATTTCTTTTTTCTTTTAAAAGCCTTGCAGTATATTTCAGAAATATTATCTAGGACCTTTTTCTTTTGTCTCCATAAAAAGGGAGCAAATTGTTAAATCCACCATAGCTAAACAAATTGAAATATAATATTTAATAAGAAATTGAATCTATTTTAGTAGAAAGAAAAGTAATTGTTAGTCTTTTTCATTATGAAATTAGACAGACACCTTCAGACATAGGCTAAGTAAGATTAGTAATGTACTTTTAAATGACCCCTTGGCCTTTTGACCAAAGGCTAAAAAATAGGTGATATCTCATTATATCATCTTATTGAGTAATTTTTATAGCTTAGCTGTCTAAAAGACTTTGTAAAATGAGGCTGGATATATATCAATCTGCAAGACGTTGAATAAATATGAGATTTTTCAAAGCTACATGCTCTTTGCTGTACTAAATGTGATAAAAACATTGTTGTTATTTGCACATCCCACACTTTTTTTGTAGATAAATATAAGTCCATTTTGCCTTTCAGGTGTTCACAGTTTTCCCTTCAACTGTCATCCAGAGCACCTGGATATAGTAGTAACCTTTTAAATTAAATTGCTTATTAACATGTTCAACGTATATTGATTGGACGTTTCTGTGCTACATGTTGGACAAGGTGCTGGGAAGTGATGTAGGTATAGGCCCAGTTCCTGCAGAGCTGAGCGGCTGCTTCTCCTGTGGGTTCCATTTTCCACATGTTTAAAAACTATGCCTAGCATTTCTAATTTTCAGGAATTAACATTTTCATTAGGAAGCTACAAATCTTCTACCTATGTTTCGCACATGTATTTTAAGCCATAATTTATCTCTATGTGACTATATTTAGCTCCTTAACAAAAGGGCTTTGGGACTCAAATAGTTGGCGAAACAAAAATCAACGGAGAGTGAGTCACATGATACATTCAGCTCCTAATAGTACGATCGGATAACAGTAGAAGCTGTGGCGTCGATGGGGCCTCAGCAGTCACCTCTAATCTATTTCAGGACTAAGGTGCAAACCTGTCTGCACACCAGAGGCATATGTTAAATACTATTTCCCCAGCCTCACCTACAAAGATTCTGAAGCAGTAGTTGAGGGTGAACATTCAGTATTTATTTTATTTTTTTAAGCTCATTGATTTATTTTGAGAGAGAGAGAGAGGGAGAATCCTCACACGTGGAGAATGGGCAGAGAGACAGGGAGAGAGAGAATCCTAAGCAGGCTCTGTGCTGTCAGCACAGAGCCCAGTGCGGGGCTGGAACACACGAATCATGAAATTGTGACCTCAGCCCAAATCAAGAGCCCAAATCAAGAGCTTAACTGACTGAGTCATCCTTGCATCCCGCAGTATTTTTTTTAACTAAGCACCTGTATGATACACCTGGTGTCAGTACCAACATTTGGAAACCATCAATTTAGCCCATTCTTCATTATTATATATATTATACTATATACTATATATATATATACTATATATATATATATATACTATATATATAGTATATATATATATACATATATAAATTCCGTCTGCACCTCACAATAATGAACCTTATCCAGTCCCTGCATGAATGCTGCTAGTGATGGAGAACTTAATACTTCTGAAAGGAAGAACATTTCACTTTTAACCACCTTTAAGTGATTACAACATGCTTCCTTTTACTGAGCTAATACGTGTTTGCTGCATTATGTCTTCTGCCTTCCAGAGTTACACAGAATAAAATGAATTTATCTTTTTTTATTATAACCCTCCATAAGGTATAATTTATAGATAGCTAAATCTTTTCTTCCTCAGAAATGTACCCTCATTTCAACACTATTTTGAAAATTCACTAGCCTCAGATCACTTCATGATGGATAAAGAGACATAAATACAACTGGCCTTTAAGCCATGAATTCCTTTTGTAAGATTCTTCATTTATCCCCCTTTTTCTTCCTTCTTCTCCTTTGGGAATCTAACAACTGTAACTTGGGATGGGGAGAAGCCTGTGTTGAAAAGACATGTAAATACACAATCTACTTCTAACTCACTAACATGGCACGTATCACGCAGGTGGCTTCCTCTGCTAAAGTAATGAGGAAGGACTCAGTGGAAGGTAGCCGTGGTGATAGGTATGTAAGGAAAGAACTTCACACTTCCATGGATGAGTAAGTGTCAGAAGTCATTTGAAGTTCTTAGATATGTCACTGGAGTGGATACCTTTCAGTCAGCCACCAACCAAAGCAAGATTAACTTGCAAAGGTGTCCAGTTAAATCTATTTCAAAGAGAATAAGGGGAGGGGAGGCAATGCGAGAGGAGTCTAACTTCATCCTAATTGCTTCTCTTCATGGGTTAATGTTCATTTGAAAATCACATTCATCTTCAGTGTTTCATGACATACTTAGAATAAATTCTAAAGAAAAAAAAGCAAAAACACACCTTCCAGCGTGAATAGGGAAAAGCATCATAGAATGGCATGCTGGGTAAAAGTATGTTGTTGAGCAAACAAAGCAGAAATGCATAAGCTTCCTTTTCCTTGAGGAATCTTGAATGTGAGTCCTAATCCTTTGGTGACAGAGTGTCATCAGCACTCACAGTAGCCAGAGGAAGCAGAAGAGGGATAATCATCACAACACACTTGCCCACAGGACTTTTCTTCCCTATTTTCCTCTCTTCTTGCCCCTCGATTCTCCTTTGTCTCCTGCTCAACTATCAGACAAAATAATACCATTAAAAAGTAGTCCTTTGTTGAACACCTGCTATGTGTTAGGCCCTGTGTATCATGCTTTGATTTCAAAAAACCATGCACTTCTGTTTGGCGTTTCAACAGAAAACCTGGGAATGAATAAAAAATGGTGTTCTTGTCCTTCTTTGACTGTTGCTAAAATGCCCTCTAGAGGATTTCACTCATGTGGGGCCATTAAAAAAAAAAAAAAAAAAAGACAATGACAAATTGAAGGGAGTGCAGAGAAACAACGTGATAAAATGTTTAGAAAACAAGTTTTGTCAGAAAGGGTGAACCAAACTAGATATGTTCAGTCTGAAGGAAAAGAAGAAAACCTAAGGGACAGCTAAGAATAATCTAAAATACACAATGAGATGTACACTTGGACAGAAATCAATTATTCTCATTAACAAAAAGGACAGGTCTTGGGGTGACAGCCTTAAACTCGGCAAGGAGTAAATGATGTGAGGCTCAACGTTAGCAAAAAAAAATTAATCTGCTCTATGAGAAAAGCAAGGAGGAAGAGGTATTAAACACAGGTGTCAGGGGATACCACTGTGAAAACTTCTTTGGCAGAAACATTTAAGGCTGAGATGAGATACCCATCCAGCAGATAGAAAGCTTTAAATATGAAATCAATCCTGCTATATGCAGTCTCATAAACATAGTATGAGAAAGATGGTGAATATAAATTATGGCTGTATTGGTGCCACAGGCTCTTCTGTATGTTGAAAGTGTGATATCATAGTAATGGCTTTTGTTTGCACTGTAATTATCTGCTTGCATTCACATGTATAATTCCTTTGTCCAACCAAGGTAGAATCTTTCAATAATCCTCCCTATGTGTGACACATAGATACTGAATATTAGTTATGCAGAGTATGCCATAGCTATATCTTTAAAGTTTCAACAAAACAAAACAAAACAAAAACCTTATTTTTTTTCCTCAAAGCACCTGAAAAGCTGACTCTTGTTTCTACATCTGCACTTTATTTTCATTCCATTTCTTGGCTATCCATTCACCTCTTTTTCAAAATACACAAGTAAATATGAACCAGAAACTTCAGGGTAACTTTATCTTTTTTGGCGTAATTTGAATTTTACCTTGTCACTAACAAACACATTGTATTCATAAGTGTTTCTTTTATGGATGTAAACAATTTAAATGCAACTGCAAACCAGTAACTCCAGAAGAGACCTTATTTAGGATATGTAACTGGCTCTCTGTAGAGATCAAAGCACCCACTTCTGTTCTAATCCTACAAAGGAAATTCGTTGTGACCCAAAGCAGTTGCTGTTTTCTATTTGGGGTTTATCCATTGCAAGTGAGTATTAACTGAGGGATCATGGGCTGCAAGCCCTAACTTCACACAGCAAGCCTGAAAGTAACTATTCCCTTATTTGACACTTTCTCGAAAGGTTATCATATTTATTGTGCTTTAAAAAAATACAAGATACACTTCATGGGATGAAATGCATTTGGAGAATATCTGTTGATAATGAGTGAAATACAAGTTTGTGTTTCCTGTAGTGTTTTTTTCTTGTTTTTTGTTTTGTTTTGTTTGGCCAGTGTTTAGTATTTTGAGGATGACATAATGGATTCTTACTATACAACCATTGTATTGGATTTAGCCAGCTCAGAAAGAGCATCTGGCATGAAGGCTGTGAAAAACAAACTCTTACATGATTAGGGGATTCAGAGCTCTGAACTCTGCCCCCTCTATTATATCCTTAGGAAAAGCCCTATCATTCTTATTAAGCACTGAAAGTTATTATTAAGTTTAACTCTTAAAGATCTTAAATACTTTTTTCTCAAAACAAGAGGCAGTCAAGTAACCAGTATTTTAACCAGTAATACTGTCGTACTAGTTGTAGTGTTGCCGTGTACTATTTTCCTTCAAAGAGAATGAAATCAGAGTATTCAGTAACAGCCCAGCAAGGACACTGTGTGCAGAGGAATAGGCTCAGGTTTAAAAATGAGTGATCTCGTGATTGGGGATAGGATATGGATTTCCAATAGCCAAAGAGTTGAGAGTAGCTGTAGTACTTAGAATGTAGGACAAGGAAAAGATGAGGACACGTAGAATCACTTTATCATTTGTAAATCGCCCATGCTTATTATTTGTAAATTGTCCATGCTTGCAGATTTGAACACACAGAATCAATGCTAGGTTCATTAAAATAGCATTAGGGAACCAACGTGCCTGGATGATGATCTAAAGTTGTATCTCTTTTCTAACTCCATATCCCAAAAGTCCTTACGAAATTTCTCAAGCTCACCACTGGCCCCTTTAATCAATAACCCAGTGACTTTTCCTCAGCTACTTTTCATTTGTTCATACTCTACCCTTGGGATCATTCTCCAAGGGCCCGCTTTGCACTCCTCAGCAAAGGACTATCCTGATTCTTAAGCAAACTTTCTGTTCCTCCTCTGTTCTATTAACTCATCTCACCCTGGTGTCCTCTTGCAGTATGTAGCTGCAATAGCTATCCTTCTGCTGGTGCAGCCTTTACTATGGAGCAGACTATCAAGAGTCATTGCTGTGCTCAGTGGCCTTCCTATAACATTTGAGGACTCCGATTTTAAGTCCTCCACAACAAACTTTATCACCATGGCCTGGGCCAGCCAAATTGATCAGTCCTTCTTACTTATTTATTTGTTTTTTTAATTTTTTAATGTTTTTATTTTGAAGTGTGAGCAGGAGAGGGGCAGAGAAAGAGGAAGACACCGAATCTGAAGCAGACTCCAGGCTCTGGACGGTCAGTGCAGATCCCTACATACACAGGGCTCAAACTTGTGAACTGACTTCTCATGACTTGAGCCAAAGTCAGACACGTAACCAACTGAGCCACCCAGGTGCCCCTGATCAGTCCTTCTTGTCCATCTTTTCTTCCACATATTCACTCCTAAATTTATCACAAGTTTAATCTCTCAAATTTTACCAATGTCATCATCATTTACTTTTTCTTTTTCTGTCTTCATTTACTTATTACATTCTTACTTATTATTTTCTTATAATTTTCAGTCACAAAGGACTTAAGGCAGTTGAAAAGTAGTAGTGACCAAACAAAACAAAAGAGTTTTAACATTCAAAAATCTAGGTTAATTGTTATCTTCTTCCTTTTGTTTTAATATCATGTAAAAAAGTATAAACCCCTTTTAAACATTCACCAATGAGTAAACTCAAAAGCTCAAGTTTTTCCTAGTAAGAAAGGTTAAACATTTCATGTTTATGTCTCTAAAGCATTAAGCAGTTTCATGTATATCTTGACTGCAAACTTTGACTTTCTAAAACAAAATATTTATTTCTTGTGACATAGAAGGAGAGACTTAACAGCATTTATGATGTATACAAGTCTTACATACATTTTAGTTAATGAAATGCTGTATCTTGAGTTACAGTAGAAGAAATCATTTTGATTACAGGAGTTATTTTTTTTTAACATTTACGTGATCCTTACATTTTTGCCTTTGCCCTACAGACTATCTCTTTAAAGTTCTTTAGCACCGTGGTAACATGTTAGTGTAAATAAGCGATCTTATGAAGGTTGTGATTCTGAAGTTTCTCAATTAACATCTCAAGTTTTTTGTAATAAATATCCTTATGAAAATTCCTCCTTTCCTTCTTTCCCTGACTCTACTCTCTGTGCTGTTTTTCTAGGGTGCTGTCCCGGGCTACCTTCTTTCCTCACTCCATCAAGTCTGAGTGACATTATTTAAGTTTGTGAGATCTTTTGTCACATGTGTACTGTTGTCTTTGACCCAGATCTCCTTCTGTGCTTGGGGCCCACATATGTAAATATATAGCAACCTCTATGGCAGACCGACATTCTGAAAATAGGAAGGGTTTTAGAGTTAGCAAGATGTTGGTTTGGTTTTATCAGTTCTCATCTGGGTGATTTTAAGAAGGTGTATGTATCTCTCTGATCCTCATTTTCTTCATATTTAAAATGAGAATGTTGATTTTTTACCTAAATACTGTTTTGTTAAATATTAAATAATGTAACATATACAAAATGGCAGAAAGAATCTGATGGATGATAGGTAATTAATAAGTGACAGGGACTGTTATTATTAACTTTATCCTTTATAACTTGTAACAGACCTAGAATATGGAGAAAAAGAAGTGTAAGACTATTTGAAATGTACCACAGGAAAATACTGACTTTTCTTTTGTGCATCTACAAACTGTTTGATTCTGGCCTAATTGATGCGTGTGAATCTATGGGTTATTAACTGGTATGTCTCAAAGAGGGGCAATATTTCCCCACTGTGGGGCACCTGGAGATGTGGAGATGGAAAATCTGGTTGCCAGAGAGCCTGGGGTATGTGTGTGTTACTGGCATTTAGTGGGGACTGACTGGGGGTCAGGGGCAGGCATTTTAAATGTCCTTCAATGAGCAGGATAATCCCACTAACAAAGAATGTCCCCATCCAGGATGCCAGTAGCACCCCCAATGAGATAATCCCATCAAGTTCTGCTTCCTCAGCCACAGCTTGTCAGTGTGAGGACCCTGTGAATTAAAAGTCACTTTGAGGACCACCCTCCAAGCTTAGGCCTGCATCAAGATCCATTGAGCTTAGTGCTTATCCCAGCCCTCTCAGGCCTTCCTTAGACCTGAGACTTATTAGCCAAGTATTTGAAAGACTATGTGGAAGAAAGTGATAAGCTTGCTCTTCTAAGGAGCCCACCGAGGAAATGAATTCCTGCTGGGTTAAGAGGGATTTAGGTCAGCTCTACAAAGAATGACTTGATTATGAATGTTGTCAAAACTCAGGCGTAGGTTACAAATGAACGCGTTTAAATCTTCTTTGGAGGATATTAAGAGCAGGATTACCCCTCATATTGGAAACGTTGTGGATATAATCCTGTCTAGAAGCAGAAAGTAGATAAGAAGGTGGTCTCAAATGGCCCTTTGGAGTACTGATATATGAACACTAAGGGGCTAGATAGCATTAAAAAAAAAAATCCTCTCTCTCTGGCTGTTGTCTCTTTATCACCCTCCACCTTCCACGTTTACAAGACTAGGACCTAAGAGAGCCAGCCCACTTTGCTCTTGAGGGTGACCACACATATTATGTACTCCCCCTAAAGAATCCTAGCATTCAGTTAGTGGGAAAAAATATGATGATAACTCATTATATTCAATTTCAGTACATGCTGTATATAATACCCAAATAATATTGCAGAAGATTATGTATATATAGAAGATTATGTACATAAACATTAATCCATGTTAATGGTCCTAGGCTATTCCTGTCAGTTGAAAGACCTTAGGGAACTATAAACACTTCATTATTTTTCAGGTGGTATGGAACAGTCATCCAGAGAGGATGGCTGGAAAAAACACTCAAATACACATTTCCAGTTGTTTTTGTTTTATGTCTCTGTCTAAAATACAAAGATAGGTGAAAGAAAATCCCAATCTAACTATTTGCTTTTGATCTGGTTTTCTTAAATGTCTAATCACCAGTTTCACTGATTTTCTCACTGGTTCCTTAACTAAATTGGCCTTGTTGACCTCACTGAGTTGTTTGCTTGGTTGATTGCTTCTGCATTCAGCAAGACATATAGAGAACTGACACATCTAGGCCCTGATCCAGGGCCCAACTTCCTTATGGTTTCATTAAAATGAAAGTGCCATATCTCAGAGTACACTTTGCCCTCATTGGTATTGCTTCTTAGGCTTTAGTGTATTGCTTTAGATTGTTGTCTGTGCATCCTCCTGCCTGTCTTTTGTAAGTGTAAATCAAAAACATAGGATTTTCTCTTTGGAAATCATTTGTCCTTCACTTCATCATAATGACTCTGTCATTATGTACACTTTGTGTATTTGACAAGGATCTCTCTTTAATACAAACTTTGTAAATGGCATGTGTGTCACTATTAGGTTATTGCTGTGCTCATTTAATATTGTAACTTCTTTTAAATATATAAAATATTTGATATTCACATATAATCTTTTTAAATGTCCAAATCACTGATTTCATTTATTGAACAAATATTTACTAAAAGCATGGCGTGTTCCGGGCATTGGATTAGATAGATGCTGGGAGTTGACAGATGAAAAAGATTTGGTTATTGATTTCTAGGAGATTGGTCTAATGTCTAATGGGGCAAATAGGCATGTAAACAATTACAGAAAAATATGGTGACTGCTATAATATCGATATATAACAGTTGCTGTAAGAATACAGAAGTAGGGCACCTGGGCACCTGACTCTACTAAGGGGATAAGGGATGTTGAGGAAAAGTAGAAAAAAGTCAAAAGGGAATGATGAATAATGGAGGTGACATCTGAACTGAAATTTGAAGAGTAGAATTTCATAGAATTTCATGGATGAGGACAGAGAAAGGGCAATGTGGATGCATTTAACTCTTCATTACTAGTCTAATCACATCATTGGTTAGTAGTTAGGCAAGGATACATGAATGAAGTGGTATTTTGAATGTATATTATTTTAGCTTGGAAATGTAACTGTTACATCATTAGATCAGAGAAGCTACTTGGAGTATTTATTTTGGTGGGGGAAGAGGGGTCTTTTTAATATTTTTTAAAGTTTATTTATTTTTGAGAGAGAGAGACAGAGCGTGAGTAAGGGAGGGGCAGAGAGAAAGAGGGAGACACAGAATCCGAAGCAGGCTCCAGGCTCTGAGCTGTCAGTACAGAGCCTGATGCGGGGCTCAAACCCACGAACAGTGAGATCATGACCTGAGCCAAAGTCGGATGCTTAACCAACTGAGCCACCCAGACACTCCAGGAGAGGTCTTTTTAAAAATGGCATAAAGCCTCCCTCTTTTCCTAACTTGCAATGTTATCTGTATTTTAGAATGATAGGTTACAATAAAATGATGAGATAACTCAAAACCTCTGGCCGTTTATTTCTTACTTTGATAAGAAATAATTATTCTGACAACATGGTTAAATCCTTGTAGTGAGTCCCTGTAAAGACTATGATTGTTGGAACTGTCCCATGATTTGGTGGGACTTTATATTGATGAGGACTTTGGCATCTTATCACTCAAGCAATCAGAAAAAAATTCAAGAACATTCTACATGCAGTTGTGATCTAGGTACTGAGAAAGATATGGGTTAACTTACTTTTATTTATTTGTTTGTTTGTTTGTTTGTTTGTTTATATATTGTTCTATATATAAGAGAAGTTAAAATCTTAAACAAGCACAGCCCTAACTACTTAACCTAATCATGTTACTCATATCTTTCTTTTCATGGAGTTTATAATTTCCACAACCATTATTGGGCATAGACACATGAAGAAATTACTAAAAAGGCAAGTCAGTAAAGAGTAGATGTCACATAAATTGAATTGGTTGACTATGTAACTTATTATACAAACTATAGGATTTGGGGAAGGAAGAAGCTACATTTATTAATGCACAAGGACACCAGGAATATCTCAAGGCTATATTGGGCAAACCTCGTCATCCTCCAAAGTGTATGGTTCCTTCTACAGTTGAATAATACATATAATAAATAACTCTTGGAACAATTGGAAATATCATTCAGAGTGGAAGACTAGGCAAAATGTTGGTTGGCTGAAGAATGAGAAAGCCTTTTCATTCATGAGTGGTATTGTGAACAACAATATTGTCAATACTGCCTCTTTGGGCTCCATTAGACCAGTTGTAGTTTTTTAGTACTTGAACTTGAATATGACTTTTTCTTTTGCCTCATTCTTGGAAGTTGCCTATGTGTCTCAGGCCTGCCCATGTCCAGGATGCAAACTTTGGTTCTGTCTTTGATGTCTGTGTTCTGATGGCGTAGACCAGTCCTGCCTCCCAACACTCATCTAGGTCCCCAGACTTTGTACCAGACAGTGTACGAGGACCGCTGCATGACTGTGAGGGATAATCAGACGTTATTCACTTTAAGCACCTCTGGATGCCATATTTCTTATTTGTAAAATCAGAGGATTGGAATAGATGATGTCATACATGCCAAGTATTCTCATTTTCTAATAGAAGAATTCCCAGTAAATCCATAATATCTCCCATGGGAAGATTTCCTATCTCAAAAACTATGTGAGGTTGCAAGTGGTAACCATTAAACAGAGTCGTGCATTTAGACAAAGTAATTGGTTGATAAATACTTGTTTGGCTGATGAAACCAAGGGCCAAGCTCCACATAACCACATGACTAACTCATTTAAGCTAATTTCCTTAAACATTATGCTTATTAAATGATGCTTTCATTTTAAAAATCTTTTTTTATTTAAAAAGTAAGAATGCATAAGAAATGTGCTTTAATATTGCCATATAACTTTTGCCACTATAAAATAGACAAAGACAGCCAACCATACACTTATATGTGTTATACATATATAAAGCTTTTATATAAAAGTATAACATAACATTAATGAAGAGACATAGTAGAGCCAGATCAATGCAACAGCATACAGATAATAGAATGGCATGGACTTGATATTTATTACTATACTGCAAATATGATTTATTTAGAACTATGATCCAAGCTAAGATCCAATAATGGGAAGTCACAGGAAAAGAGAACATTTATTCCCAAATCTCCCCTTATATTTTCCTCTTAGTCTACTATGTTTAATGAAAAGATAAAAATGAGAGAGAAGAATGAAGAAGGGAAGGGTAATGGGAAGCTAATGAAAAAGTTGAGAAAAATCCTCTAAACTGAGTTTTGCTGCCTCAAACCTGGGGAAATTATATTAAAGCATCTAAAATAAAAGGCGATCATTGCTTTTAGTTGCCTACTTTAATTACTACATGGAGCATAACATTTTAAAGCAAGAAAATGTTCTATTTGTTTAGTAAGACAATGCCTCAATATGTTTGGCAAGAAAGCAACTATTAAATACATACTCATTATTAGGGTGGTTATTATCCTAAAAGGACTAACACAAAATTAAAATGCATTGACTCTAACATTCATATAATATCCATGTTCATCACAGAACCACATGTCTCTAGGGGTACTAAGCATGATTAGGGATAATGCAATATCCTTGCCTTATAAAAAAACAAAAACCAAAACATCATTTTTTAAAAGTGTACTCATAAAATACTGACTATGTGTTAAAATAAATTTTGACACTGGATTGGAATGAAATAATGTCTGTTGTCTTCCATTTAAATCTTGCTTCTTTAGCATTTAGCAACAATGGCCACACAGATATATACTTTAAAAAATAAAAGACGGTATCAGAGAAAAATTAATTTTGCAAGCTGGCTTTCCCAATAAATCAGTTCTTCAAAATGAAAAGAGTAATTCCTGGAGTATACAGAATAACAAGAACTCAGAAATATGAGGTGGCTTCTTAAATTAGAAAAGGCCTGAATCACCAAGAAAGTAGTATGAGAATATAATTCTTATTTGTTCAAGTCTAGAGCATTGTTTGTGTTAGTTTTTTTTCTTTTTTCCTTTCCTTTCCTTTCCTTTTTTTTCTTTTCTTTTCTTTTCTTTCAATTTTTTTTTGCTTTATTCTCCTTTTATCCCATCCTGCCTTAGCAGAAACAACATATTATGAGTTCATTTAGCTTTATGTTTTCTTAAATGTGTTTCTGTAGTGGCATTATATCTTTTGAGACTATCGAATCATTTGAAGGAGAAATTGCCTCATTCTTTATAATAGGATTTTGCGAGAATTTTACTTCCCTTTTCTAATTTTTTATTCTATTGCATATACTTCTTATTACCGAATATATGGCATTGATATTGACATTGCTCTTGCCTGTAGGTAGCAGGTCACGGGTGACCTAGAACTAGCAAAAATCGTATCCCTAAAACTTCTAACTGGTGCTCTAAAATATACCATATTCTTAAATCGTAAGGAACTGATCTGTAAAATAATCTATAGCTTGAAGAGGGAATGAGCCAATTTGTGTATAATACTATTTGACTTTTGGATGAATCCTGTAATCCTGTCCTCAGGTACACCATTGATATATTCTGCACCTCTAATTAAACTTCATTTCCATTTGGAAAATAAGAACGATGATGTTTATAAACCCAGGGTTGTTTACAACCTCTTGAGGTCATGATTTATTGTGTGTCTTTCATGTCTAGTGCCTTACAATTTATAAACAGACTTCACATATATTACCTCCTCTGTAAAGAAGCATTGATATATATGTATATATATAATATATATATACATATATAATATATATACATATATATGTATATATAATATATATACGCACACACACATATACACACACCAAGAAATTCTTCGGTGAGATATATATATATATATATATATATATATATATATATATATATATATATGTGTGTGTGTGTATATACATATATATATATATATGTATATATACACACATGTATAGTAAACCTTGGATTGCAAGTAATTTGTTCTGCGAGTGTTCTGCAAGATGAGCAAACATTTCTAATGAATTTTAACTTGATAAACAAGTGATGTCTTACAATACGAGTAGTACTCGAACATCACAAGATCACAACTGAGCCAATGGTTCTTGAAATTCATTTTGACATACAAGCATGTTTCCAGAACAAATTATGCTCACAAACCAAGGTTTTACTGCATATGTATATGTATATGTATATGTATATGTATATGTATATGTGTGTGTGTGTGTGTGTGTGTGTGTGTGTGTGTGTGTGTGTGTGTAACACTGGAGCAAAGCCTACTCTGAGTTCTCTTTGATACATTTATTTATTTATTTATTTGTTTATTTATTTATTTGTTTGGAGAGAGCGATAGCAAGTGTGAATGGGGGAGGGGAATAGGGTGTGAGAGAGACAGTTTAAGCAGGCTCCTTGCTCAGCATGGAGCTCCTTGTGAAATTTGATCTCATGATCTTGAGCCATATGTGGGGCTTGATCTCACAATGGCAAAGTCATGGCCTGAGCTGAAATCAAGAGTCGGAGGCTTAACCAACTGAGCCACCCAGGCACCCTCTTTGATGCTTTTAAATTCTGCATCTTGATGAGATAAACATCTGTAACAATCTAAAATAGCATTCCTTGTCTCCCTCCTTCCTTCCTTCCTCTTCCCTTTTGCCTCCATGCACTAGCTTGCACTTGCTGTCTCTTACTCATTCACTTTCTTACTTTCTTACTATTTTTCTACTGTATAAGAATCACATATCCCCAAGAACACCCCTCATAATTCTAATGTTTGTGGGGCCATGAAAAGATCAATGGCTCTTTTCACAGTCTGGATAGGGAATCAATTTGAGTGATAAATTTTTCTTAAGAGAACTAGTTACAAAAATAATGGGTGTGTTTTGCTTCTTTGAGGTAAATCTCAGCAATATGGAATTTAACTACTAGCTCATATGCACTTACTGACAGCCCTCTAAAGTTTCGAGTCTTTTTTGACCCAGGCTTGGATACTGCTGAAAATAAATTACTATAAGAGATAAAGATAATGATGTGTCATTTCAATTTAATTGGAGAGAACAAATTTTGTCCTAATTTTTTCCTTCTTTATTCAAATTTTACACATGGTTACTTTATTCTCTTGGGAGCTATTCATATTTCAGAAACATGCCAAATCATTTACTTTTTTCCCTGCCAAGCTCTCCATGTACATATTCAAAATATAATTCTAAACAGTCATGCCATTCCGGTTCCTTCTGTTTTAACCTTATAATAACTACATGGGATAAACTCTGCTAACCATCTATGATCTTTATTTTTTTAATTTGTTCCCTTGGATTTTAGCATCCGGTGGTTGCATATCTCTTTTCTGATTTTGTTACATATAATTTCTTTCCTGATTATAGTTTCAATTTTTATAGTTTCCATTTTTATATAAAATAATTTAGTTAATTAAATATGTTTATGTTTTCAGGATGTTGAAGACAAAATTCTACATACAATGTGACGCAGTGGTAAATTGTCATTTGTAAGGCAATGTGGTAGAAGGAGTTTGGGCTGTTTCAGGCACAAAAATATATGAATCCCTGACTTAATCAGTTTCTGAACCTCTGTAAGCATGTTTTCGTAGCTCTTAAATGGGAGGAGTGCTTCACAGAGCTGTTGCAATGATCTCATTCTATTATATAGGTAAAAACTCTGAAGGGGCATCCATAGATAACAATTGCTGCAGCAAGACTCCTACATTTTTTTATGTCTGAAGGAAAACAAAAACAAAATAACTGGTTTGGTGTCATAGGAAGGAGGAATCCATTTCAAACTTAATTTCACTGTTTTACAGAAATTAATTTTGCTCATTTTCGTATGACATCTGGGTCTCCTCAGTAACTCATTTCTAGCTCACCAAGTCACTGGGCACCATGGTTAACAGTGAGAGCCTGGAGCCAGGCTGCAGGGCACAAATCAGTCTTCTGTTGCTTCCTAGCAGTGTGACTACAGACCACTTACCCAACTCTCTGTTTCAGCTAGTGAAGATAAGGGGGTTAGCAGGTACAGAGTACTTTATTCCTGGCACATAACAAATACTATGTAAGTGTTTTCTATTACTATAATTATTGCATTATATAAAAGCATAGACAAGCACACTTCAGACTGCTTCTTATTACTGTTACTTATAACCTCTCTTCATTATCTCAGTCATAAATTGCAAAGGTGAAACCAGAGGATTTTTAATTCATTTAAAAAATGATGCGGTAGACAAAGTTTTAAAGTAGAGAATACATGCATTTACCATGTGTTTACCTATCGAATTTGGAATGTTTAGTTTTGTAGCATTGATTTGGGAAAATCTGGGACCTCACACCTAGCATTTCACGCATAATAGACATGCCATAAATATTTGTTTTTGCTATAGATTACTTGAAATTCTTTCCACCTAGAGAAAATCCTGTTCTCTTTTGATTTAGGATCAGCCTACATGATGCCAAATGGTCTATTAACTAAACACTCTGCCGCACTACCATGTATAATAAAAATGCTTTACTGTTTGAATGGATTTTTCATTTATTTCCAGTTGAATTGGTACTATGCAAAAAAGCCACTCTCCTTATTAACTCTTAATTTACAAATTTTTATTGATATATAAAAGGTACAACAGAACAAAAGAACATTGCCTGCCCAACATTGACAATGCTCTGTATGGTGATGATTGGCCATTTTAATTTAAACCAGGAAGCTGTTTCTTAGTGCCTCCAGTGTACTGTTTGTGTTGCATTTGTAGTTGTTTTATGTATAGTGTTAACCAAATCATGTCCAATAAGTGCAAGATGATGAATATTTCAAAGTTTTGATAAGAAGGCTTATATAATTCTGGAAATGAAAATAGAAAATAAAAATGAGTATAGGGGTACCTGGGTGGCTCGGTCAGTTAAGCATCCGACTCTTGGTTTCAGTTCAGATCATGATCTCACAGTTTGTGTGTCAAGCCATGCCTACAGTGTAGAGCCTGCTTGGGATTCTCTCTCCCTCTCTCTCTGCCCCTCCCCTGCTCATTCTCTCTCTCTCTCTCTTTCTCTTTCTCTCTCTCTCAAAATAAATAAACTTAAAGAAAAGAAAAATGAATGTAATGGTAAATTTTACATGTCAACTCGATTGGGCCATGGGATGCCCAGATTTTTCTTCAGACATTATTCTGAGTGTGTCTATGAGGGTGTTTTTGAATGAGATTAACTTTGGAATGGTAGAATGAATAAAGCAGATTGTCCTCCCTTATCTGAGTAGCCCTCATCCAATCAGTTGAAGATCTGAGAAAAACAAAAAAGGGTAACTCTCTCTTAAGTAAAAGAGAACTGCCCCTGCCTGACTGGAGCTGGGACATCAGCCTTTTCCAGCCCTTGCTCCTGAGTGGAAACCTCAGGTCTTCTTAGGTCTGAAGCCTAAGTCTGTCAGACTAGAATTTATACCACTGGCTCTTTTAGTTCTGAGACGTTTGGACTTGGACTGGAATTACACATGTCTCTGCTGGGTCTCCAGCTTGTCACCTGCGGATCTGAGGACTTAACTTCCATAATCGTGTGATCCAATTCCATAAATAAATAAATAAATAAATAAATAAATACACAATAAAAAATAAATAGATAAATAATCTGGTTTCCCTGGAGACCCTTGACAATATGATGACCAAAAGTGGTTGAAAACTTTAAAATATCACAAATGAAATTAGTTATTCACAAATTGTAATACTTTCTACATACACACATGTGAAATTTGCACTGTTTGTAATTGATAGTGATCAGTAAGTGGTGAAGCAGAGTGATTGGTAAAAGTTAAAAAAGAAACTCCGGGAGATTGGTTTTGACAATGGATGTTTAGCAAAATAATTTAGAAGTCCAAACATCCATTTCAAACTTTCATAGATTAAGCATAGTTGATGAATGTTGCTGCAAACCCTCAGGTGTTTCCATCAATTCTGGTTTTATTATGCTCTCACAACTCTGAGTCAGTGATAACAGGTCAGATCTTTTAAAAGAATGGTCCACAAGTTCTGGCGTGCACCAGAATCACCAGAATGGCTTTTCAAAATGCTGTTTGTTGGGCCCCAAACCAGTTTCTGATTCATTAGGCCTGGGGTGGGGCCCAACAATTGTGCTTGTCTGACAAATTCCCAGATAAAGCTGATGCTCCTGGCCTGTCCAAACCACACTTTTGGAGCCACTGTTCAATCTAAGGTGTTTCTTAAAACAACAGTATCATCGATCATGGTTGTCAGATACCTTAACAGGTTTTATTTAGATAGATGGAACTATTTTGGAAAAAGATCCTTGGTTGAATGGGAATCAACAGAAGGAAGACCATGTCTTCTTTTTCCTCTTGCATTCCTCTTGAATTCTTAATGCATTCCTCAAGCATTTAAAGGTTGGAAAGAACAATGGATATTTCTACATTGTGAAAATGCATTTTGGGAATTGCAAACTTAAACTTACCTCTTTAGTCACTTTGTACTTAAAGAACAATTAGAATCATGAATCACTTTTTGGAATCTGTTCATAAGTAGAGAAGCTGCTTTTTATGCACAACTTGAATTTAGCCTCCCAATTAATGTCATCACTTAGAAATATGGAGGTAAAGTAAGATATCTTTATTTTTATATTTCCTAGAGGTACTTCTAAATGTGTAGCTTCAATATTTGGTTTTCAATAATCACAGACTGGGTAAAGAAAAGCTGATAACCGTTTTTATATATATATATATATATATATATATATATATATATATACCCTTTATATATATATGTGTGTGTGTGTATATATATACATATATACATATATATGTGTATATATATATACATATACATATACATACGTATGTATATGTATATATATATATATACGTATACATATACATATGTATACGTATATATATAGAGAGAGGCTCTAAATAGGGCATTTAGAATCTGAAAACAATAAGCATCAGATGGCTTCAGTTGTATTTACATTTCCTGTAGAATTCCTTCTTTATGCAGTGCCAAATGATTATAGTTAACTTTCATTTCCTTGGGGATTGATTTTCCAAGTTTGAGGGTACTTCTGTTTCATGTGTTCTTTCCTTTACCCCCTGGCTGGCTACAGGGAAATCAACCAATCTTGCTGCAAATAATAGCTTTGTTTTAAATGAGAAGTTGAAATTGCTTTTTGAAATGAAATTTGGGGCATGGCCATGGATTTCAGTTACACATGCTACCTCTGTCTTCTCCTATAGAAAATTAAGACTTGATTGTAATTGTTTTGCTCAGTATCCATTTAAATTTTTTTCCTTGTTGCTCTGAGGCAAGTATCTCCTTGGAGAGAGAGAGAGAGAAATTAAAAAGCCTAGTTATTAACTGTTTTCAAAGAAAAGAGATGTAATTAAACATTGTTGTGCAAGCCTAAAGAAGAAGCAAAGCACAGATAGGAAAGTGCTATGTAGTTTTCTGGAGATGAAAATTTGAGGGTCAACATAATCAGAATAACAGAAAGCAAATTGATCAAATGCATGAGGGTGATAATGGTAATTAGACTTGATAATCTTCCCCTAAAAATGCTCTGTCATTTGTTTTTACCTTGTAATGTCCTCTAAATGGAATCAGGATCAAGTGATCAACATTAAAATTTATTAGAAATTTCTGGGGTTATAGAGTTCAAAAAGAAAGCACTTTCGGCTTGGCTTTTACTTCATCCATTCTGTGCTGTTGTAAATAGTTGAATACATATTTTGAACCCCACTGGTCTAAGTAAGCATTTGATGAAATTTTTAGCAATGGATTGGAATATTCACAGACATATACCTATTTGACAAGTATAACTGAAAGGTTGGATAGCTGAGAAAGCACAGTTTGTTTTCTTTCAAACTTGTTCTAAAGATCCAACTCTGTCCCTAAAATATGTTGTAGTTTAAAGCATGGTCTCCATGGTGTTTAAGAGTTTTAGTGGATCTTTCTGATCATTCACATTCCATAAAGAATGGCAGTCTACAGGTGTTAAGGAAACTTAAAATAGTGGAATATCACTAACCTCAGTTAAGATTCTGAAAATCTCACTTCTAGCCTTGACACAGTTATTATGTTTGTGACCCAGACAAGGCATTTTATCATTTTGATTTTTCAATCCACTCTGTTCTATCAACTAGCTTTAAGTTTTCCTTGGGAAAACCAGTCCCAGATGCTTTTTAAAATCACCCTAATAAGAGTGCTTGACTCTGTTTTGTTTACTGTATCCCACTGAGCTTGCCATCATATTCTACTATAACTTCTTGGTTAATTGTCAGTCTTTCTCACTAAACTGTGAGCTCCAAGAGGATATGGACCGTATTTCTTTGATTCATTATCATGTTGTCAGCATGTTTAAAGTTTAAAGTTTAAAGCAGTGCTTGGCATCTAATCGGTGCTCAATAAATATTGGTTATAGGAATAAATAATTGAATTAGTAAGGTAAAGGATGGTTCTTTCCATATACTTTCTTGATATTTAATCCCAGATACAATATGGGGTTCCTCTCTCTCTGTCTCTCTCTCCATATATATGTATATACAAATATATATTATGTATTTTTATATATATAATTATATATTCTAATATATATAATTACTTTGATATGATTATTCTAAGACTACTAAAATTCTAAAGCAGATTTTGTATTTGTTTTCAAGAACCTATATTCTTCATACAAGCCAAACAGCACAGTTTTCAAGTAACCCTTAAACTCCAAACCTTGAGATGTTCATAAAGTTTATGGAGGAACTAAAAAGCTCAGGTCACTTTTAACTCCCTGCTCCAAACAGATCATGAATGTACAAGGTACATCCAGGCAAATCATGATGCATTTTAATAGATACTATTTCTTCACCCTTTGCCCTACCTACCTTCTTTCCCTGCTTTGCTGTCTTTGACTTTTTTCCCATTTTTGGACTTTCTCATCCACTGTTAAAGAGGAGCTGTCCTATATACATTTAATGTCAAATAGCTATTTGTAACACATTCCAAGTAGTGCTTTTATTTCGTATTTCAAAATTGTTTTTCTTTCAAGTTTGAATACAGCTTTTTGAAAAGCATTTGATACCATATATCAAGATTCTTACAAGTATAATCAGTAATTTCAATTCTAGGAATTTAAGGAAATAATCAGAAACATGGACAGAAATTTGACTCTCTTCATTGCAACACTGTATACTGAGGGAAATGATTAGGTAAAATAGAATATATTAGTAGTGTGCAGTGATCAAAATCATGCTTATGAAGAAATTTTATGCCTCTGAAGAATTTACATATAGTTTGATCATATCTAAATATCAAATTATATTCCTAGAATAAAGTGTGGGTGAATGAATCACGGAAGAACATGTCCCTCTTAATATTTTTCATTATGAAGCTGTAATATTCTTGAAATCATAGAAATTACTTTAAATAAAAAGTGCTTTCAGTTTTGGGGATGCTGGGTGGCTCAGTTGATTAAGTGCCTGACTCAATTTTGACTCAGGTCATAATCTCACAGTTCATGAGGTTGAACCCTGCATTGGGCTCTGCACTAAGAGTGCAGAGCCTGCTTAGGGTTCTCTCTCTCCCTCTTACTCTCTGCCCTTCCCTGCTCCCTCTCTCTCAAAATAAATAAATAAACTTTTTAAAAAAAGGTCCAACTCTGTCCCTAAAATATGTTATAGTTTAAAATATGGTCTCCGTGGTGTTTAAGAGTTTTTTCCCATGTTTAGTGGATCTTTCTGATCATTCACATTCCGTAAAGAATGGTGGTCCACAGGTGTTCAGGAAACTTAAAATAGTGGAATATCACTAACCTCAGTGAAGAGTCTGAAGATCTCACTTCTAGCCTTGACATAGTTATTAGGTGGGTGACCTAGGGTGCTAAGGTGCCCCTTCGCATTTTTATTTCATTGAAAAGAATATATAAATATAGGCACTAACAATGCAGAGTAAAATTTTATTTTTTAAATGGTGCCTATATCATTTAAAGATAATTTAAAATGTTAACAATACTGTTCTCAATATTTTTAACAAAAAATTAATCAAAAGTAGAGAGAAATGAGTGCCCGAAGCTGTTTATCTTAGAATTATCTCTGAAAGTAAAAATACTTTAAGTTATGGATGAATATCTAAAATAAAATTGATGTATATCAATGGCAATGGTAGTTATGACTACTGACAGTATAGGATGTTTCATTATAACGTTTGCTTTAAAAATTAAGTTCTGTGGTGCATGGGTGATTCAGTCAGTTAAGTGTTTGACTTCGGCTCAGATCATGATCTCATGGTCCGTAACTTCAAGCCCCACGTTGGGCTCTGTGCTGTCAGCTCAGAGCCTGGAGCTTGCTTTGGATTCTGTGTCTCCCTCTCTCTCCCTCCCCTGCCCATGCTCTGCCTCCCTCTCTCTCTTAAAAATAAATAAACATTGGAGCGCCTGGGTGGCTTAGTCGGTTAAGCGTCCGACTTCAGCTCAGGTCACAATCTTGCGGTCCGTGAGTTCGAGCCCCGCATCGGGCTCTGGGCTAATGGCTCAGAGCCTGGAGCCTGCTTCCGATTCTGTGTCTCCCTCTCTCTCTGCCCCTCCCCCGTTCATGCTCTCTCTCTGTCTCAAAAAATAAATAAACGTTAAAAAAAATATTTTTTAAATAAAATAAATAAATAAATAAACATTAAGAACAAATTTTAATTCAATTCTATAATTTATGTGTGTCAATATTATAATTTTGTAAAATTTATGCATAGTCAAAGACAAAAAGGAAATGGGAGAATTAAAATCACATAAAATTAAATTGAAAGTTAGTGCCATATACTAGCGGTTGGTAACTACTGGTGAAGACAGAAGGAAAGAATGGTTGGTTGGTGTTGGGTAAATGTGGCTTCTCATTACTATGCCAGTATTCGTGGTTTGGAATGAAGGACAATGGACTGGTAGACTCAGTCTCTCAAGTAGCATTTGCATATTTTGCTCTCCAAGTGTTACAAACTGAAGGCTATAAAATATGATCGCAGAAATATGCTTCTCGCTTTATGGTAGCACTTGATGATTACTGCCATATCATTTCCATGAAAGCATCAGGAAAAGGTTTAAATGTATCTATTAGGTGTGCTGGTAGTAGCTTTACTATGATAAACTTTGCTATGATAAATAGAAGAAATTATGTAAGGTAATATTCATTAAAAGGGAAATTAGCCATTTAAGTCAAGTATATGGTTCATTCGCATTTATAGAACTTTTGGAAACATAGAGGATATTTCTTTCTGTATTTAAGTTACTCACTGAT
Source organism: Panthera leo (assembly GCF_018350215.1). Taxonomy (NCBI): domain Eukaryota; kingdom Metazoa; phylum Chordata; class Mammalia; order Carnivora; family Felidae; genus Panthera; species Panthera leo. The sequence continues at coordinate 82,082,040 of NC_056680.1, read as the reverse complement.
TCTGTTGGTAATAGTGTAAACTCTTTCCTTCCATTGAATCAATTAACTCCAACCACTGAATCAGTGTATTATGTACTATTCTGTAAACATGATTTTTGTTACAAGATCTCTCAGTTATTGACTTAACAGTGAAACTTCAATAAAGTAAAGCCTCAATTTTTATTAGGAAATAGTTTATGGTCATCTCATTTATGTTTAAAAATCATGTTTCCAACTTCAGCAAAAGACTCTGGCATTATATGATGCCAGAAAGTGTTGATACAAACAAAACTTTGGCTTTCATTGAAGGTAGAAGAGATGCCCATGAACTTCTCTGGCCAAATGGCAGTGACCATGGAAGAAAGTGGAAAGAGACTAAATGCTCACATGCTTGTAGGTTCAGAATGTATGCTTATTTTGTTCAGTTCAAATTTGCAGTATCACTTAATAGTTAAAGCTCTAGAACCAGATGGCCTCAGTTTCTAATTTTATATATACCCTGTGTTATTTACGTAACCTTGGCCAGTTGCTACTTTGGGTCTACATTCCTAATCTGTAGGGTGGTTTTGAGGGTTATTACTTAATGCACACCTGGCATATAGTGGGCACTTAGTAAACACGGACATGTATTTGTAGTGGCAGCAGTGGTAGTCATAGTACAGACCTTCACTGAGCCCTCTTTATCATTATTATAAGCTTCTTAAAGACAGATACAGTGCATTTCACACACTTTATATGTAGTGAATAGATGATAATACATACTACAATGCAAGGGAAAATATGCATGTCCGGAAAAGCAAAAACAAAACAAAACAAAACTTCATGAATTTCATTAAAGAGGAATGTTGAGGGGCGCCTGGGTGGCTCAGTCGGTTAAGCGTCCGACTTCGGCTCAGTTCATGATCTCGCGGTCCGTGAGTTCAAGCCCCGCGTCGGGCTCTGGGCTGACAGCTCAGAGCCTGGAGCCTGTTTCAGATTCTGTGTCTCCCTCTCTCTCTGACCCTCCCCCGTTCATGCTCTGTCTCTCCCTGTCTCAAAAATAAACAAGCATTAAATAAACAAAAATTTTAAAAAAATTAAAAAAAAATAAAGAGGAATGTTGATATTCATTTTGGTAGAGAAATATCAGGAAAATCAAGATAGAATTTATATGGATGGTTAAGAATTGCTAGTGTTTTGATTGCTGCTAAAGTACTTGAGGCAGAAACAACAGAAGCAATAAAGCAGGAAGTTCTTTGGACCATGCTAAGCCACCTAGTTACCAGCTTGACTGTAAATGGAAAAAGTTGTAAGTAAGAGTGAAAACTTAGAATGGATCCTTATTGTAGATGAGAATGCATCACCAATATCTGGCTGACTTATGTCTATGCACACTACGAATATCATTCAGAAAAAAAAAAGTACGTTATAGTCCCTCAAGTAAGTAAAGCATTGGGGCCTTTCATTTAAATTGATAAATTCTCAAAAAATCTTGGTTTCAGACTTTTTTGTGATAATAATGTCTGCAGGTTTGTGATGAGCTTTGCAGACTAGTCACAGGGGCTTTTCCACCTCAACACAGCCTCACTCTAGCCGGGTGACCTTGTGTTATTGCTGCTGTTTCTTTTCTTTAAATACTTGCTCTGCACCTTGTACAGGAAGCCCATTTCTGAATGTAGGCTCCCATGAACACACTGCATGTGAAATTACCTTTAAAAGTACTTTTGACACACTTTGAGCTTTCCTTTGACTTTGACATCAAGCACATATGTGTTGGCAGAAGAACCTGGCAGCGGGAGAGCAGGCAGTTGGAGTTACTACTTTTAAGCAGAAGACTACAAATGAGGAATATTAATCTGACAGTGATATAGGAATAGAATGCAATGAGGGTATTATAATGGTCTAACTGAGGTGGGGTGACAGTCTATTTTAGAGTGCAGAGAGCAGGCTAGAAAGAATCAAAGCTGAGAGACATGGAATCCTTAAGACTTGATGATGGACAGGATGTGAAGAAGGAGAGTGTTAACTTTATATCTAGCGTCAAGCTTTATATCTAAATGACCAGAGAAATGGTCAGGCCATTAAAAATAAGTAAATTTAGAAACAAAATCACTGATTCCTGTAGACAGTATTGTCTGGGACCTGATGAATTTCTCCTGGCATGAATTCCATGCCAGTAAAATGTGAGACTTTGAAAGTATGTGTATCATCTCTCTTACAAATGAAATAAGTATATCATTGATATAGTTTAAAGATATCTCTATTGGTGATACCAAAAGCCATAAAGGTAGATAAGATTGATGGAAGGACAGAAATAACAAGAGGTGAAAAACAGTATTTACTTGACTCTGAGTATAATCTTAGATCACTTTTGTGTGTCTTTTATTCCATTCCGGTAAAAAATGTAATGAATATAAACTTTCTTCACACATACAAATGAAATAATGTATGTGAAAATAGTTGGTAAAGGGCTTGAGAAATATTTGTTATTGTTGCTATTAAGAAGGAGAAGGAGGGGTGCCTGTGTGGCTCAGTCAGTTAAGTGTCAGACTCATGATATCAGCTCATGATCCCACGGCTTGTGAGATTGAACTCCTTATGGGTCGCATTGTCAGCACAGAGCCTGCTTGAGATTCCCTCTTTCCCTCTCTCTCTGCCCCTCCCCCACGTGCTCTCTCTCTCTCAAAATAAATAAATAAGCATTAAAAAAAAAAGGAGATGGAAGAGGAAAATCCAATGAGTGATACAGAGAATTGGAAACTATAGAAGAAAGGCAAGATTAGACACTGTCACACAGGACAAACGAAAACAGAGTATCAAGAAATGAGTGTCAGCACCTTTGGGTGTTAAATTTGCAAGTCCTTAGTCCCCTCCAAGAGTGCTACTTCAGTAAACACTGAATTCAGTTATCTAGGACTCAGATGGGTTGCAAGAATGAACAAGGAATTGGAAAATGGAAATAGTGGATCTATATATACCCATATAGATACATGGATCCACTATCCATCCATATATGTATATATTTGTATGAAGAGAGAGACAATTAGAGTGAGAGATGTAAATTAGGGGTATTAACATATTTTAGGGTAAGTTCATAACAGAAAAATGTCTTAGATAACCAGACTGTTCAAGTTCATCCAACATTTGGAAATTGAATATTGTTCTTAGGTAGGCTAAAAAATGCTCTCAGTATTATCACATTACCACATCGTGTGTGCATGTTATCTCTTAATTACTGCTTAAATTTCTTTTTTTTTTTTTTCATTTTTGCTTTTTCTGTTTGAGACAGTCACCTACTCTTGAATCTATAATTCTCTGTGAATATTGTTTAATATTTAATTTAATTGGGCTTTTAGCACCTCATTTCCTCTGATATTAGTCATTTTGCTTTAAAAGTCTTCTGTAAATCGAGTTCTTATTTTCATGAGAAGCACTATAAAATAATCAGTTCCAATGAGTTCAGGGATAATCCCTATTTTCTTTCTTTTTAAAAAAAAGTTTTTTATTAGTTTTCTTTATTTTTGAGAGGCAGAGTGAGAGACAGAGTGTGAGCCGGGGAGGGGCAGAGAGAGAGAGGGAAACACAGAATCTGAAGCAGGCTCCAGGCTCTGAGCTGTCAGCACAGAGCCCGATATGGGGCCTGAACTCACGGATTGTGAGATCATGACCTGAGCTGAAGGCGGATGTTCAACCGACTGAGCCATCCAGGCGCCCCAATAATCCCTATTTTCTTAAAATAATATTGTTTAAGACATGTCAATATTAGCATATTGAAGAGGTATACTCACACAAATGAAAAGAATAGAATGGTTGTTTGAATATAACATTCAGTTAATATTTTTAATTAAACTTTTTATTTTGAGATAATTATAGATTTACATGGAGTTGTAGGGCATAATGCATAGAGATTCCATTTGCTCTATACTCAGTTTCCCACAAAGATAACATCTTACAAAACTATAGTACAACATAACAATCAGGATATTGATATTGACTGAGTAAAGTTACAGACATTCCCTTCACCAGAAGAATCTCTTTTATGGCCATAATATTTTCCTCCCAATTATACCTCCTCTTTTATCCTTGGCAACCAGAAATGCTCTCCATTTCTATAATTTTGCCATTTCAAAAATGGCACATAAATGGAATCATACATTTTGGAATTGACTTTTTTCACTCACCATGATTCTGTGGTGATTTTTCTAGCTTGTTGGCATCTTTTAATAGCTTGTTCCTTTTTATTGCTAATTAGTATTTCATGGTATAGATGTATTATAGTTTGTTTAGCCATTGACTGCTGAAAGACAGGCATCTGGATTGTTTTTAGTTTGGGACTGTTTTGGCTCAGGTCACGATCTTGCAGTTCATGGGATCGAGCCCCACCTTGGACTCCATGCTGACAGCACAGAGCCTACTTGGGGTCCTCTCTCTCTCTTTCTCTGTCTGTCTCTCTCTCTCTCTCTGCCCCTCCCCTGCTCATTCTCTGTCTGTCTCTCTCTGAAAATAAATGGATAAACTTTTTTTTAAAAAAAAATTAGACATAAAGCTGCTGGGGCACATGGGTGGCTCAGTTGGTTGAATGTCCAGCTCTTGATTTTGGCTCAGGTCATGATCCCAGGGTCATGGGATCCAGACCCTCACTGGGCTCCATGCTCAGCATGGAGCCTGCTTGAGATTCTCGCTCTCTCTCTCCCTGTAGCCCATCCCACTTGCACTCAAGAAAGAAAGAAAAGAAGAAAGAAAGAAAGAAAGAAAGAAAGAAAGAAAGAAAGAAAGAAAGAAAGAAAGAAAGAAAGAAAAGAAAGAGAGGGAGAGAGAGAGGAAGGAAGGAAGGGGGAAGGAAAGAGAAAGAAAGAAAGAAAGAAAGAAAGAAAGAAAGAAAGAAAGAGAGAGAGAAAGAAAGAAAGAAAGAAAGAAAGAAAGAAAGAAAGAAGAAGAAAGAGAAAGAAAGGAAGGAAGGAAGGAAGGAAGGAAGGAAGGAAGAAAAGAAAGAAAGAAAGAAAGAAAGAAAGAAAGAAAGAAAGAAAAAGAGAAAGAGAAGAAAGAAAGAAAGAAAGAAAGAAAGAAAGAAAGAAAGAAAGAAAGAAAGAGAAGAAGGGGTGCCTGGGTGGCTCAGTTGGTTAAGCATCCAGCTTTGGCTCAGATCATGATCTCACGGTTTGTGAGTTCGAGCCCCGAGTTGGGCTCTGTGCTGACAGCTCAGAGCCAGGAGCCTGCTTCAGAGTCTGGGTCTCCCTCTCTCTCTCTGCCCCTCCCCTGCTCACACTCTGTGTCTGTCTCTCAATAATAAATAAACTTTGAAAAAAAATTTTTTAAAAGAAAGAGAAAAGAAGCTGCTATAAACCTTTTGTTTGCAGACTTTTGAGTGAAACATAACTTTTCATTTCTCCAGGATAAATGCCCAGGATTGCAATTACTGGGTTGTATGTATTCAAATAATTAGTTTTCAAGGAAATTATTCTTTAAATTATTGCCAAATTATTTTCCAGAGTGGCTGTACCATTTTACATTCCACCACAAATCTACAAATGATCCAGTTTCTCAACATCCTCATCACAATTCTGTGTTGTCACTATGTTTTATTTTAGCCATTGTGATATGTAGTAATAGCTCATTGTATTAATTTGCATTTGTATACTAGGTAGTGATTTTTAACATCTTTTCATGAGTGTTGTCATCTGTATATCTTTTTTGGTAAAATGGCTCTATCTATAAGTTGCCCATTTAATACTTCAGTTGTTTGTTTTTTCAACATTGAGTTTTGAGTTATTATTCCAGAAGCTAATCTTTGTCAAATATGTGGTTTGCAAATATTTTCTGTCTGTACTTCGTCTTTTCATGATCTTAGGGTCTTTCGTAGAGTAACTGGTTCTAATTTTATGAAGCCCAGTTTATCATTTTTCCCTTCTATGGGTTATGTTTTTGGTGCCAAATCTAAGGACTTTTGACTAGCAGTAGATCTCAAAAACTTTCTTTCTCTTCCTTCCTTCCTTCCTTCCTTCCTTCCTTCCTTCCTTCCTTCCTTCCTTCCTTCTAAAAGGCTTATAGTTTTATATTTTACATTTAAGTCTATAACTAATTTTTAATTTTTGTAAAATGTGTGAGTTTTAGTTCAAAGGTCACTTTTGTTTAATTATCTGTTATTTCTTCATTGCCTATGGATGCCCAATTGCCCAAGCACCATTTGTTTAAAAGGCTGTCTTTCTTCCATTTTAATTGCATTTGCACCTGTGTTGAAAATCATTGGACATATTTGTACTCCCTTTATTGTGTTTAAATTTCAATACAAACTGGAGTACCTATGTGGAAAGAGGGGAATACTTATTGCTCATTGCCTTCTGGATAATGCTGCCCTAAAGACTGTTTCAGAAGTATTACCTGTACTGTAAAGAGAGAGTTACTTGTTTTTGTAGAAGTCAGCATGCTGAGCTGTAAAGGAGGAAGGAAAGATGAAGCTTCTAGCCACTTCCCTTTAGGCAGAGGATTTTCCTCTTTTTGCTGAGGTTAATCATGTTCTAGGTCATCAATTTATTTCCATTGCCTTTATGTTGACATGGACTGTATGACAATAGGTTTCTTACCCATCTTGGTTTTTTGTAATGCTCTGAGATTTGTTTGTTTGTTTCTTTTGTTCTGTTTTTGTTTTGTTTTGTTTTTGTTTTTTTCCCCCAGCCTTTCCTGCCTGAAGGGCATTTTTATGGGTGTGGCTAGAGGCTCTGTCTGGAGCTTTAAGTCAGACACATATAAACGACAAGTCCTGAATTTATTGTTTTAAATAACATTTGACATTATATTTAGGTCAGAAAAATAGAAAGTGAGGAACATTAGAAGAATAAATAGAAATTATATTAAAACCAAAGCCCATATCCTCATTCTGTCACTTGAAATAAGTAGATATAATTACATGCATATAAAAATACAAATATAAATACATTCGAATGATTACAGAGCAAAGCAGCAACAGGTGCATAATTAGAATTTCCCAAAATGTGTTCATCAGAGCTAATGCTATGGAGTAGTAGCATCTGTTTTGTAGGGGAAAAGGGATGCTGTGATAGACTTGGGAAGTATATGGACACCTATAAGCAAGTTTGTGTAGCTGTAAAACCTTTCTTTCTTTCTTTCTTTCTTTCTTTCTTTCTTTCTTTCTTTCTCTTTCCTTCTTTCCTTCTTTCTTTCTTTCCTTCTTTCTTTCCTTCTTTCCTTCCTTCTTTCTTTCTTTTTTTCTCTTTCTTTCTTTCTCTTTCTTTCTTTCTTTCTTTCTCTTTCTTTCTCTTTCTTTCTTTCTTTCTTTCTTTCTTTCTTTCTTTCTTTCTTATAAATTTCTTTATTACAAGTGTTCTTAAACTTCACTACATCCATCACCGAATAGATATCATCACTTCCACATACTGAAATATCACTGATCTAAACACAGTTTGCATGAAGCATTCTTAAACAACTGCATACAGTGTTCTTTTTTTTTAAGTTTTTAATTTTAATTCCTGTATAGTTAACATACAGTGTTATATTAGTTTTAGGTGTACAATATAGTGATTCAACGATTATATACATTACTCAGTGCTCATTATAAGTGTACTCTTTAATCTCCATCACCTATTTCACCCTTCACCCCACCACCTCCCCTCTGGTAAGCATCAATTTGTTCTCTACAGTTAAGAGTCTGTTTCTTGGTTTCTCTCTCCCTCTCTCCCTCCCTCTCTCTCTCTCTCTCTCTGCTTGTTTGTTTTGTTTCTTAAATTCCACATATGAGTGAGGTCATACGGTATTTGTCTTTCTCTGACTGACTTCTTTTGCTTAGCATTATACTCTAGCTTCATCCGTGTTGTTGCAAATGGCAAGATTTTATTCTTTTTATGACTGAATAATATTCCATTGTATTTGTATACTACATCTTCTTCATCCATTCATCAATTGATGGACACTTGGGCTGCTTCCACAATTTGTCTATTGTAAATAATGCTACTACAAACATAGGGGTACATATATCTGTTTGAATTAGTGTTTTTGTAGTTTGGGGGCAAATACTCGATGGTGTAATTACTAGATCATAGAGTAATTTTATTTTTAACTTTTTGACTAATTCTATTTTCATCTCCATACGGCTTTCTATAGTGGCTGTACCAGTTTGCATTACCTCCAGCAATGAGAGAGGGTTCCTCTTTCTCCACATCCTTACCAACATTTACTGTTTCTTGTGTTTTTGATTTTAGCCATTCTGACACTTGTGAGGTGGTATCTCGTTGTACTTTTGATTTGTATTTCCCTGATGATGAATGATGTTGAGCATCTTTTCATGTGTCTGTTGGCCATCTGGATGTCTTTTATGGAGAAATGTCTGTTCATGTCTTCTGCCCATTTCTTAATTAGATTTCGTTTTTGGTGTTGGGTTGTATAGGTTTTTTTCTTTTTTTGATATTAACCCCTTATGGGTTATATGACTTGCAAATGTAGTCTGCCATGCAAGTTGCCTTTTCCTTTTGTTAATTGTTTCCTTTGTTATGCAGAAACTTTTTAGGGCACTCCTGCTTATTTTTGTTTTTGTCGCATTTGCTTTTTAGGCAGATCCAAAAATTCAACACTGAGACTAGTGTCATGAAAAGTATCACCTATGTTTTGTGGACTTTTTGTGGTTTCAGGTCTTACATTTGAGTCTTTAATCCATTTTGTTTATGGTATAAGATAGCGGCCTGTTTCATTCTTATGCATTGTCTGTCCAGGTTTCCCAACACTGTTTATTGCAGACTGTCCTTTCCCCGTTGTATATTTTTGCCTCCTTTGTTTTGTGTTAATTAATCATTTATTGTGCTGCTTTTAAGATTCTCTCTTTAACTTTTGACATTTTAATTACAATATATCTTGGTGCAGTGTTCGTTGGGTTCATCTTGTCAGGGACTCATGTGTTTCCTGCACCTGAATGATTCTCCTTAGGTTAGGCAAGTTATCAGCTATCATTTCTTCAAAAAAAGTTTTCTGCCCATTTATCTTTCTTCTCCTTCTGAGACTCCTATAATCTGAATGTTATTTTGCTTAATATTATCCTATAAGTCCCTTGAGCTATCTTTTTCTCTTTTTTTCTTTTTGCTGCTCTGTTTGAGTTCCACTACCCTATCTTCCACATCACTGATCCTTCTTCTGCTTCATCTATTCTGCTGTTGAATTCTTCTAGAGTATTTTCAGCTCACTTATTGTATTCCTCAGCTCTGTGAATTCTGTTTAGTACTTTCTTATATTTTCTGTCTTGTACTTCTGTACAAGTTCTTGTTTATCCAATCTTCTCCCAAATTCAGTAAGCATCTTTATGACCATTACTTTGAGTTATCAGGTAGATCACTTATCTCTGTTTCATTGAGGTCTTATTCTAAGGTTGTAACTTATTCTTCCATTTGTAACACATTTATCTGTGTCCTCATTTCACTTGACTCTGTGCTTGTTTCTGTGTACTAGGTGAAGCAGCTACCTCTCCTAGTCATGAAGGAGTGCCCTTGTGTAGGTGAGGAGCCATATCGTGCAACCTTATCCTAGCTCTTGTTTGTCTCTCAAACCTTTTGTGATTATCTAAGCAGCCAGATTTTTCTTGATAGGTCCCAGTTGTTGAGGGTGTGCCAAGACCTGCCAGTGTTCCAAAGGGAGTGTTCTCAGTCAGCATCTAGTTGCAGGACGATTGGAAGCCACATTCTCAGACAGCAGCTTTTTAAAATATATACAAATATATAGAGTCCTGTGGGACCACAATCATAAACCCTGCTGACCTCCAAATTAGGGGATCTGAGGATGTTTCTGGGCATCAGTTGCAAAAATCAGAACTTCTGATGAATGTATAGGCTCCTTTCTGGGAGGTACCAGTGAGCTGTGGTGAGACCAAGGGAGGGCTCAAAAATGGTGTCTCCCTGTCTACCTTCCCTGAGCGCCCCTTTGTAGGCTCCAGATGTGTGGCAAACCTGAATCCTGTTGCTCAGGTTGAAGTTCCAGGAGAAGTATAAGAGCTTTTTTTACATAAAGCCTGAGGGTGTGTTTCATTCTGTTGTTGGTGTAATGCCTGGGGTGTGATAGCCTACCCAGAACTGTCTTTCCCATTGTTTTAGTCCCTGGGACCCTGAAATGCATCCCTTGTGGCTACCAAGGCCAGGTGATCAAAGAGTATCTCTTGTGTGGACTTTGCTTTTCACTAGCTTTTTTTAGCAAGGCTAGGGGAAGGCACTAGAGCAGAAGACAGTCGGGCTTTAGCAGGCAAGGAAAGAGCACCCGGGATAGAGTATGTCAGCAGCTTTAGTAAGGCTATGTCTGCACATGCTCACCTATGCTAGCAAAATATAGGGAGAATGCAAGAATGGCTCTCTTCAGCACCCATATCCCCAAAGAAAGTTACAAGTAGTCCCTGACCTTCTAGCAGATGCTTTAAGATTAGCAAATCCATCTTCTTTGTGTATAATACCTCTTAAACTACTACCTTCATGCTGGGTCCCATGACATGTCTGCATGCCTGCCCTTCAGAGGCAATATCTCACATCCCAATAGACCCCCTGTAAACCCTGAACGTAAGCCCCATTAGTTTCAAAATCAGACATTTTGTGGTCCTGTATCTTCAGTGCAGGTCCAAAGGGTTGGGGGCCTGATGTGGGGACAGGCTCTGGAGCTGTGAGATCCCTCCCTATTGCAGGTCCCATGCAAAAGTCGGGTTTTGGGCAAGACTGTGTCTTTGCCTCTCTTGCCCCTCTCAGTGTGGCCCTTTTATCCCTGTGGAGGGAGCTATTTGGCTAGTTCTCGGTTCTTTTTCAGCGGGAATTATAACATATGTAGCTGTAGATTTTGTGTCTCTGTGGGGATAGGGGAGTTCAAGGTCTTCCTATGCCACTGTCTTGGGCTACCCTTATAAAATTTTTTAAAGCTTTGAATTTACAAATTTATATTGTGACTCTCCACAAAATGCAACATTCTCAAAACCTATTTGATGCATAATTACATAGAGCATCTTGTCAGACCAGATTTATTCAAGACTTAGATTGGAAGGTGCTGATGTTTTCTATTTATTTAACAATATTACAGAGTATTAACTGTGTGCCAGATATAGTTTTAGGCAATTTACAAATATTTTCCCATGTAATCCCTAGAACAACATTATGAAGATAGTAATATGTTGTTATGACAGCTTTACAGGTGGAGAAACTGAAGTACAGGAAGATTAAATAACTTGCCAAGGTCACCCAGGTAACAAGTGACAAAGCCAGGATTTGTACAAAGGTAACCTGGCTCCAGAGTTCATGCTCTTCACTTCTACATTTCACTTCTACCCTGATACACTACACATGCTAACATGTGTTGACCCTAACGCTAGGGATTTAGGATAATTTCGGATAATTAAACTTTCTGGTTAACCAATTAGTTTTTCTGGTTTTGACCTTGTTGCTGTAAAACTATTAGGTTGCCTTTTCAACTGAACAGTTTCGTATAATTTTCAGGGTACTGTTTAAGGAGCAATATTCATTATCTAGTTCTTCCTCATTTATTTTATAACTAGTTATCCAAAATTCTCTGTGTTAGATGCTGGAGCTACAAAGATGAATAAAAAGAAAATTTAGAACTAAGAGACTAGTGAAGATGGACAGAAGATAGGGGAAGATATAGAGATAGAGCTGGATTCAATATTATGTATCCTTGAAGGTACTCCACTGAATAAATTGTTGTCTTATTATTGGCAACCTGAAAGTCAAAATGATGCAAACAAGAATTTGGTTTACTGATAATTTCAGCAAGTGAATGATTATCATAGCACCCATTCGCTAAGAGTTTACCCGAATTTATGATAGATATTTACAGCACCTAAAGAAGTTGATGGATATGGGTAGATATAGGAAGGGAGGGGCAGAGAAGGGAGGGGAAGGGATGGGAAGGGAAGAGAAGGGAGGGGACAGAAGGGAATGTAAAAGGGCAGAGTATATTAGATGGAGGATATTATGGGAAAGGGAATTGAAAGTAATGTGAGATAAAAAACATGTTTGGTTGTTACAATTGGTCCAAGTTAAGAAATCAGTTGAAACTGGAGATACAGTGGGAAAATTCAAACGTGGAAGGTCTTGGATGCTAACCTACAGAAATGTCTGTTTGCTTTCCTGTTTCTCCCACAGCTTGAGGGTAGGTATTTCCCCATTACTTGGGAAAATGATGGCTAGTGAAACTAAACAGTTGTTTGTTGAAACAGAGTGAAAGAGATTTTTCATAAAGGCAACTAAAAATTTGTATTACTATATGTAGCTACTATGAAGTAAAATACAAATTTCTAAATGCTCTTCAGGTAAAGTATGTACATATGCAAACTGCCTAAACATATAGGCTTTTGGTTCTTTTTTTTTTAAGTTTACTTATTTATTTTGAGAGAGAGACAGCACAAGCCAGGGAGGGGGAGAGAGATGGAAACAGAGAATCCTAAGCAGGCTCCACACTATTAGTGCAGTGCCCAATGCGGGGTCACACTCACAAACTCCGAGATCATGACCTGAGCTTAAACCAAGCTTAGGATGCTCAACCGACTGAGCCACCCAGGTGCCCCTAAGACATACAGTTCTGATATTTCAAATGGTCCTTAGTGTCTCATCTAGTCATAGAACAGATGATTATGTGTTTCCTCTCTCTCTCTCTTTTTAGGTTCTGAACTCTTTGTTGTCTTTGCCTCTACTTAAAAAAAAAAAAGTTTATTTATGGGGTGACTGGGTGGCTCAATTGGTTAAGTAACTGACTCTGGTTTCAGCTCAGGTCATGATCTCACCACTTACAGCGTTCCAGCCCCACATCAGGTTCTGTGCTGATAGTGCAGTGAGGAGGCTGCTTGGGATTCTTCCTCTCTGCCTCGCTGTCTGCCCCTCCCCGACCTGTGTTGTCTCTGTCTCTCTCAAAATAAATAAACTTTAAAACAAAATGTTTATTTATTTATTTTGAGAGAAAGAGAGCATGCATGAACGGGGAGGGGCAGAAAGAGAGGGAGAGAGAGAATCCCAAGCAGGCTCCATGCTGTCCATGCAGAGCCCCATGTGGGGCTCAATCTCATAAACCATGAGATCATGACCTGAGCCGAAATCACGAGCCAGATACTTCACCAACTGAGCCACCCAGGTGCCCCTTTTTGCCTCTACTTTTACACTTCAGATCAGGGCAGTGGTTACCAGACAGCAAGAATATGCACCATATATAAATTACCACTTTAAAAAGGATCCTCATGCTCAAGACATATTTGACCTTAAAAGTACATAAATTTCAACATTACTTTGGTTAAAGTATTTTAGGATCTATCAGTGCCTCCAATCATTAGTTTATCCTAATTAGCACAATAAACATACATATAGAGTGACCATAATATATTCCATTTTTAGGCTGTAAGTTTTCTACTTTGCAAAATTAGACTGCAAAAACAGTGTCTTTGTTAATTAAGCATTTTGTGTTTGGGATTTCAGGCATATAGTCTTATAAGAATGCTTACACATGTGCTCATACCTGTGGTAGGTTCCTAAAATAGTGAGGTTGATTATCTGGCTAGCAAAAGTAGTATCTCTCACTCTCTCTCTTTTGTCATTGTTGTGACATTTCACCTATGCAAATGTCAAAAGATAGAAGAACCCTGATTTTTAGTTGACTTTACAATCAGTGTTTCTGAAGTGTTATTAGTAATAATACGTTTATTATTGGGGCATCTGGGTAACTCAGTCAGTTGAGCGTCTGACTTCGGCTCAGGTCATGATCTCCCAGTTTGTGAGTTTGAGCCCTGCATCGGGCTCTGTGCTGACAGCTCAGAGCCTGGAGCTGCTTCAGATTCTGTGTTTCCCTCTCTCTCTCTGCCCCTCTCCTGCTCACACTCTGTCTCTCTCAAAGATAAATAAACATTAAGGAAATAATAGTAATAATATGTTTATTATTATTATTAATCAGGAAGTAATCTTTGGCTATACTTTAAAATAAGTCTGTATACTTAGAACGTATTTAATAGAAAGGGAGTTAAAAACAAAGCACATAGAGGATCTATAGTGGACAATCTGAAACACAGGAGTGATGACTATCCAGTGAATCAGGACAATGTAAGCATCGAAGGAATTAACTTAGCAGGGAAAAATTTTTTTTTTTGTTTTATTCTTATTTTGTTTCTATTACCCAAGTGAGCCAAATGCAAAGGCAGAAAGTTTAAGTGTGTGTATGTATCTGTATTTATTTTTATAGTTTGTGTTGTTGCCTGGATTATCTGAAAGCAACTTAAAGTGTTCAACAGAGTCTGGAGAGTCTGCATTATCAGTAAAAATACTATTGCTGGATCAAAACTACTTCAGAGCCTCATGGAGGAACTGTTTCCAGGATATGGAATGATTGATTTGAAATAACATGGTGTGAGAGATAGTACTAAGGATCTTAAAAGATGACAGAGTGTTTTTCAAGCTTCATGAAATATGATGAAGGTGCCTTGTCAAGGATTGCTAAAAGCCTACTTGCAAGAACTCCCTAAATCACCACTGAGAATGCATCTGTTTCTTGATTGTTTTCAAGTAGCTGCTTGGCGCATGAGGTGACACTATCTGGGTACAAAGAAACAAAGTGACTATTGTGTGTCTACTGTGCTTGTTAGCCAGACACCGTCCTGTCACCTTAAGCAGAATATTTAGGGCTGAGTAGGATTTAATTTTATTTCAATATACCTTGATTGGTTGTATCTTTCATTATGTTTGAAAAGATTAATAGCCAGCAGCAATCCTTAGTGAAGGGAGGACAAAAACTACCGCTGAATATCATCAGTGACTTGGAATGATAAAGATACATTTTCATTATAACTGCCCATAAAATAAATTTCATAACAAAAACAACTTCCTCTCCGCCTGTGTACTCCCCTGTAGGTACTTCATTTAAGACTCTCTCTCCTTTTACTGTTGACTCAAGATATATTTGCTGGTGAAAATACCTGATCCTGAAAGCCAGTTTTGCCTGGTTTCAGTTCTTTTGGTTCCAGTTTCTTTGCCCCCTCTCATGGAAATGACACATGGGACATTTGCTTTTGGAAACCACTACACCATGAGACTTTGGTCCCCCCTTAGAGCCCCAGATGCTTGTCTATCCACCCCTTGGAATGGAAGTACAGAAGATAGGAACCTAGGTCACTTTTATTATTGCATGAATATATTAAGCCCATGAACATGGGGGCTCATCTGATTACTATTATGCTCATCCTGAGTCACTTTCTTTCATGCAGGCTTTTCATGTAGTAGTATTAATAGTTACATTGTTGACAAAAATCCAAACCCCTAAAGCAACAAATATGGAGACATGGCTTACAGGAAGGAAGGGAAATTAGCCCTTATTAAGGTACCAATTTGCCTAGTACAGGCTGGGCTAAAGCCTTCCAACACCAGGGGTAACCCATCAGCATCACCTATGAGCTTGTTAGAAATGTACAATTATAGGCCATGCCCAGGCCTACTTATCAGAGACTTAATCTTTAAAAAAAATTAATTTTTATTTTATTTTTGAGAGAGAGAGAGAGAGAGAGAGAGAGAGCAAGAGAGAGGGAGGGAGGGGCAAAAAGGGAGGGAGATGCAGAATCCAAAGCAGGCTCCAGGCTCTGAGCTGTCAGCACAGAGATCAAGACAGACCACGAGATCATGACCTGATCCCAAGTCGGATGCTTAACCTACTGAGCCACCCAGGCACCCCCAGATTTCATCTTAATGAGACATGAGGAGACTCTTGTGCACATCAGCATGTGGCAAGTGTTGGGATAAAACATTTAAAATATTCTCTAATTTAATCCTCAGGGCATTTTCACATGTTTGGCATTATTCCCATTTTACAAATGAGGACTATTAGAGTTAGGGAAGTTAAATAATTTATACCAGTCCAGAGGCTAACCCCTTCCTTGTATACCACCGTCCCCATCTGTATGACTTTATGACGGTAACAAGAGTAACGACTATGCCAAAACACATGACTTTATTACCCTAGGGATAATTTGATGCCTGGGTTGCTACCAACTGCTGGGAAAAAAAAATTGTCAGTTACTCTCAGAGTCAGGTGTAGTTTCAAAGAAAGTAGTTTCTTTATTTTTAATCATATTTCTATTTTGAACTAGATGGTATTAACTTCTTTAATATGCATTCCACAAAATTCATTAGATTTCTATCTGAAGGACTTTCAGTTGCTATCTTTATAAACCAAATTCAGCCTCAGACAATGAAATTTTGCCATGATAGATGTTCACAAAAGGTGCCACTGAATCCAAAAGCAATTCCAAAAGCAGAATAATTTAAGAAAAAAAATTACTTGAGTAATACATTGGAATTAGTGCATAGTCTCCTAAGATGTAAATACTCATGTTTACGTTCAAGCTTTGACAGTTTTGCTAAAAATATCTTATAAAAATACATTTGAAAAAATCTTATTGCTTTTTGGTTACAACTCATACACTCCCAGGAAAGAGGACCAAGCGTGGAACAGTAGAGAATAATGTTTCTTTCAACAAGCCACTATAAGAAATAAGTGCCCCTGCCAGACAGACACAATGTTTAACAAGGCACTCAAAATCAACAAGTGGCAACGAGTCAGAATGTTCCAGCTAAAGGAAATTAATCACCACATTGGGGTTAACCTGACAGTGTTTTATGTAGGAAGTCAAAATGTGTAAGAGTATGAGCTTGCAGAACTCTTAAAGTCTTGGGTCTGATCACCCAGGGTAAAAGTTGTGTAAATCTGCAATGTATCGAATTTCTATAGCAAAATATCTTAGACTGACATTAGTAGACCTAAAATTATATAGCAGATGGAAGAGGCAGGCATCAGAATTCCTGGAATCAAAACAAATTTACCTTTCTTCCTAAATTTTCACAGTAGATAACAATCAATTGAAAGTCAATGAAAGCATTCAGCTTTCTAATGATAAACCAAATTACTGATTATATCCAGAGATCCACAACCCTGTGGACATTAAAATTACCTGGGAAGCAGCCACTGGCTGCCTACCCTAAAATTCTGATTTAATCTATCCCAGGTGGAGCCACTGATTTTCAGATCTCCCCAGGTGATTCTAATGCATAGCCAGAATTAAGAGCTCCCTTCTTAGATGAAGCTGAAATAAGTAAAAGACTAATGAAAAGTGTCTGATAGGATATTGAAAGAAAATCCTGGTAATTGGCCATATTTCAGGTTATAGCTGTTGTGTCTTTGGAAGTAATAACAAAAAGACATAGAAAATAAACATTAAAAAGAGGGGATCACCTGGGTGGCTCAGTCGTTTGGGTGACTGACTCTTGATTTCTGCTCAGGTCATGATCTCATTAATAAACTTTTCATATCTTGAATCTTTAGTTGTTTTACTTCTTTCATGGTTCATCTGCATAATTTGTGTCTTCTTTTCTTTTTTGAGATCAGCCTGGGTACCTGGCTAGATGTTTATCAGTTTTATTGATTTTCTCAAAGAACCACCTGTTGGTTTTATTGTTTCTATATTGATTTCTGTTCATTTTATTGACTTCTACTCTGATCTTTATTATTGCCTTTCTTCTTACTTTGGGTTTAATTTACTGTTGGAGGAAATCGTCAAAAAGATGTGACCACTGGTTGACCTGGGAGCAGAATCCAGGCAATCAGAGGCTCCTCACCCCTCCCTTGTCCTTGAAATGTGCCTTCTGCCCAGGGTTCCCACAGGGGGAGCTATTTTCAAGGAGCAGCCTTTGAGAGAGCAAAGTGTTGTTGAGACCATTTGGATGGTATATGTAACTGAACCTGTTTAAGGCTTCTATATAAATTTTTAATATTCTAGCAGGCAGGCACAGAGATCCACTTGTTTCGTGGCCAGCCTCCTTTGTAAGGTCCCTCGCTTATTAAACCTGCCACCTATGAATCTGGAGTGACCTGACTGTTTCTTCCATCTCTCCTTGACCTCTGTGAACAGGGGTCAGTTTTCAAACCAACATTTGCTCTTCTTTTTTCTAGTGCCTGAGATCATTGATTTGGGACCTTTCTTATTTTCTAATAATAGATATTTTGGATTATAACTTTCTAATTCTTGATTTGGTACCATCCCACAAATTTTGGGACATTATGTTTTCATTTTTACTTAGTTCAAAATAATTTCTAATTACTTTTTAAAATTTCTTCCTTGATCTATGGGCTATTTGGAAGCATGTTTTTTAGTGCCAAATATTTAGGGCTTTTCTAGATGTTTTTCTGTTATTGGTTACTAATTCAATTTTACTGTGATCAGAAAACATCGTTTTTGTGATTTGAACCATATTAAAATATTGAAACTTGTTATATGGCCTAGATATGGTCTATCATGGTAAATTTTCCATATGCATGTAAAAAATATGTGTATTATGCTGCTGTAGGTGAAGTATTCTATAAATGCCAGTTAGACTAAACTTGTAGCTAGTGTTGTTCAGATCTGTATCTTTTCCTGTGTACTTGTTCTATCAGTTATTGAAGAAGGGTGTTAAAATCTCTGAGGATAATTGTGGAATTGTCAATTTCTCTTTGTGGTTTTATGTTTCTGCATCATAAATTTTGAATCTCTGTGATGGATGTATAAACATTTAGGATTTTTTTTCTTCTTAATGAATCAATCCTTTTATTATCATGAAATGACCCCCGTTATTGCTGTTAATAGTTTCTGTTCTGAAATCTACTTTTTCTGATGTTATTATAGCATGCCAGCTTTCATTTAATTACCGCTTGGCGTATTTTTTTCAAACCTTTCACTTTTTGTTGTTTTTCTGTTTAAAATCTGTTTTCATAGGCAGCATATAGTCAGGACTTGCTCTTTAATCTAAACTGATGATCTCTTTCAGTTGTGTATGTGTTTTTTCACAGGTTGCTTTGGGATTTAATTTATACATCTTTAACTTTCTATGTCAACCATCAAGTGATAGGCCACTTCACATAAACTATATTCCCACCCACAGTCTTTGTACTAATTCACTGTATATTATAAACCCCACTATGTTTTGTTACTATTTTTTGCTTTAATCATCTCTTTTAAGGATATTAAAATATATTTTATATTTGTCATTTTCAGTGCTATTTTGAAGTAATTTTTATACTGGTGGCTGCAGTTGTCTGTATCTTGATAACGTGAAGCCTCCTTAATGATGGATTTTCTTTTTCATTTTTCATCTTTCTGGAAGCCAGTGTAGGCACCAAATAAATATTCATTGAAGTTCTTGTAATGTGACTTGTAAAAAGGGACATATACTATGAATAAGTAAAACTTTATCCAATTTCTTATATTTTGTAATTTCTCTAGTTTGAGGGAATTACTACTTTTTCTTCTGCTCAGAATTCTATTACATTTCTTTTAAAATGTTTGTAGCTTTTCAATTTTACAAATTTGGGCTTTTCTTTCCAAAGATATCTCTCCTTTTGCTCCTCAGCTACTTTCTCATCATTCTGAATTATCTTCCTGGATATACTTATTTACCCTAACTCAGCAACAGTTTAGAGAATGCCTTACTTCTCCCTTCTTCTCCAAAGGATATCTGACTCCTGATTTCCTTATGCTCTTCTGGCAGAACACTTATCTGAATGTCCTCTGAATGATGGCCTCCCATCCACCATCCGTGAAGCATATTCCCCACCACTTCGACCTGCCACCCCCATCCATGTCTCACAACAAAATCTGTTTAGAACATTTCATAGGGGAGAAGGGAGCACCCTGTTACTTAGGAACCTGGCTTCTGCAGTCACACTGACTGGGTTTGAATCCTGACTTGGCCACTTAGCAATCCTGTGACTTGGGCAAGTTACTCAAGCTGTAAAATGGGTAGAATGCTATTCACCTTATAGAGTTGTTAAGAGAAGTAAAAGAGCTAATGCATGCAAAATGCAGAGAAAAGTGCCTCACCCAAGGTTAGGACTCAATAATTATTCGTACTTACTGATGTTATTTACACAAATAAACTTCTCATACAATTCCTTACTTTGCTATATTTATCAGGCACACCTGTTTTCTTTTTTCTATTAGATACTACTCATTCTTAAACATTTCATATGTATGTGGGCAAATGATACGTTTGTATAAAATAGAAGTTTTCAAAAATGTATTATTGAATATATTAAAAATTAGCAGACTGTTTCATCTAGAGAAAGCCCTCTAGCTAAGTTATTTTCAATATTGTACTGTAATGCAGTGCAGAATCAAATACTTGAATTGCCTAACCCAAGATAATTCCCTTTTTCTTTGTCTTATTTTCATATATTATGCTAGTTTTTTGGCCCTAAATTTAAAGCTTATATGCATGTGTATATTTTTTATATACAACTTTATCATGTAAATGCTAATCTTTATACCAGATAATAATAATTTTCTTTTCAAATGTAGAATGTGAATGTGACTATCACTTTCTCCTATAAATAATATGATAATAAGATTTTTGTCTTCCCTCCAAGATAATTTGATGTGCATATTCTTGAGAACCTCAACAAATAGATTTGATCACTCAAATATGTGATTTGTGCCATATAATCTGAAAAGCATTTTCATGTTTTGAAATCCCCGAATAGTTAACTGCCTTCTTACCTTCTTCTGGATCTTCTGGTACTCTGTAGGCTCTGTATTCTGTCATCTACCTTGGGCATTTCAGAATATAGAATGCCGTAGAGACATATGGTGATAGTAAAAGTTAATGTCATTGCAAGATTCTAATAGAGATAAAATGATAAAGTTATGATCCACTAAACCCTCTGTGCAGTGAAGGTCAAAGAACAGAGTGTTTCTGCATTGCTCAGAGAGCTGGCGGTATCTATGCAGTTTAGTCCTGGCCCAAATTAATTTTACATGAGGAGAGTATAAAAGCTTCAAACTAAATATATATTGTTTCTATAAAAAGTCACTGATCTTTCTTTTCTTTTAGCTTGGCATGTAATCTCAAGACATTATCTATTAAGTAGTAAAATAGGGAATCAAAACCTCTTTATTAATCCTATAGAATGCCCGATATAGAACATATCTAAATTAAGCATTGAAGAATTAAAATCAGAAGTTCAAACTGAATTAATTGGTAACAAAAGGGGCATTCATCTTCTTCCACACTGTTAAAAATTTCAGGAAATTAATAATCAACTCAAGAATCTTGAGATTATGGTTTGTTACTGTATTTTACAAGTGAGAGTCCTGTGTCCCTTTATCCTGTTCCTTTAGATATTGTGAGAATGGATCAAAAAGCAAGAAGTTAACTGTTTAGGAATCTGATTTTACTTGGGTGAGTCATTTTATCTTGTTGTGTCTTTACATCCAAGAGCAGTGGATTATTCTGGACCATGAATGCAAGTGAGGTAAAGGCAAAACTTTGATGGGGAAAGTAATTGTGCAACTGAGTTTTCTCAACAAGGCACCAGGTGGAGAAGATGGGCTTTGATGTGAAGGAATGGATAGGATTCAGGTTGTGATTTCTTTGCTGCTGAAAGAGTGATAAATCAAATGCTGTGCAGTTAGGAAATCATTCACTTTGCCCTAGCTTTTCCTCAGTGGGTAGATGCTTGTGTACCAGCAGTCAGTGATGCCTTGGTACTGCCAATAATTAGGTAGGATCATTTAGTGGAGGAGCCTTAAAAGTCAAAATGTATATGCATGCATCAGCTTCAGAAGCAATCACCCAAACATTGCTTACCTTTCTTAAATATACATATTTTATTTGAGTATAGTTGACACACAATGTTACATACAAATTGCCTATCTCTCTTTCTTAGCATCATGGGTTTTTCAGTTCAAGTGATAAGGACAGTAAGATAAACTTTGAGTTTTGAAAGACACTTCTCACCTTCACCCCTTGTTTTCTCTAGTGTTTACACCAGAGACGTAATTATATAAGTGAAATCATGGAATTGATGAAAGGATATGTTTTTCTAAATAATTTGTTCCCACAGAGAGATTTATGGGCACTAATTCCACAGTGCATGCCCATTCCCTGATTTAGTCTGATTAGTATAGTTGTAGACAAGCTGTAATTTAACATTTAGTGAATCAGATACCTTGGCATGGAGAAATAAGAAGATGCTACTTTGTCTTGTTTGTTAGAGATCCACAAATTTTTCATATTTGTCCCCTTTTTTTCACTACCATAGTATTTTCTTAATCCAAGAAGTCGTCTGCATCATATACTTTTTTTTCTTGCCACATTGTTGTTTATCACTCCTGGTGAGCTACATTCAAACCTCCTATGTCTTTCAGAATTTAAGCCATATTGTTGTATATGTAGAACCAAGATCGTTTTTGTTACTTCCAATAATCATGAAAGTTATTTATGAGCAAACATAAGTGGGAATTTGTCCATTGTCTTCCAAATTCAATTAACTTCAAAGAGAACTATGGAAAAGCAATGTTTAGTAGCGGTGATATACCTATATACCAACAAATGAAGAATGGCTTGTTTCCTCTGAACCCAGGACATGGCTATCCATTACTCTAGGGTGAATTCTAAGGTCTCAAACTACATACTTTATGACCTGTTGTAGTTAAATTAATAATGAGATATCATATTGCTTTTAGTTTGGGTTTCTAGAGATCTCAGTGAGTTTAGAGCAGTGAGTGGTTCTCTAATCATTGTCCCTAGACTAGCAGTATCAACAGCACCTGGAAACTTGTTAGAAATTTAAATTCTCAGGCACCACCTAATATTTACTGAATCAGAAACTTTGAGTGTGACACCCCTCAATCTGTGTTTAACAAGTTCTGCATGTGATTCTGATGTATCATACATTTCAGGAGCCATTTGTTTGGGTATGATACTGCCTCAATCCAAACTGTTAAGATGTAAAACAGTAATTGGTGCTGTATGAGACATTAGTCTGAACTTTTATATACAGATATATTCGAGGAGAGCTTTCTTCTTCAAAAACTTCTGTCTGAAAAATGAATAACATTATTAACTATGCAAATGCAACTTTAAACAATAGTTGACAGCTTGCTACTTTAGAGGATAAGAGAGTTTTGAAATAATTATTAAGGTTTAGAGTAATACACTGTTAAGTTGAATACTGATACATTTCACATGAAACTGTCAAATATTTAATATTTTATAAAACATGTGGAGTGTTTTATTGAGGCACTAAGTAGTTCTTATACCTAATAGGTGATTAATTGAACCAAATTGCAGACTTTGCTTTTTGACCTTAACCCAACCCACCCCATCAGCTGACAAGAAATCTACAAAGCTCACATTGTTTTATAATCTATACCACATAGGGCTCAGTGACCCAAACTAAATGATTTTCCTTGCTAACTTAACTCTATGTCTGTATGAAATCATACTTCTGGATTTTATATGATTGAAAATGAGTGCAATAAAACCTAAGATCTAAGCAGATTATGTAAAAATTGATTAGGGGCATTGGCCAAGGAATCTCCTGAATGTTTTTATTGGAAGCACACACACAAATCTGGTGATGGTGTTCCCACTTGCTAATGAGTAACTGACAAACTAAAGCAGTGTCTTCAGAAATCTTAAAGAGTAAGTTAATTAAAGGTCGAATCTAGAGGAAGTCACTGTAGCTGTCAAGATTTATTTCCTTCAGCTTGCAGTTGAGAAACACGAGGAGTGAAGAGAGAATATATTCAGAAACATGCATAAGAAAATAATTTAGTTCTCAGATTCTCACACAGTGACCCATCTGCTTAGAACACAGTGACTATTAATGATTGATTCCAAATCCATTTCTATAGCAAATGTGTATAGGGTGCCTATAGTGTAATGGACACTGTAGAACATTTTGCACATCAAAATAGATTACAATAGATAACTGCATTGACCATCATAATACCTTTCTGTAATCCAGTGACTGCTTTTTTAAGCATTTTGCTAAAATCAGAACATATCAGAAGGCTGAGGCAAAATGTGCTTCAGAATTATATTTACCACAAACATCATGCTCTTTCCTTCCTAAGGCAAAAGGAGCAATGTTCCTTCATTTACGAACTAGAATAATAATAATAACAACAATAAAATCCATTTTGGCACCCCCAGTTGCCATGGTAACAAAATGACAAGCGACCTTGATATGCTTTCACTAGGTATCGATAATAAGCTAACCATTTGGGAGCATTCATTCTCTTTAGACATGTCTTTTGAGCAGAAATACTATATGCTTTTATTAACTTACGAAGAAGGTGTTATTCATACAGTACTTAATTTGGCAATTATTCAATACGTTGTTTTTTTTTAAGAAATGAAGCGATCAGAGATAAAGCAAAGACTCAATTTAGTAGCATTTCCTCCGTTTCCTTTCTATTTATTTTCCCTTTGGAGGAGTGGTCCGGGAGACAAAGAATGAAATCTATAAGCCATAATCTGGATAATAAAATTTCTTTTGGACTTATCTAAACACCACTTAGGAAAGTTCCAACCAAATATAGAAGAGCATTAAAAGAAGAGGAGCTTCAGCTTTTAGCTATATGATTAATCCCCTGTATTTCCTCTTTTATTCTACTAGCTTCCACTCTATTCCTAACACAGGGGGATAACTTTCTATTACTGGTGAGTCTTGCTTCACTGTCACTTCTCATAATCCTTTGGGATGGTAACTGAGTTGGGAAAGTAACTATACTTATTTCAGCATAAAAATGTTTTGCTGTTTTGTAATTAGCTAATGTAGGTAATGCTGCTATAGACATCAGGTTGCATGCATTCCTTTGAATCAGCATTTTTGTATTCTTTGGGTAAATAACCTAGCAGTGCAATTGTTGAATCATAGGGTAGTTCTATTTTTAACTTTCTGAAGAACCTCCATATTGTTTCCCAGAGTGGCTGCACAAATTTGCATTCCCATCAACAGTATACAAGGGTCCCTTTTACCCCACATCCTCACCAAAACCTGTTGTGTCTTGTGTTTTTCATTTTAGCCACTCTGACAGGTGTGAGATGTTATCTCACTTGTGGTTTGACTTGTATTTCCCTGATGATGAGTGATGTCGAGCATCTTTTCATGTGTCTGTTGACCATATACATGTCGGGGTACCTGGCTGGCTCAGTCGGAAGAGCGTGTGACTCTTAATCCTGTGGTTGTAAGTTTGAACCCCACATTGATTGTAGAGATTTCTTACAAATAAATATATAAATAAACTTCAATGATGTTTTAATCCAAGACCACAAACCTAAATTATTAAAACCAAAATAGAATGCAAATGTTCTGAATTCCAACTTTGAAAACATTTCTGCTACACCATGCTTACACTTCCCTCTTTTTTTTTTTTTTTCAACGTTTTTTATTTATTTTTGGGACAGAGAGAGACAGAGCATGAACGGGGGAGGGGCAGAGAGAGAGAGAGAGGGAGACACAGAATCCGAAACAGGCTCCAGGCTCCGAGCCATCAGCCCAGAGCCCGACGCGGGGCTCGAACTCACGGACCGCGAGATCGTGACCTGGCTGAAGTCGGACGCTTAACCGACTGCGCCACCCAGGCACCCCAACACTTCCCTCTTTTAAAAATTTGGGGTGATATATATGTCTCTGTGTGTGTACATACGCTAGTCATCAGAGCCTATCATGCACTGTCCTATTTATCAATCCTGTGAGAATAACCTTGAAAGTTCAAAAATACCTGTATTGGGCACCAATGTGTAAGCCAGTTGACCTAAGCTAAAACAAGCAATATGTGAAATAAGTAAAATTTCTCTTTAGGAATTTAGTGATTCTTTCCAAAATATAAGTAGGTTCTTGCTGGCTCCCAGAGATCTTTCGCCAAGCCAGCATTCGCCCCTGGGAAGCCTGCAGCCCTCAACTGTTGTAGATCTCTATTTCCCCTCAGATCCTTTTGGTCTCTCTCTCTCTCTCTCTCACACACACTCTCTCTCTCTCTCTCTCTCTCTTTCTCTTCTCTTCAAGCTTTTGCTCCATTTGTGTAAACTAACAGTTAAAAATCTAAGTAATTGACCTGCTAATAATCCATAGGTGAAAATGATTTATGGTCATTTATTAGAATTTAATTATTTATAGCATATTATATAACTTACTTTTTAATTATTTTTTGTTGTTGTTGTTGTTGTTTACTCTCTGTCTCTCTTTGGTAGAATATAAGTTCCACAAAAGAAAGGGTCCTACTTTGTGTTATTCAAAAATATATCCTCAGTATCTTGAATAGTACTTGGCATATAGTAAGTGCTCAATTAATATTTGTGGCAAGAATTCATGTGGAAAAAAAATCCATGGTGTCATCTCTGCTCTTCCAAACAACAATACTTAATATAAATAATTTTTTTGAGTGCTTCACATGTTCCAGACATTGTCTTGATTTGAAGAATCCTTGATTGTTTTTCATTTCTTGGTTTCAAATGTCTTGATTTCAAATCAACCAAAATGCTACTGGTATTAACCATATTTTATAGATAGGAAAACTAGAGTTATACGTTACTCAAGGTAATACTGATAGCAAATGGCAGAGCTCCACCAAACCCAGGCAGTTTCATTGCCTGGCTCACATTCACATCTACTATAGCTTATGTTTTAAAGATAGTTTCTGTTTGGCCTAAACCAAAGAGTAATGCTAATGGTGGAAATTTTGGGGTACCCAGAAAGGAGAATGCCACATGACAAGCTCAAAGGAAGATATTTCTTAAGAGGAAACTTCTCAAATTATTCTCCTCACATGTTCCATAAAGGAAAGTCCATCCTGAGACTCTACAACCTGGCATGCCAGAATCGCCTTTTATTGTCAATAATAGAATCTTAGATTTTTCTGACTTTTTAAACTTTCAGTATTTTCCTCTCCTTATGTTTTCAACCAAATCTCTTGACTAGAGGTCAGCCTCGTGCTTTCCCAGGGTAATTGGGGAGTGCAATGATAAACTAAGAGGGGGAGGCAGTCACAACAGTGACATAGCCAGTACCAGGTCCAGGAGGGCAATTTTAGAACAGAGATAGTACAGAAGGGAAGGACAACATTGTGGAGGCACAGGGCACAGAATTTGCCAAATATTTGGAGATGGGATAAACAAGTGAGGGACAGACACCCCAATTGTGACTCTGAGAGAAAGGTTCAAAGCATGTATGGCTAGAATAATAGTGGTGACATTAACAGAAGAACAGGGTGGAGAAAATATGTTTTCATTATGAAATTTTCCTGAAATGCTGAGTCCGATTTGCCACCATAAGGATAGAATAAAGTATTTTTCAGACATGAAAAGAAAATGTAGCTTCTGTGAAAGCTTTTGACAGAAAGCTTCTGGCAGATGTGCTCTGCCAAAACGAGGGAATAGACTACAAAAAAGACATGGGATCTGGGAAAAGAGCAGTATGACACAGGGAAGAGGCAAAGTGAATCCCCGGGATGATGGCAAAGATGATCCCAGGATGACAGCTGTGTCATGGGACAGCAGGTCTGGATTGGAGCAGGTTAGAGGCTCCAGGAGCAATTTCTTCAATAGGATAAACCTGATGAAATATTAAGTATACTTGTATATGTTAAAAGTTGATTTATCCAACAAGGAAGGTGTTAATTAATTGAATTCTCCATTAATATAAGGGAAATTGGAAATGGAAACACTAAATCTAGAGTAAACAAAAGTTATGCAAGAAAGGAAAATTAGTCTACTACCACATCACAAGGTTCAGGTGGAAATAGATTTACATAGTGTTGTCATTGTAAACATTAAGTAGTCATCTAAACACAAGTTTGTGGTATTGGGAGAATGGGAGGAGAGAGGGAGGAAGTGAGGTGTAGGCAACATGGGCAAGAAACAGCTAACTCCTCATTCGCTTTACCAAGAAATCAGGAAATAATAGCTAAAGTAAAACACATGCACAAAGATTCAAGGGAGGGGGCACATGGGTGGCTCAGTCATTTAAGTGTCTGATTTCAGCTCAGGTCATGATCTCACTGTTGGTGACTTCGGGCCCCGCATTGGGTTCTGTGCTGACATCTCAGAGCCTGGAGCCTGCTTCAGATTTTGTGTCTCTTTCTCTCTCTACCCCTCTCCTGCTCATACTCTGTCTCTCTTTCTCAAAAATAAATAAACATTAGAAAGAAAAAAAGAAAGAAGGACATCATAAATAAATTATTTAAATGGATGGAGGTAAAAACAAAAGAATCAGCTAAAAATGTTGAGTCTTTGCCTCTGGATGAAGGGAAGGTTTTGGGGAGTGGTGATGACAGTCTGCTTTTACTCAAATACTGAGCTCTGTAGAATGGTTGACTTCAAAATATCTACATATGTAACTCTGATTTTAAAAAAGAAAAAAAAAACTAACCTGCAAGAAAGCAGAAGAGAAAGGATTCATTTTAACAAGATAGATGGATGATTCCAATTAAGGGTGAAGAGAATGCAGATAACGAAAGTACAAATTAAGAAACTTTGAGAAGGGGGTTCTGGGTGGCTTGGTTGGTTAATCTAGAATCTTGATTTCAGCTCAAGTCCTGATGTCACATTTCGTGAGTTTGAGCCCCTCGTCGTGCTTTGCACTGACAGTGCAGAGCCTGCTTGGGATTCTCTCTCACTCTCTCTCTCTGCCCCTCCCCAACTCATTCTTGCTCTCTCTCTTTCTCTCTCTCTCTCAAAATAAATAAACTTGGAGTGCCTGGGTGGCTCAGTCGGTTAAGCATCTGACTTCAACTCAGGTCATGATCTCCCGGTTTGTGCGTACAAGCCCCGCATTGAGCTCTGTGCTAACAGCTCAGAGCCTGGAGCCTGTTTCGGATTCTGTGTCTCCCTTTCTCTCTGCCCCTCCCTGTTGGCACTTTGTCTTTCTCTGAAATAAATAAACATTTAAAATGAATGAATAAACAAACAAACAAACAAACAAACTTAAAAAATAAGATGAGCTTTGGGGAATTTGATTTCAGATTATCTCTTTCTTTACCACAAAGAGAATGCACTAATGTCTTCTGTTGAAAGTGACAGCTGTTGAGTATTAGAAAATGGTCTGATTGTGACAGAGAAGGAAGACATATAAAAGGATTGCCAATCATCAGTTGAATCAAACTGATATTAGGTAACCTGAATTTGTAGGGTGCTTTCTCAGTGGATGAATGTCCACTGTTTTCTGGAGCAACTAACAGTCTATGAATGAAATAGCCAATATTAAACTTGGGAGCTTATCAGGAGTGGGGAAATGGTGAAGGTGAGCTAAAGGAAAGATGGGATTCTAGGTTGTTTAGAATTTAGAGTCTTTAGAATTTAGAGAGGGAATTGAAGCCATATTTGGTGAACATGAGGGAAATTAAAAGAGAACAAGAGCCTGGGGGTTATAATTATAAAAATGAAGAGGATGAGAAAAGAAGACATGAGATGAATGTCAAAGATGGGAATTGTAGCATTTGGAATTATAGTATAGAACTTCTTCAAGCCACAGTGAGGTAGGTGAGCCCCCCATCCAAATAGCTTTAAGCAGGTCAGTAGCAACGGGCGACACTGATGTAGCCATTAGGAGTCTGTATCCCCAAGGCAAGAGTTCAGTCACATTGTCCTGAGGTGCAGTATAGAGATGGAAAACCTACCCAGTGAACCAGAGTACTGATGGTCCTTCCAAAAGATCACAACCACAAACATGTCCACTAGAGTTTGGTGTAGTCAAGTAATTCCAGTCCAGAAGCAAACTTAGGGACTGGCCTCAAGCATGTGGTCCTGTGCTCATATTGTGCTAGGAATGCATTACCGCACTGCAAGCACTTAATTAATCAAAGCATGTAGCTTCTGAAGTATGCAGATAAATTAGTAAGGAAAATGGAATCTTTGTTATGCTATTTTTCTTAATGATTAGAGTGTGTTCTAAATAAACAGAAAACAAATTGATTGCCAAAAACTATGTTAATGTGCTTTTAATTCACAAGGGTTAAGCATGTAAAAGTCAGGATATTGAAAGTTAAGGTTTTCATAGAAACATTAATTTGACAACACTGTGCATATTAGGTGTGGGAGGTTTATATTGTATAGCATAAAAGCAGTAGGAAATATTGCAAAATATGGCTCAGTTAAACAAATGAAGTAACAAATTTAGGGGAAAGTCATTAAATGTGATTATGGAAAAAAATTGTTTTGCAGCCTCCAAAGAAGGGTTCTAAAATTTAATTTTAGAAAATAATGCTTTCAAATCTCTTCAAAAAATGTTTTCAATGAAAATTATTCATTTTTATACAAAATCAATTTCACTAGCACATTGTATATTCTGGCATGAGTTTATGCCTTTCATCTGCAGTTCAAATCTGATCCTAACAGACCAAAAGGAGAACCAATTGGCTATTTTCATGGTCTAGTTGATAAAGATTTCATAGACTGAAAATTAAATTTAAGGGTTTAAAATACTTTTTTTAGTATATGGAGAATATGGAGGAAATTTTGAATGTGAACAATCCTGCCAATGTATTAATACTTGCTTATATATATCTGCCCTTTGTATATTTCTATAAACTATTTGCCTGTATGCATTATGGAAATCCAATCTGACCACACAAAATGTTTTATTAGGTGGCATAGAAAAAGAAGAGAATTTAGGGCATGTTCAGAGAGGGAAGTGCACCAGAAAACACACCCACAACCTTTAATATGTCTCTATTTTGATTCCTGCCTTATGAACTGGACAGCAGATCTGGAAGCCTGACTTCCCTAGCACAGTTGCACTGAGCCACAGGTTGATATTTCTGTCATCTTGGCCACAGAAGTCCCATTTACCCTGTAGGAAACAAGAGTGGTTGACCCATGAAGCAACCCCTCAGAGCATTTCACTTCCCAGTTCAGTCAGAATTAAAGGCAATAATAAAGGAAAGGGAATGGAAGGGAAGGGAAGGGAAAGAAAGGAAACTATTACTGGAATTATAATACTAACTCAATTATAATTATCACCAATTCCAATTATTATTTAATTAATTTTAAGTAATAGTAAAGATTTTGTATTCCTTTAAATCACATATAAGTTATTTTGGGGGGCCAAGTTAACAAATGAAAACCAAAAGTACCCTTACAAAGGAGCAGATCATGAAAATAGAAAGATGCATTGACATGCTGCTAACATTCCTATTTTCCATTGTATTTTATGTCATAGCAAGGCAATCTACAGAACAATAAAGGTTTATTCATAGAAGTGAGATATGTAAATTCCTGAGCTAGCAGACTTCTGGCCCAATATTCAAACGCCCCTTCAAAAAAGGGCACAATGGTCTGCATTTTCCACTGTAAGAAATGTATGCAATTGCATTCCATGGCAATGAACTCTTTATAAGCTTGATGAAGAAGAATGCTTTGTATATTTACTTTAATCTTTACCCATGCTATTTTCTGTTTCCAAACAAACAGAAGGACAAATGCAGGCTGCCAACTCGCAGGATGTACAAACAAGTGTTATTGAATATTCAGAAGTATGGTGGTATTTCTAAAGTTCAGCAACAAATCACTTAGAGTCTTTCTTTTGTTTTTAATTTTTCCTTATTCAGGCACCACAAGGCCACATAAGGAGGGTGAGGTCCCTGGAGTGGACTATATTTTCATCACCGTTGAAGATTTTATGGAATTGGAGAAAAGTGGTGCTCTCTTAGAAAGTGGGACTTATGAAGGTAAGCACAGCTCGTCTGCTAAATTTATTCCTTGTTGCATCACATTTTTCTCTGTTGCTGAAATGCGTTAGGATGCCAGATTACTGATAAGCTACTGCTTTTGGTTTGAGAGCTTTAATAAGGTAATTTTAGAAATATATTTTCTAAATAAAAAGTTAGGACACATCTAGAATAATTCTACTCTTAAGATGCTGAGAGATATGTATGCCCACTGAAATATACTTGTGATGGCCTCCTGAGACTAAGCTGTGATCTTCCAAATAAATTATCTTCATCTTTAGATAACATCTCAAAGAGCACAGGACTTGAGTTGCAGTCCTGTCCT
Source organism: Panthera leo (assembly GCF_018350215.1). NCBI lineage: Eukaryota > Metazoa > Chordata > Mammalia > Carnivora > Felidae > Panthera > Panthera leo. The sequence goes on along the minus strand of NC_056680.1, from coordinate 82,050,265 downwards.
TATCTATGTGTGGGTTTTTTTTAGTTCCTTCACTTCACTGGCCTTCACTTGCATCTCATGCAAAATGATGAAGTAGGAAAATATGAGGAAATATGATCTGTGCTTGCTCTCCCAAGCTCTACTGCAATAGAAAAGTCTCCTTGTGTACTCAAGTCAAGCATGAACAATAGATGACACTAAAAGCTTGAATGTAGGAAGTATCTTTCAGTGGAAAGAGCACTGTAACATGAACCAGAATCTGTCTCAGTTCCAAATCTGGCTTTATTACTTATCCACTATAAATACTAAATAACTCTGTTGGTATCTGTGAACCTCATTAGAATTATCTGTAAAAGGAGAACGGTAGCATTGAAAAGCACAAATAAATAACATGTTGATATGATCACATTTATACATTTAAGTGACATCTACAGGCATATAGTTTATGTCTAATGGAATTATGTATTTCATAGCCATTGTATGTGTGAACTATATTTGTATATATTAGTAAGTTCAAAGATGAATCCAGTTTTACTGTATTAAAAGTAATAGTGATATTAAAAACAAAAGTAATAATATATGCATTGCTGCTTAGTCAATCAAATACTTGAGGTCTCCCATTAGCAAGTAAGTTGGGTTCATTAATAGTTTGACCCTCTACTTCCTCCTTCACTTACTTGTAGGTGCCCAGTGGACTAGAGTTACTTAAGAACTTAATATTTTATATTGTTAGAAATATTAAAATCTCTTCTTTTACTTTGCATTCCTAAGGCAATTTAGGCTGAGACATGTGCCTACATTATGGCTAAGACATTTAGTTGCTTATTGCCACATTTATAGGAAATAGGCAAAAATACCCAGGAAAAGAAAATGGTTTTACACATGAGTATTGTTTTTTGTTCATGTTGTCAAAAATAAGTAATGATGGAGGTTGATTGAAAATATTTTAAATATAAAAGCTGTGTTGCTCATATAAGCTGCTTAAACTATATGAAAAATAACTGTATAAATCATAGAAAGTACTTATATCAAAGAAGTCAGAGTAAATAAACAATAAATTTTGTAGCATATTTTCTTGTGAGTTTTGTGACATTATTTAGTGGCATTCATTAGTTTGTATGTCTGTCAATAATAATGTATTTAATTACCTTATTTAATATTATATATGTAACATACATAAATATAAATATATGTTATAATATAAAAGCAAATATAAATATTATATTTATATAACAAAAAAACCAGCAGCTTAACATGCAGGAGCATCTCAAAAGTAGTATCGTTAACAATATGACCTTTTCTTTTTGTTTTTAGAAATAAAAACTCTGTTAACTGTATAGAAGGTGAAAAAAAAATTAAACCAAATGTTCATGTTAAATCTCCAGTACTCTCAGGATGAAATTTAATAGCAATATTTTAAAATAAAGTAAATTTTAGGTTCCAGTTAAATTTTGAGGAAACTATCCTGAAACCATAACAATATAGCCAAGTTTTATGAGCCAGGGTGGGTTGTCTTGAATCTTTTTCAGACATCTTTTCAGTATTGAAAGTTTAGTTTGCTAAAGTTTGGTGCCAGCTTGTTAATTGCCTCCACATGCATAGAGCTGATCATTGACAAAAAAGACTTTGTATATATGACTTTGTGGAATCAATACCATTGCTTACAAATACACATGGTATACTTGGTTGAAAACAATATTCCTTTTTCAGGTCACATAACCGTCTGGGCAGACACCTAGGTAGCATTCTCAAATCTCGGGATCTTCAGATTTTCTTACAATTACAGCTGAGGAACCAGTAGAATTGACATTCTAATGAAAATCACTATTATTCCTTCAGGACTGATCATAAACTCAAGGCTCAGGGCTACCACTTAGTGTGTTATTTGTCAAGGAAACCTGGGGAATGCCTTTTCTGCTGTCGATGCTTTCAGAATATACAGAATAACAATAATGTGCTCCTTAGCCAGACAAAGAAAAATCTGAGAGCTTTTATATTTGTCAAACTTCCATGACATCAATCTCTCATAAAATTTCTTCAATAAAATCCCAGTTTTTCTATGTTATCTATTCTCCTTTCTACAGTGTTTGGACCATTGCTCCCTTTCCTTCTCCTTGCTAAAACATTTTCATGTCTTCTCAGTACTCTACAGCCTTCAGCCAGACTAGAAAATTCATCTTTGATATCTGTGACTCCACTAAAGAAAGTAAGAAGAAATTGGGTTACTCTTAGTGGCTTTTTTCTTTTCTTTTTTTTTTTTTTTTGGCGGGAGGTGTACTCTCAGTGTTAAGGTTATAGATCTTTTAGCTATGTTAGGTCTGATTCCAACCCAGAAACAAGAATATCAAGACTGCTAATGCAATTGGAGGTAGGGAGATAGTCTCTGCTTCTTCTTGCTCATAAATACTTACCAACGTGTGCATTTGTTGTCAGGGACTGGGACCCCATTCAATTTTGATTAGCAAAGATCAAGAAAATCCTCTATAAAATGTCTAGCTAAGATGCCCGTCATTGAAGAAACCAGTCTTATAGCGTTCACCCCCACTACTCAGTTTCAGAACAGGAAACATCTACCTGAAAAGTAGTTGTGAGGAAGAATACATTTTTAAAGTATTTCTGATATGTATGCATTTTTGTCTCACTGTCAATAATTCTAGTTTTAATCTTGGTTAAAGATGTAGCTAAAATGAAATTTGTCCTTTGATTAGAAACAAAGTAGACTTTCTTGAATTGCAGATCTGCCTCCTAGAAATTGGCTCACATTACTCGCCCCAAAAGAGCAATTCTTTTATTTACCAGAGACTGCAAGGAAGGCCTTAATGTGCGTGAGTTACTATCTACGGTTATGCTCCATGATCCTAGACACAGTTTTAGCAGATTCCTTTTCTCCGCAGCACCAACTCCTCACTCTGTCTGAGCACCTCATTTCAGTTTGTTATACAACAGCTGCTGAATGCCCTTGTATGTAAATGGCCCAGAGGATTTGGTTCTGGTGGACCATCAGGTGTTGGTAAACAGCCTCTTTTCCGTGACTTGGATGATCTCATCCTTATCTTTTCATATTGAATCAAGTTTAAAATTAAGTTAATAGAACAAAGCCCAGTGGTGAGCCTGATGTAAAATCAAGTAACGCAACACTATGAATCTTTATGTCAGGACTGAAGATGTAGGCTTCATGTGAAACAGACCACAGAGTTCTTTAGTTAAATACAGATAATTCCTTTGGGATTAAGGTCACATGCAGGTATAAGTGAGACACCAAGAGGTAGGATTAAATGAGTTGATCTGGTAATCTAAAGGGTAAATAATCAAAGTGCCTGGAAGGCAACATGTCTTTGGGAACTGTCCAAAGTGCTGAATTAGACATGGCTATAAATCAGCGAATCCTGCCTGACCTACTTCTTCCAGTTGTCTCGAATGTTACATTCATGGTTTCATTGACCAGTCTTACCAGTTGTCTGCCTCAACCTTTGTTCTAAATGGCATTATTAACTAACCCCATGTCTCCTGAGCAGTTCCTGGAATCTCATTTCATTTAACTCATCTACTTAGATCATCAACAGTCATGTTCCAAGCAGCACTTCTGTCATAACATCCACTACCATATTTTGCTGTTGTGCTTTTAAATGGAGCAATGCTATTTTGCTATCTATTGAAGAAGCCACTGATCCTAAACTTCAGTGTTTCCTTTAAATGTACATAAGCTCAATTGTAATATTGCCCCAATTTTTAGGAGGACCAAATCAAGACGAGCAAATTATTTGGGATTCTAACAGAATATAGTGCAAATATGGCACTTACCTTCATCTCAATTTTGTGGTTTCTCCTAATCATGGGCCTTAATATATATGGACTTGAGCCTAATACAAACAGCACACCTATTTTCTTAAACAGTTTTATTACAGGATTTTGAAATTCAATATGTTCACTTCAATATGTACATAAAAGTTTGGTCCTTCTAGGTGTAGCACATAAAATCCTGTAAAAAATATTAAGTACAAGTAATTTTGTATAAATGTAACTTAAGCAGTTACATGATGAGAGAAGACATACAATAAATTTTACATAAATCCATTTCATGTCACTAAAATCAGCATCAACTTTTTTGAAAATATCATGGCCTTGATGAATTTATTATTAAAATTTTGAATTGGTGTTTTCAATAAAGAGAGCATTGGATGATAAAGAGATACTGACACTAAAGAAAAATTATTACTGGTACTATAAATAATCTTGAGGAAAACCGTTCTTCTATCAGTCCAAGTTTCTAAATAATATTTCCTGAAGGGCAGATCAGTGCTTAAATTGATGCTAAGGTTGTTGTCATTCCAGGAACCAAAATTAAATAAGAAGTGATTGTTTTTCCCTTTCCCTTGTACTCTGTTACAAGAGAAAATTTTTACCATGCAAATAATAACCTCTATAATAACAGTAGATTCTTGGAGCTTGCACTTAAGGGATCCAGTTGTTATTATATACCCAGATTATAACATGTTTTTATTTTGATACTTGCTCCTTTTTCTTTCTTTTGGCAATATTCCTACTGTTGAAGATTCTAAGCCATACATTTGGGTGTTCATTTGAGGAACACAAAACATTAATACATAAGCTTACTAAATGTTTATTTGAACAATAGAGGAAAACACGTTAGTGAAGTATTATACTTCTTTGGGATCTTATAATGCCAAGTTTTTTTTTTCCCTCTGATTTTTTTCTCTGATTCAGTTTGTATTCAGAGTTATGGACAATGTATGATTTTTGCATTCTGCTATGCTCTTGTGTAAAGCACTAAAACTGGAAGTATTATTGTGCCTTAAAAGGTGACAAAATTTCCTTTTGGTTTGGGACTTTTGTAAACCCAACTTTTTCCAAAATACATAATGAAAATGCCTATTTCCAAGTATTTTTTTCTCCCAAAAGAGACTAGGGGAAACAAACCAAGCAATTAATTAACTAATTTTATACAATCATATAAATTATAACTTAAAGACTAAAGTCAAGGAACATGAAATGGCTTGCTTGCTTTTACCTAAAGTACAATATTAACTAGTTTATTGTTAGCCCTACAAATTTTTGTTCAGATGTAGCTAAAAGGAACAGGCTTTTTGGAGTATGTCATTAAAATTAAGCCAATATTCATGAACATAAGACTCACTTCTTCAGCTCTTTCACAACCAATAATGATGATGATACTAGGTAAAGCCTAGGATTCCAAAACTGTGATATTCAGGGTTTAATTAATTTCCTTCAAGCTCATGTCTATAATTACTATGATTTTCTAACTCTTGTAAACATTCCCTATACATTTTTTGAGAGAGAGAGAATGAGAGAGCAAGCAAAGGAGGGGTGGATAGGGAGAGAGAGACAGAGACAGAGACAGAGATATTCTTAAGCAAGATCCATGCTTCGCGCATAACCCCATGTGGGGCTTGATCCCATGACCATGAGATCATAACCTGAGCCAAAATCAAGAGTCAGATTCTCAACTGACTGAACCACCCTGGTGCCCCTCCACCTCCCTATAAATTTTTATCTGAAACAAATTGAGAATTCACCTGAAAAAAAGTATAATGCCCTTCATTTAGTGGGAAGAAAAAAATGCATAACTTTAAAGTTTTTACTTACATTTCTTTCCACTGCTTCAACACACAGAACCTATTTATCTTTCCTGATTGGATGAATATTTTTAAACCTTCTGAGTTGTTCTACTTTAAATTTACTCATTTTGTAGGAGGCACTCAAGAGAGTTTTGATCAAATTGATTATAACAGTCTTGTACATGAGAGCATATGTTTCTCTGAAATATTATCAACATAGTGATGATCAATGGCTCTTGCCATGTCTTAGATTATTTCTTTAAATATAATTTCTTGTCAAATTGGCCAACATACAATGTGTAAAGTGTGGTCTTGGTTTTTGGGGTAGATTCCCATGGTTCATTGCTTGCATATAACACCCAGTGCTCCTTCCGACAAGTGCCCTCCTCAATGCCCATCACCCATTTTCCCCTCTCCCCCATCAATCTTGAGACTGTTCTCTATATTTAAGAGTCTCTTATGATTTGCCTCCCTCCATCTTTCTTTGTTTGTAACTATTTATTTTTCCCCCATCCCTTCCCCCATGGTCTTATGTTAAGTTTATCAAGATCCACATATGACTGAAAACATATGATATCTGTCTTTCTCTGACTGATTAGTCTTAGATTAGACATACAGACCTTCTTAAAGGAGATTTACCTACCTCAGTTATTTTAGGTGGTGCCTGAATGTCCCCTTCCTGCCAATTTTTTTCTTTTCCAGAGTCTTGTGTCATAGACCAATAACTTGAAAACTATAACATAACATCCGTCTCTAAAAAAGTCATTTTTGTATTTCAATTTCAAATCTGAAAAATAAAACTTCCTGGGACATTATTTCCTTATATCTTCTATATTCCTCCTCTGAATAACAGAAGAGTCTACAATCTCATTGACCATGGATCTGTTCTTTCTCTCAGGGGGAATAGGAATCACCAAAATTAGAAAAAAAAAAAAAATAGTCCCGTCGTTTTATTGCTAAGTAAGTATTTTATTTCAAAACATTGATATCAATCACCAGCAAAGCTGGTGATTCTTCACAAAGATCTTCACAAAGATCATTTTATGAATTGTTTTTATAGACAACAAATTTCATTCATGCACAAAACAATATCTGAAATTTTGCGGACTCCATTGATCATCCTGCAAAGTATACAGTTATGCTGTATATGCTGACTAACAATTATGAAGTTACAGTTCTAAAAAATACCCTGATGTCTTGCGTTTTAAAAAAGCAATCATGGGGTGCCTGGGTGGCTCAGTCGGTTAAGCGGCTGACTTCGGCTCAGGTCATGATCTCACGGTCCGTGAGTTCGAGCCCCGTGTCGGGCTCTGTGCTGACAGCTCAGAGCCTGGAGCCTGTTTCAGATTCTGTGTCTCCCTCTCACTGACCCTCCCCTGTTCATGCTCTGTCTCTGTCTCAAAAATAAATAAACGTTAAAAAATTAAAAAAAAAAGCAATCATGTTGCAGAAGATTCACACCATATGAAAGCTCTTCTTTGTTGAAGGCTTGGAAACTCTGGCAATTATAGATAATCCTTCATAACACTGTATTAAAATTTTATATAGTGAAACAATCTGTCCTTATGTAATAATCAGCTCTCTTAGATCTGTTGTAGGCTGTATATGTTTGTAACAACCAGATAAATTTAGGATAAAGTGGTCAACATATCTTGTTTGCATGAGACTATTTCCATGAAAGTTAATTCTAAAGACTCTACAAATGTGAATTTTAAAGGACCAGTAAAAACCTAAATTGATATTAATTATTAGTTACAATAAAATGGAGAGTTTGACTTATACTGTCTTCAGCCTATTTCTATTAGTTATGCTGGCTTCCTTTCTGTTCTTTGAACAGAACAAACACATTCCTATCCATCTGGGATCTTGAATTTGTCATTTCACTTTCCAGGGCTACTTGTCTTCCAAATAACTAACTACATATCCCATTTTCTCACTTTGAGATATTCATTTAAAAGTTTTCAGGAAACTCTTACCTGGCAACCTTATCCAAAACTGCACCTGCCAACATTCTCCATTCCCTTTCTCTGATTTGCTTTTCTTTACTGTAGCTACTGTATAACTGAAAATATAGTTTGTGCCCATTTGTCTATTTGGTTATTGTCAGTATCCACCCACCTGAATGTAAACTTCAGGAGGTCAGGTAACTTGTTTGCATCATTGCTAATTCTTAAGTTTAGAGTGCTCTCTGGCACCTAGGAAGCACTAAATGAATATGAGTTGAATGACTGAATGGATGCCTAGATTCCTTCCTCAAACCCAATAGTGGAAACCCCTTAATAGAAACCCCATACAGAAATCCACCTTAGCTTGAGACCCTAGAACAAACACATCAACTTCCTAATTCAAAATGTTCTAAGTCAATAGTATGGAGCTGTATAACACCAATTTGACCTCAGAATCTTGTACTAGATTAACTTTGTATCATAATTGTAATAATTTTAGTCTTGTCTTAATTCTCATCATTAACTTCATGAGTCCCTGTTCTGAGTTCCGATATTTGTTTGTCTCTCAGTACCATACAAACTATAACACTGTCCCCAGAATATAGTTCTTACATTGCTTTAGCCATTCCCAATAGTCTGGGTTTTTTTCACTACAGTAATTCATGGTGTATCAAATCACTCAAAATCAAAACCTAGTAGTCTTGGTCAACAAAACTGTATCTCCCATCAAACCACCTCTCCACCCAAGTTCTATTGATTGTGTCAGCTAAATACTTCTTGGACTCAGGGTAATTTCCCATTCATATAATCCCTGTCATGTTCATGTTCTCTTTATTTTTTCCAAAAGAATTACAGACTTTTTTGATTTTTCTACTTCTAATACAGAAAGTCCATGAGGAGTTGGAGAACAGAAGTAATGAAGCCAAACCTATAGGAGAGTTAGAAAAGTCCTAGGATATATTGGAAATATGCAAATTCCAAAAGTTACTTTAAAACAAAAAAACTAGTATGTGTGTTCTCTCACTAAAGAAATGTAAAGGCATTTTATTTAATGGGGACATGTGGTACTTGGAATGTATAGGTTATTTCACTAACATTTTCTGATTAGTTTTCAATTAACTATAAAGGAGCATGAGTTTCTTGATTATTCTTTTATTCTTAGAGAATTTATGGAAAGTAAATGGAAATAAAATTTTATTCCATTATTAATTGTACACTGCTAGTAAGATCTTTACTCCCACCTCATCTTTCTCTTTCTTTCATTTTACATAAGGGTGACTTTAAATTTTCTTATACTATGTGAAAGTTTGGTTTCATTCACTAAATAGTTAATGGACAAAATGATAAATCTGAAAAATTCATAATTTATTATTTTTTTTTAATTTTGAGAGAGACAGAGGGAGAGTAAGCAGAGAGGGGCAGAAATAGAGGGAGATAGGGAATCCCAAGCAGGCTCCATGCAGTCAGCACGCAGTGCCCTACCTGCGGCTGGAACTCACAAAACCACAAGATCATGACCTGAGCCAAAATCAAGAGTCAGACCCTTAGCAAACTGAGCCACCCAGGCATCCTGTGAAAAATTCATAACTTAAATTGAAATATTAATGGTAACCCAAATAGTGACCATAACATAAGGTATCAATAAACAAAAGTTTTTTTTTAAATTTTTTTAAATTTATGTATTTATTTTGAGAGAGAGAGTGGGAGAGGGGCAGAAAGAGGGAGAGAGAGAATCCCAAGCAGGCTCTGCACTGTCAGCCCTGAGCCCAGTGTGTGGCTCAAACTCACAAACCATGAAATCATGACCTGAGCCAAAATCAAGAGTTGGACACTTAACCCACTGAGCAACCCAGGCGCCCCAAAAAAGTTTTAAACAATGTATAGGAAGCTCAAACTGAGATGAAACTTATGATGATGGGTCTATAAAAGGAAAAGTCTTGATTTAAAATTTCCCAGTGAGTTTTCTTTCTTTTTCTCCCCTACTTTCATTCCATATATAAGAATGTTACTGCAACGGACACATATTTGACTAAAGACACCTGCCCTTTGGCACTGACCTGATACTGGAGGGTGCTGTTTCCCCAAAGAGATCTGTTCCTCTGGGCGAGCCCACAAAGAACAGAAAGATTTCTCCAGGTCAGGTCCCTGAGGATTATTTCCAAGAGGATTAGATAGTTCCTATTTCTGCTCCCATTCTGAGTTCTCCATTAAACTTCCAGAGAAAAATCTACTGATGCAGCTATCTGGTTTCCCTAGAGATGAAGCAAGCATTATTACCCCTTGGATTGAAGTGTAACTTGTTGCAAAAATGGTGATTCCTATCATTTGTACCCTCAAGGATGTCCAGGAATACTCATTTCTAAATATGATTTGCAAGTTTGGTAATTTTAACTACTTTTCTCCCTCCTCCTATCCCCTCCCTCAATTTAGTAAGTCTTTTTTACAGTAAAATGTAACAGCAAATTAGAAGAGGGTGTGTGCACTGATTTATGTAAGGGAGGGAGAGAGGTGGGGATGGAGATTCCTGAAGGCCGACACATTGACAGCCTGACAGTGATTGAGGACAGGAGAAAAGTACAAAAAGTGTACAGAAGAAATTAAAAAACAGAGTCATCTAGGGTCATTTGTTACAGTGGAAGCACTCATCAGTCTCCCAAAGGACAGCGGAGTATTGCAACCCAACACAGCTATTGATTTTCCTAATAATGACCCTGAGCTATCTATAAAAGGTTAAGTCATATGCAGAAAAGTAATATTTGAGAAAGGTTTCCTTCAAAGGTGATTAAAATTTCAAAGTTTGAACTTCTGAAGGGGAAAGGCTAGAATATTCAGCTAAACAGAATACCACACTCCCTGAAAATGCCAAGCAAATGGGATGAAATATTTTAGCTATTTTCTGTCTAGAAGCAATTTATAATATGTATCCAAAATTATATTCAAATTTACACATGATTAAATTGCCTCAATAATTAATTTATAAGCACGTTCTGTAAATGCAAACAGACATGATGTTCTTATATACCCAAAACGTTTTCTAAGTGTATATGAATATACTTAGGAAAAATACTAGTTTCCAATTATAATGAAGTTAGAAACTGCATATTATTTGTCTTTGTTAATATTTGTCATTTTTTTTTGTCAGAAATCCTATGCATTGTATATTTGTAAAGCAACTAATAAATATGCTAGACTTAAAATAAATCTATAAAACTATTGGTGCATTACCAAATTGTTACAATTAATGTATCAATAAAATGTAAAATTCATCCACTTATTTTTTTAATATTAGCATAATAGTATGTTGTCTTTTTTTCACCTCTTTGAGGTAGCCACCTGTCACCCAATGATCTTAAGGAGTGATAGGTACAGGCCACTTTCTCAAAGGCTCCATCTGGGAAGGAAATACTATATCAACACCTTGGTTTGTTTTCATGAAAAATTGACATTTAGAGTATTATATATACTCATCTTAGAAGCAAAACATATTAATCAGAAGTTAAAGATATTTTACACTGGTAAACTGTCTTGCCCCATTGTATTATCACATTTTCCTTCATGTTAATGGCCCTGCCATTTTAGTGCTCTCCTTGTTTATTTGTTTGTTTGTTTTCTTTTCATTTATTTGGCTCCTGTCATATTTTCATTTTCTCACAATTTAGATATTTTATTTATGAATTTATTTTTTAAGTTTTTATTTAAATTTCATTTGGTTAACATACAGTGTAATACTAGTTTTAGGTGACAATATAGTGATTCAACACTTCCATATATCACCCAGTGCTCATCACAGCAAGTGCATCCCTTAATCCCTATCACCTATTTAACCCATTCCACCACCACCCCCCACCCACCTCTCCTCTGGTAACCATCAGTTTTTTCTCCATGGTGAAGAATCTGTTTCTTGGTTTGCCTCTCTCTTTTTTTTTTCCTCTGCTCATTTGTTTTGTTTCTTAAATTCCACATGAATTCCACATGAATCATATGGTATTTATCTTTCTCTGACTGACTTATTTCACTTAGGATTATACTGTCTAGCTCCATCCATGTTGTTGTATATGGCAAGATTTCATTCTTTTTTATGGCTGAGTAATACATGTACCCCGATGTTTATAGCAGCATTGTCTACAATAGTCAAATTGTGGAAACAGCCCAAGTGTCCATCAACTGATGAATGGACAAAGAAGATGTGGTGTGTGTGTGTGTGCATATGTGTGTGTGTGTGTGTGTGTGTGTGTGTGTGTGTGTGTATATATAATGGAATATTACTTAGATTATTTTACTTACCTTTCAAGTGGTTTGTTTCTACCAAAAACTCACTGTGAATTTGCTTTCTTTATTCTTTCTTTATTTATCCTTTGGTTTCTCCTGACAATTGCTATCTTATATTCCTGCTATATTCCTACTTTATTTTTTCTAAAAATCTTCCCCTGTTGGAATATACTACATTTTATACTTCAGTTGGTCTTATTTTTTGGTTTTGGCTCTTACATTTCAATACTTTCTTTTTCTTTTAAACCAGTAAGTTATAGGTAACAACAATGAGAGTAATGGAGACAATATTTATGGATGTTCCCATGAGATAATGGCTTGTTGTTGAATATAGCAGAAATTTAACTAAAATGATTTCTCTGTCCTGTATAAGAAACAACTCTGCCCTAGAAATGAGCATAAACATGAGTGTGTTGTTTGAAATAAGTTGTGTGGTTTGGCATGGTACATGCTAAAAAACTGATGTAATTTACCCTGATTCACCACTTTTTCTATGTAATTCAGTAAGCCCAGTGGTATATTGGAATCTGCCCTCTTATCAAACAGGTCCTACATACTTAATATTTGCCTGAGTGGAACTAATAATTTCAATTAATATTTTACCTCATATTCTCTTTATCATTTAATAAATTAAATCATATACATATGATTCAATATATAATATATAACATTTTCCTCTATATTGTTCTTTAATCTTCCAATCCTCATCCTTTTATCTAGGCAGGTCTTCTTAGTAGTAATTAGGAGGCTATTGCAAGAGGGAGTAAAAATAATAGTCTCTGAGTATATAAAGGTATTAATAACACAGAAAGACATGAACCTTATTTTCATTTATTATTTTTTTCTTATTTTATTCTTTAATTTGACATTTTAGTTCATTTTGAAACCATACCCTATAAATACTCATTCTCATTTTGGTTAATCACATCCTCTGTATTCTTGTTGCTTATAATTTTCTATTCTTGGGTATCCTCACAATTATCATTGATTTAATTCTATTATATACAATTTGAGTCCACACTTGCTTCTTGGTAACTTCCTATTATCCAATTAGACTCAGAAATATTATTTAATAGAATTATTTATATTCTTCCAACATGGGTTTCCAATTACTCAAAGTAGTTTTGCTTTTCATGTTTTATTTAAATTTTACATAATTCTAGTATTAATGAAAAAATGCATCCTCATGGCATCTATGTTTCAGAAACAAGAGTAAAAATAGAAATCATATAGGACAGTAAAGATGCATTCCCAAGAGTGAATGAAAGTAGATCACAGCTGCCTCAAAATAACAAAATATTGATCAAGGTCTTGTCAAAGGTAACAAAATGCATTAAATATGAGCATGAAAGTATTGAGACAGCAGGTTGAGAAGCTAGAGTTTGGGTAAGGAAGGGAGCTGCTGGGGGAAGGGGACAGTCAAGTTGTTAGAGAGAGAATGGACTTTGACAGGCCTCGCCAAGGCACGGTGATTTCAAGTTGTAGAACAGGCATTTGATTTTTTGTGTGTGTGCTAGCAATCCACTTTCAAGTGCAAGAAATGTTGACAGTATGCTTGAAGCAATTAAATAGTACTACGATAGTGCAATCTTCACAACTGAGTGACTGATAGAGTTGTTTGCATCCCAGGCTGCACTTGTGTGTTCTAGAAATTCCTGATCTCTTTGATGTCAACTGAACCATACCATTATGTCCATCACATATTTTGACAAACAACACGGAAATAGAATCTGTCCTCATTTGCAGCAAAAAACAAGTTTCTCAAAATGTGTTAAAATATAGAAGATAGCCAGAGAAGAATTGCAGTGCTCCAGGAAACCAAAGCCTTGCTAGGGATCCACTGTGCTCCAGAAAAGGCAGAGTTATTTGTCCAAGTATGCAGTTGAGGCCTAGGAATTGCAACTGCAAATGCTGGTCTTGGATTTGCCATGAACTTGGGTTTGGACCTTTACTGGGAGGGCTTTAGGAGAGCATGAGCACTGTATTTAATTGACTGATGAGTTACACATGATAGAGAAATGAGACTTGTTCTGAGTGACCTTAAGGAGTAGAACTGGGCAAGTAATAGATAAAAAGACAAAGACTGTGGCTTCATGTAAAGAAATGATTTCTAATATAACCAGGGCTGGTGCAAAAATAAACTGAACGCATTGGTAAATAGTTGCTGAGGTTGCCAAACATGCACTAAGGCATCTCGTGGAAGTGCTGTTCTAAATGGGATACACTCATGGATAAATATTCGGACTGAAATAACTACAACATCAAAACATCAACAACAATACTAGATGTGATGGTTAATTTTTTGTGTCAACATGATTGGGCCATGGGTTGCCCAGATATCTGGTTAAACATTGTTTCTGGGTACGTCTAAGAAGGTGTTGCAGAAGAGATGAGTATTTGAATTGGTGAACAAAGTCTAGCTGATGGCCTTTCCCAGTGTGCATGGGCATCATCCAGTCTATCGAAGACCTAAGTAGAACAAAAATGTTGAGGAATATTGAATATGCTTTCCACCCTACTGAGCTGAGACAATGATCTTCTCCTACCCCGTGATGCTCCTGACTCTTAGGCCTATATATTCCATTAGCTCTGTTTCTCTGGAGAGCCCTAATACACTAGGACCATGCTTTGCATAAACTATAATTTTCACAATGTTTCTTTAATGAAAATATTATTTTAATCATTTTTACAGAGGAGGCATCTGAAGCTCAAAGATGTTTAGTAACTTGTAGGAAGTCTCTCAGATAGTAAATGGAAAATTTGAAAATATTTCCAACATTATTTGACACTGAGTTTGTGCTTGGAATAATGTTTTCCCATATTCAGTCAATGCAAGGTCTTGTTTTGCTCTCATTTTCTTTTCCATAACTAGATGACTGGCTCCAAGCCTCTGCTCTTCTAGTTGTGTCTCTGTGACTATTAAGCTCCTTCCCACCATAATATCCCATCATTCTAAACCAGTGTATACTCACATGTACTCAAAAGAACACAGAAGAGTAAAATTCCATCCTCACCCACAAAAAGGGAAGAAACATTCTGAGGTCAAACGAGTTTGGAAAATATAGAATACTACCTACCATATCCTCCTTGAAAGATTTATATTACAAATTTCATTGTTTTTAAAGGAGAAACTTTTTTTAAGAGAGAGACAGAGATAGCATACGCAGGGGAGAGGCAGAAAGACAGAGAGAGAGAGAGAGAGAGAGAGAGAGAGAGAGAGAGAGAGAGAGAGAGAATCCTAAGCAGGCTCCACACTGTCAGTGTGGACACTGATGCTGGGCTCGAACCCACAAACCATGAGGTCATCACCTGAGCTGAAATCCAAAGTCGGATGCTTAACTGACTGAGCCACTCAGGTGCCTCTGCAAATTTGTATTTTAAAGATTTGAGAAGTCCTGCAATAAAGAAAGCTGTTTAAATTTGTATTTCTGGCCATTTTCAAACTTGCTAGACTATGGAACTAATTGTAATGGAGCTCTATTAAGACCTCCCTAGAACCAATGTTTTGGAGCAAATGTTTGACAAGAACTCTAGCTAACATTCAACCCTCTGGGCCTCCATTGTATGCCATGAAATTCAAGTGATTGAGCTTGATGCCCTTTAACAGTTCTTCCAGCCTACAGTGTGCAGTACAGGTATTCTGTCCACACAGCCAACTCTGTACTGAGTAGTCACTAGGACTCAGCCTTTAGAAAGCTGACCAAGTCAGCATGTCTTCCCTCAAAACCAGTAAACTAGCAAGGAGAGACCAGGGGTGATAATAAGGACAAAAAGTGGTTATTTCCTCAAGTTTAGTATTATATACCTACTATGATTTCAAAATAATATTTCTTAAATTTCTCTTTGCATAGCTGTAAGTGCCTCACATCTCTTTAACTACACACCAAAAATATTTTATTGTGTAAATCAACATAGTCATACCAGGGATTAAAGAATGTAAAATTGGAAATTTCAAGTGAGACATTAAGATACAATAGCAACTAATAATGGCAATAATAATGATGATGATGAAAATAGCAATAAGAAACCTTCACTGTATGTTGGGCTCTATTCAAATATATGTAGATAAGTAGATACAGAGATATATAATCATTTAATCATCACCGGAACCTATAAAGTTCTGTAGGACCACGTGGTTCTATAAAGTACCACATAATTATTATTCTCATTATGTAGATGAAGACACTGAAGCCCAGGAAAGTAAAGTAATTGGATCCCAAACCAGCAGGATCCCAAACCAGTAGGATTCTTCTCAGTAAGTGCCAAGAAGCTGGCTGAGAAGGATAAGAGGTTGAGAAAGAGAGAGAAAAGGTTTGTGAAGAAAAAGTTATGCTATGACTCCACCACCACCAAAGTGGAGGGATGAAGAGTAATTAGCCCTCATTACCTCAGATGAAAAGAAGATCTTAATCTGTGTTCCTTGCAGTTTGGGAGACCCAGTAGACCAGTATCTATGTTGAGCCTAAGAAATCAAAAGCATGGGCATCCGGATAGAAAGGAAGAAATAAAATTGTCCCTGTTTGGAGACAACATGTTCTTATACAGAAAACTCTGAAGTCTCCATAAAAAATATCTGTTAGAACTAATAAATGAATTTGGTAAAATAATATGCAAAAACCAGGTTGGGTTTTTTTATACCAACAACAAACTATCTGAAAGGAAATTAGGAAAACAATTCTATTTACAATAACACCAAAAATAATAAAATACTCAAGAATAAACTTAAGTGATGAAGTAAATACTTACATACCAAAAACTATAAAACATTAATGAAAAAAATTAAAGAAGACACAAACAAATGGAAAGATATTCCGTATTCATGGTTTGGAAGATTTAATATAATTAAAACATCCAAACTACTCAAAGTGATCTATAGATTCAACGCAATTCTTATCAAAATTCCAGTAGCATTTTTTTAAAAATAGAAAAAAATAATTATAATTCATGTAGAACCACAGAAGACCACAAATAGCCGAACAATCCTGAGAAAAAAGAACAAAATTGGAGGCATCACATTTCATTGTTTCAAACTATATTACAAAGTTAAATAATCAATCAGTATGGTACTGGCATAAAGACAGGCATGCAGACCAATGGAACTGAATAGAGTGTCCAGAAATAAATCTATACATCTACGTTCAACTGATGTTCAACAAGGATGCCAAGATATACAATGAGAAAAGAATAGCTTCTTCAACAAGTGGTACTGGGAAAACTGGATGTCCACATGCAAAAAAATACATTTGGACCATTAGTTTACACCTTACCTAAAAGTAAATTCAAAATAGACTAAATACTTAAACATAAGACCTGAAACCATAAAGCTATTAGTAGAAAACATAGGGGGAAATCTTCATAATATTGATCTTCATAATGATTTCATGGCTCTGACACCAAAAGCCAGGCAACCAAATCAAAACAAATGGGACTACACCAAACAAAAAACTTCTACACAGCAAGGGAAACAGTCAACAGAGTGAAAAGGCAATCTACTGAATGGGAGAAAATATTTGCAAATCATATATCTGATAAGGGGCTAATATACAAAATATATAAAGAACTCATGCAACTCAATAGGAAATAACAACAACAACAACATAGGCAAATATCTGAATAGACACTTTTCCAAAGAAGCCATACAAATCGGTCAACAGGCACATAAGAAAATGTTCAACATTACTAATCACCAGGGAAATGCAATTTAACACCACAATAAAATATCATCTAACACCTGCTAGAATGGCTGTTAACAAAATGGCAAGAAATAGTAAGTGTCGCCAAGGATGTGGAGAAAAGGGAACCTTCGTGCACTGTTGGTTACACTGAAGTCACTATGGAAAACGGTATGGAGGGTCCTCAAAAAAATTAAAAATAGAATTACTATGTGATCCAGCAATTCCACTTCTAGGTATTTTTCTGAAGAAAATGTAAACAGTAACTCAAAAAGATACATTAACCCCCATGTTTATTGCAGGATTATTTACAGTAGCCAAGATATTGAAACAACCTAAGTGCTCGTGGATAGATGAATGGCTAAAGACATTGTGGCATATCCAGTTCACCCTTCAACAATTGGGGGTTAGGAGTGCCAACCCCCCATGCAGTTGAAAATTCACATATAACATTTGACTCCTCAAAACCTTAACTACTAATAGCTTACTGTTGACCAGAAGACTTACTGATAACACAAACAGTTGATTAATACATATTTTGTATGTCAAATGTATTACATACCATATTATTACAACAAAGTGTTCTAGAGCAAAGAAAATGTTACTAAGAAAGTCATAAGGAAGAGGAAAAGCATTTACAGTACTGTACTGTATTTATCAATACCATAAATTGACATCATGTTTATAAAATGAATTGTCTGTCAGTACCTACATCAATATTTTCTTATATAATACAAAACACTTTGTATTCCTGACACTAGATATCCAAAATAAAAAGATAATGTGAAAAAAATTACCTTTATTTCTAAGTATAATGCTTCATGCATTGATAACAAAGAAGCAACAATAGGATTGCTTTATGGTGGCCTAGTGTAATCAATAAAATTGTTTCACAGTAGCTTAGCCTATTCACTAATGAATGAATAATTATAAAATTTTTATGACATGCAGTATCACAGTCATATTCCTAACAGAGTGTTGGAAACAATGTTATATTAAAAAAATACCTGTGATGATAGACTGATACGCAGTTTCTCCAATTACAAAAGAGATAATTTTCTCTTAATTTTTTTGATATTTGTAGGCTACACAGTTCATCTGAGAGTTTTTTCAAATTGTCACAACCTCCAAAGAGTTTCCCAATATATTGCTTGAAAAATATCCACATGTATGTGGACCCATGCAGTCAAACCCATGTTGTTCAAGGGTCAGCTGTATATACAATGGAATATTATTCAGCTATAAAAAAAGAATTGAGTTTTGCCATTTACAACAATGTGGGTAGACTTCAATGGCATTATGCTAAGTGAAGAGAAAGAGAAACACTCTATGATCTCTCTTATATATGGACTCTAAAACAAAAACAAAAACAAACAAGTTCATAAATAGAGTACAGATTGGTGGTTGCCAGGGGTGAGGGTGGGGGGAATTGGTGAAGGGGGTCAAAAGGTAAAAAGAAAAAAAAATGTCTATATAATGAGCAATAAGTATTTCTGGAAGACAAGAAACCAGAGAAAGAGAACACAGGTTTATTAACTTAATCAAACTCTATTGTAGTCATTTCAACTGGACTTTAAGCCTTTTGATTCAGGGAGAGTCTCTTATTTATATTTGTAGTCCTAGAACCCACAGTACCTGCCTCAGAGTAATCAATAAATAGCCACTGGAAGCAGGTCTTTGTTAATCTCCAAAATATATAAGGAATTCCTAAATTTCAAATGATAAAAACAAGGAAAAAAACACCCTAATAGCCCAATTAAAACATGGGCTATGGACTTAAAAGGACATTACTTCAAAGAAAACATACAAATGGCAAACAGGTATATGAAAAAATGCTAAATGTCACTTAACATCAAGGATCATTTGACTACTAATGAGATGGAGTATATGATGCAGTTTTCATGCAGAAGATATTTAATACAGAGGGAGAACCCTGTTAGGTATCTCTGACTTCTGACAGCTTCAAGCACTGCCAACCCTGGAACTGGACCCTACCACTGGACACCGGAACACTTTTTCATCTCTCTCTGCTTCTTTAGGTTAATCTGTCCAGATTTGAAATGCTCAGAAAGAGTGTCTGATTGACTGAGATTAGGCCATGTGTCTGCACCCTAGCTGTCAGAGTTTGGAGAGATTTTTCTTTCATACCTCTGGAATGAGAAACAGCATCCTTATTCTACACAATGTTCACACAATGATGGACTTCTTAAACAGAGACAAGGGGTTAAAATGCTGGATGGACAAGAAGTAACATCCTGCCCAGCTGCACTATTAGAGGCACTTGTCAGAGGACAAAGGTCCTAGTAGAGATATGTTAAAAAAAACAGTAGTATTTGGGTTATTATTGTTAATATAATTAATTCCATTAGTATCCAAGATCTTGTCAGACCTTGGAAAATCTGTGCTACATTTACAAATATGTATAAAGGATGAGGAAGAGAGTAAAATTTTAAATTAGAAATGGTAAAATCTTTTTTTTTTTTTTTGATAGAACAAACAGCCCACATATATGTGAAAAACAGATGCAAAGAAAGCAGAAAATGTGAAGGAAGTTTTGGGAGGGGTATGTTAAGCTGAATACAAGGGCATGTAAACTGCAAGACAAGGGGAAATTTTATAGAGCAGTCATTTTAACTATATATTAAAACTTTATTGATGCCATAAAATCCAAACACTATAAACCTGGATTCTTTGTTAAAAGTAAGCCATCATATGCAAAGATAAATTGAATTCATATGTAAAAGAGATAAGGCAGTGTAACATTTTAGAAAATGTTTATATATTTAGAGAATATATATAGAATACCATATATTCATTCTCTCTCTCCCTCCCTCTCTTTCTCTTTTACTCTTCCTGGTTCTTCTCTTCTCTTATTATCTTTGCCCATTCTGTCTTACTCACCTTTGCTTACACTTATTGTTCTCCCTGGTCCCTCATTAAGTTGGTTAGTCTTGATTATTTTACTTCTCAGTCTACACATACACCTACTCTTAAATCTGTATCCCCAACCCAGACCTAATTCCTGGGTCTGAACATAAATATAGCCTCTATCTGGGTTGTCCTTCAAAGAAACATAACTAAAATTCTCCTAACTTGAGAACATCATCTCCTCAAAACTTCTGTCCCACCTGTAATCCCAATATCAGTAAATTTCATAGCTATTAATACAATTGCCCAAGTCGGAAATGTAGGAGTCACCCTTGATTCCCCACAAATTCGAGCCATCACCTGGTTCTTTCAATACTAACCCCTAAACAACATCTTTGTAATGTGTCCCCTCTTGTCTATTCTTGGTGTCCTTGCCATTGTTCACATCCTAACCATCTCACAGAACACCAAACATGTCCTTATTGGCTTTTTTCTCTTGGTGCTAGAGTAATCTAATATTCAAATCTATAAGGGTTACTTCTCTGCTCAAATAGCTTCCATCAACTTCTCCATAAAATTCTTTCTATGTCATAGAATATGGTCCCTCTCATCCATGGCAGCCTTCACTTCACTAATTCCTCTCCAGAAAACATAAAGTCCTTAAAGTTGCTCTAAAATGTTACAGTCATCCACACTAATATACTTTTATGCTTGGATTTCCCTCTGCTCTCCTCCAGGGTCAGCCTGGTAAAGTTCTATTCACCTCCAAACAGACTTTAGTATGCTTTGTATCTGTGCCCTCTTTTGGTTTTCATCCTGGTAATTATAGGGTTAGATTTTGGCTGCCAGTTTTTGGTCTCTCTACTTGTCTTTTGTTTTGTTTTGTTTTGTTTTACTTTTTTCAATGTTTGTTTATTTTTGAGAGACAGAGCATGAGTAGGGAACAGGCAGAGAGAGAGGGAGACACAGAATTCAAAGCAGGCTCCAGGCTCTGAGCTGTCAGCACAGAGCCCAACACGGGGCTTGAACCCACAAACCGTGAGATCATGACCTGGGCCGAAGTCGGATGCCCAACCGATTGAGCCACCCAAGCGCCCCTCTCTACTTGTCTTTTAAACTCTTAGCAAAGTTAATAGGATATAGTACGTATTCAGTGAATTGTCACTTTATAGAATGGTCAAAGAATATCTCACTATGGGATTATATATATTAATCGGTGTTAGGTCCATATAATTGTTCTCTTTAAAGTATCATGTTACAGTGTTCACTCTCTTGGTGGATAACTCTTTATCCATCCATTTGCCTAAATTAGAATGCCAAGGGTCACTCTTGAAATATCTTTGTCCCTCACCTCCATATCCATTGTATCACCAGGGCCAATTGACATTACTTTCTAAACATCATCTGAATCCTCCCATTTGTTCTTAATTCCGCCATTACCACCTCATCTAAGATGCATTATTTCTTCCTGGATTCCTGTAATGTCTCCTTACATACATTGTGTACTCTCTCCAGCCCAGTTTTCACACTGCACCCAGTGTTTTTTTTTTTGAAAATGCAAAGCCAGCCCCCCTTCTCTTTCACTGCCACTCTCCCCACCAACACACATGCACAGACACACATACAAAAAATCTGTGGGTCCATGGCTTAGAATAAGGAATGGAGGCAATCTGGTTTTGCATCATTGGGAGTATATATACATAAAATGTAATGGGAACACAGGGGATATTATGCAACAGAAACAACAGATTCCATGTACTCCTAGTAATATGAAGGATCTTAACAACAGGGCTCTAAGTAGAAAAAATAAGAAACTAAATAAGTTCTCTAGCACAATGCCGTTTTCATGACTTAAAATGTATTCATACAAAACAACAATGAGTATCAGCAAGGATATATTCAAACACAAGGTATGTTTTTTATACTTCCTGCTCCCATTCCCTGCTTTATTTTTATTTTTAGCACTTAACATCCAACCAACTTAGGTTTTGCCTGTTTATGTCATTATTTCTCTGTCTACCTCATTATAAATGTAAGCCCCATAAAGGATTTTAATCTATTTGGTTCTCTACTGTTTTCTCAATTCCTTGAGTGATAATTGGCACAAAGATAATGCTCAATAAATGTTACTCCAATGACTAAATTTCCACTCGATACATTAAAATATTTGTCCATAGTATATGTGTGAGATAATAGGGGTCAGGATAAGGATAAAAGGTAATCAATCAAACAAATCAATAATAAGGGCAGGGGAGACCAAAACCTACTTAGGATTCTAGTTCCTATCTATCTCTGGAGTATCTGGTCTCCCAGTGCTCTCCCTGCCCACCAATATATTTCAGCCACCTTCTTTCATTCCTTGAAATGCACTGGTGCATGACACCTCAGGATAATCTTACCTAGTGTTTTCTCTAAAGAACTTTTCTTACCCACACTCTCCTCTCTCCAATAGTTCTTGGCTCTAGTTGAATTCTACTCATCCTTTAGACACCAACTCAAGGGTCACTTCTTCAAGTAACCTTTCCTAACTCTTTTAGTCTACAATGCAGCCATGGAATACTGTAATCAATCTTATTTCTCTGGATATCTATATATCTACATATTGAATGTCATTATACATTAATTTTTGTGTTATTTCATTGGTACCAATCTACCTTAGCAGTCCATAAGCTGCACAAGGTCAGGAACTGTTTCTGGTTTTGATCATTATTGTATTCCTGGTGCCTAATACACTACCCGGCACACAGTAGGTATTCAATAAATATTAGCCATTTGAATGAATAAGTCTCATACGTTTTATATATTTCTTTGTATTTTTTTAAGAAAATAGAAATGTTATCTGCCAGAATTCCCCTAAATGTAAAAAGCTTCACCTTTTGGATTTTTTAGTGCATTTTGAGGTCCCTTTTCTTTCAAAATGGCCTTCATACAGGTCTTATTGTCTCATCAGAAATGACATCAAAGTCACCAGCCTAGATAAGATTTCTCCAGAGTAGACATCTAACAGAGCTGGAAGGCAGCAAACTCATTTTTTAAATTAAGAGGAACCTATATTAGAGCATCTCCTGTCATTACTTGCTCCTTTAAGAAAAACATTTAAGTTAATCATGTGTTAAAAAATTAATATTTCTTTTGCCTTTGAGCCAGATACTAAGCCTTGTTCAGTTCAAAATTTTGTAAAAGATTCTGTACTTTTCATTATCGGCTTTGTTGGCACTCCTCAGTGTTTCTGTCAGTTTAATTAGAAAAAATACAGGAGGTCTTTGATGACTGAAAGATTGAGTCCCTACACCTAGTAACCAGTGCCTGGGATTGCTTATTGTTAAAGGAGCTGGCTTTTCAAAGTCAGAGAGCTAAAGCTTTGATCAGATTGCTCTTAAAATCACCATTAATTTTCTTCATTATTGTAATTCTTGGTTAATAAATTAATTGCAACTCCTTTTCTAAAACTGAAAGCAAAGAATAAATGAAATTTGGTGAACAAAATCTATGTGATATGACTTTCCTTTTAAAAATGATGTTCCTAACCTATATGTAGGTTTATTTTTTTTTCTAAAAATGTTTTTGATAGAAAGGTTTATCTATTTAAATCATCAAAATAAGTGTTAAAAAAGCATTCCATAGGAAGTTATTTTTTTCCCCATTTCCCACAATCATATGCTCTGGCTCTTTGCTAATGTTGCCAAGTTTATATATGTCACTCTGCCTGTACTCCTCATCCCTTTCTTTTGTCTTATTCTTGTGAATGTCCTCTTAGATTTAAACAAAAATGCCCTTAGATATAGTGTCTCCACTGAGTTTTGAGTGTGGAGACTAAATCAAATGTTCACAAAGACTTCCTTCAAAGTATTCAAGACAAGAAATCTTCCAGAAGGAGAGAAAAGGTTTTTGATTTTCTAGCAATTACAATATATGAAAAGAAAGGAGGGAGAGAAGAAAAAAAATATAGCCTTCCAGAATTTGGGTTCAAAAAGCTGGAGTATAGTAGATTTACCTTTCAAATCCTTGTAAGAGTTGGGTAGTGGAACTGCCCATGTAGCTTTGATTGTGGAACAGATTCTACTGATGATTCCTCATGTTCAAATCTAAGAGATTCAGCTAGGTAGAAATCTGATTCACCTGCCTTATTAATACAAGAAGGCAGCTTTTGTACCAATTATATATGTACCATATTTTGTACCATATTATATGTGGACAGGAACAAGCCCAAATGATAAACGATTCAAACTTAATATTTTTTGGTTGTATTTTTTTGTTTGTTTTGCTAATGTAAATCCTTCAAAGTCTGTCACTATGTTTCATAGGGTACTTTGCAAAGGGTAAAGATATGGACTTCTGTGCTTTGGAAAAGGAAAGTTAGAGAAAGTGATTGTGTAGGGGATGAAGGGGAGATATCATTGCCCAAAACATTCAGCCATTAAAATTGTTTAAAGTTGAAATTACATTAGCATCCAGTAAGGTTGTAGAATTTGAATCTATCTTAAAGATGTTCCAAAGTACTAAAAGAAAATAGGATTTTTGCATTATCTTAAAGTAAACACTCGAAATTTCCTGAGATGAGGCAGACAGGACTTCTAAGACCTTTTGTGCAAAACATATGAAATGCTGGTTCTCAGCAGGTGAATTTTAGAAAGAATGCCAAGAATATTCTTGTGAAAAAACCGATTAAGAATAATTGCCCCAAAATCCACATTTTTAAGTCTTTGAGACCACTGACAGGATTATATTTATGAAAGAGTTTATTGAAATACACATTTGCTTTACTCTGCAATATAAGAGGGATGAATCAGATTCAAGAATTAAATTTGCATCTTGCCATAAAGTATTGCTAGATAAATAGATTTTACTTTATTTTATTTTGACAAAGTAATGTATGAACATATTTTAAAAGTCAAGTAGCACAAAAAGGCCAGTATTTAATAACAAGAGTATTTTACTATACCTGTCACCAACCTACATTCTCCTCCTTCAAGATCATCACTTTTAACTTACTTATTAATTCAATCTGATATGTGACTACATATTTTAAAATAATGTTCGTGTACTCCTTTTTGTTGGTTTATCTATTTCAGAAATTATATTTTGACTCTTTATCTAGTGTGTGTGAATTTGTAGCTCTCTTTTTCATTTACACACCACATACACCCCTCCCCCCCCCCCACATACCCTATATCTTTCTCATTCCCTCATAGGTAATGACATTTTTTTACTAAATTCACTCATGATTTATTTTGTTATGATTATGTAAGTATTATTCACTCTTGAAACAAGAGTTACACTGATTTTATGTATATTTTTTCATGAATTAATAATTGCCTCATTTTACCATTTGCTTAATTTTCTAATTATATATTGCTGACTTTTTCAAATGCACCAATAATTTTGCAAAATGCTGGTGGATACTATTTTTGACACAAACCCATAGGATGATTTATAGGTTCCTTTTTCCCCTTCTTGTTTCAATCTGTTGATCATTCTTTTGTATGGCATTATGTTTTTATTTCTTGGATATAGCATCCATATTTTAAAACACTTTTCGTCTGTTCCTAAAACAGTCTCTCCTTCCCCAGGTTCTACTTTTCTGTTTGTTTTGGTCACGAGATCTTGGAGGTTTCTACACAGACCAAGTGATTCTTGGCTGTGTGTATTCCAATATGAGGCAGTGAGACATAATTTAGAGGTCTTACTCTTCTCCCTGTTAGGGAAGAGGGCTGCTGACTGGTAGGCTTTGTTTAGGGGGAATGGCCAGTAGCCTGGTGCTTTTGCAGGAGAAAGAGAAGCATCTTCAGACTTCAGTGTTGGTAAGTCTTCCCCTATGGCCTTTCCGTTTCTCCAGAAAAGAGTATCAACGTCTTCTGCCTGGGAGTTCATGCCTAGTTCTTATATTCTGGGTGCTCCAAGTGAGGGAAAGAAGGTGACAAGTCCAGAGTTCCATTGAGCAAACTTCTGTTTAACTGTGTATTTCAGTTAAGCCCAGCTACCTTCGGGGGGTCTGTAGTATGTATTGGCTGATCCTCTTTGATAATTTTTTGCAGACTCTAAATTTCTGCTTCTTATTTCTGCTAAGGTCCATTAACTCTCCTCCATCTTTGTCTTTCTTCTTAAATTGTGCTGCAATCCTTGTTCTGCTATTCTCTCCTTTCCTTTTTCCCCCCTTTCTTTCTTTATTCCTCTATGCTAATTGTAGTAGGGCGTTGAAGATAAAATTATATTCAATTATCCATGTATTTAGATAAATTTAAAATATTATTAAGATAGGATGATAACACCTTTGAAGGAGTTGCCCAGATACTTATAAAAAAGATATTCTATGGCATTGAGATGTTAGGAATGAATGTTGGGCATGTAAGTATTCTGCTTAAAGGATACTGATTGACTCTTCAACTTCTGTGGATAATTCTGTATTCTGTACAAGAAGAGACACAATTTCAAAATTCATATGAAAGAATTTCTCTGAGAAATGCAGGGCTCAGAAAATGCCCTGTGACAACAGGAGTGAAGTCTTCTCCTCCCTGTATACGTAGGTAACATGGTCTGTCTGTGCAACTGACAGTGTCATTCTGGGGAAAGACTCAAGATGCCAAGTTAGAAGTGAACCTAAGACCTAGGTATAGGAATTACTGGAAGCCAGACAGGGCATATTGCAGAATTCTTTCCAAGTCTAGAGGTTCTAGGTGACTACATCTGAGTTTACAGGTAAGTGCTGTTGTTCACTGGAAGAATAGAGTGAAAGAAATAGTTACATTGCTTTGGTAGAAATTAAAATGTTAAAAGTCAGTATTATTGACTTTATAAAATTCTTACATTAGTTCAAACTTATCTATTTTATTCATTCTAGTCTCTCTTAGCTCTTGGGCTCTGGATATTTGTCAAAGAGACTGAGGAGAAGGATGAAATGGTAATCCATTGGTAATCTCCAATGGATTAGGGAGATTCTGGTTTACTTTCTATGATAGATCATGAACGGCTTTTTATACAGATATGGAAAAAATTTTAATGAAGGTGAAAATGTGTCTTCAAAGGATACAAAAGTACAAATGGATAGTGAAAAGGTAGGGAATAAAATTTTATACAAATCATAAAAAAGAATAGCCATATAGAAGCCTTCATTTCCAAAACTTGATTTTTACTTGAATAGATTTTAGTGGTGTTCAAGTACAAAGTCATATCCTATAAGTGCCTGAAACACTAATATTTCAGTACTTTAACTGTTATATGTAAAATTTGTATTCATTTAATTATACCAAATTTACATTTTTCAGCCCACATTCTCTCTCCTAAAGTCCAGACCCGTGAATCTAATGTGTTCTTGACATCTCCACTTAGATGTTCCATAAAAATTCAACTCTATATGTTTGAAAGTAGCTCCTCATCTTCTTCCAAACCTATTCTGGGGTACTCATCTGTACCTAGAATGGTAGCTAGTATCTCAAGCCAGAAATGTATGTCTGTCAACTTTGGTGTATCCTTTCCTCCAAATAAGCAAACACTATAGCCTCATAGCTCTATTTAAATTATTCCTTCAACCTGTCCACTTTCCAGTCCCACTTCCCTACAGCTTGCTTTTTTTATAGGTGATCACAGTCTTTATCCAAATCAAAAGCAACACCACCCAATTGTTTTCTGTGTTCCCAGACTTGCCACTTTCTAATTTCGTTCTCCACACCATAACCATAGTGATCTTTCTCTAGCACTAATCCAGTTATTCACTGCCTTGCTTAAAAATCCTTCAGAGTTCCTCCTAGCTTTCAAAGGGAAGTTGAAACTCCTTAATGCAGTTTATTTGGCCTGACTGTCCTCTGTAGTGTCATGTCCTTTACTCCAGACATTGGGTTTTAATCCCTCATATTTCCCCAAATAGGCCATACCCTCTCATAGCTGTTTTCCCTTTCCCTAGACTCCTCTCACATAGTCACCTCCTCACCATGTTCCTTTACCAGACTAATTCCTTCTACCTTTCAGGACTCCACTTAGAGGCTATTTCTCCTGGCAGTTCTCCCCAACCGTCCAACATTCCTATAGGATACCCCTATCCTTAACTATTTTATTGTATTCACCATACCTTTTTGCAAGTCTCTATTTAAGTCCATGGCCACTGGACTATACAGTCTTTGAGAGCATAGAGTTTATTTTCTTTACCACAATATCCCTAGAGTCTAACATACTGTATTCATAAAAGGCATTCAGTAAATATATTTTTAACTAATGTGTGAGCAAATTTAGTTATTTAACATTGAACAATTCTCTGAAGACAATCCTAAGAAGACAGTTAAATCCAAAATATTTAATATTTAGAAGTGGTTTTTAGAATATACTGTTTTTATATTGTATTCTATGTCAGTTAATATGGTGATTAAAAAATAAAGAAGTGTCACATACCTATTTTTATTTGATTATTAAATAGATGTATGCAAATTTTACCAAGTGAATGATTCTGTATGGGGGAGCAAAACAGAGTATCAGATATCACAAAGATTCTAGGAATATTGGATTGAAGATGCCAAAGGGAACCTTGTAAAGATATATGCAAGCAAAACCAAAACAGCCTGATATTTTGAAAGACTTATTCTCAAATCCCTACTCAAGTAAATGTGAATGTAACCATTAAGAAACCAAGTTATCCAATATTAACTGCATTTACAGTTAAATGCAGATGAGAAGTGTGAGAATGCTTTAGGAATTTCAAAAGTTTAACAATATTTAAACCATTTACTGATGTGTGAATTATCTTTACTTTTTCCTTTATTTCTCAGTTTCTTGTATTACTGCATGGATTCTTTGATTGAAAGCCTATGGGTTAAGAAAGCTATAATGTTTTAGCTTTCTGTTTGTGGAGTTGAATTGGTAAGCCACGCTGTACCTATGACTGTATTTCAAGTTAGTCAGAACCCAGCAGCATCATGGTCCAGATCTTCTAAAATTAGTCATTAGACCACAGAACAATTCACTTAATTTAACTATTTTGTGTAAAGAACTATAAAAATATATCAGGTTATCAATAATCTTAGGACATATCATAATGTTAAATAAAAATAGCAAAATGTGTGCTTCACAGACTGAAGTATGCCCAGGAATTACTCAGTGCTACAGAATAAATTTGTTGGACCTTACATAATGAATTAAAGTCTTATTTCCTCTCCTACCAGTACATTTTTAGGTATATCTCTTTGGTTAGCTTCTCCTCTACCAACAACTTAAGAGCAATTCCCACTTAAAGAATTTTGTCTCAAACTTTATGGTGTCCTAAAATAGGCATTTCTCTATTGTGGTAGTTCTCCAACTTTTTTTCCCACTGCAATACACAGGTGAGGTACATTCATATGTCCAACACACATGGAAACACCCAGATTTCTGGCAGCAACATAGATTAAAACAGCTCTGTACAATTTCCTAAAGGCACTTATACTCTACTCTAATTCCCTGTTATATGATAGGCCCCTCTATGTGGCTGTTGTGATGCCTATGCTGAGCACTGTTAACACTATTGGACACTGGATCAAGA